>NC_133507.1:79088115-79395019 GCF_049354715.1 Callithrix jacchus
ACATAAGTCATCTTCTGCAGTTCTGACCTTACTTCAAGGTTTTGATTACTAGGTTGAAAGGCAGAAGCACAAAAAACTCTTATAAGGATCTTGTTAAGTGAGGCCAGAATTGCTTACTAGAAAGGTAGGCATTGGTTCGTACTTTCATTAACAGTGTAACAAAGGACCATCTCATTGCTCCATTTCAGCACTGAATACTACTTATGTAAAAATGTTTTCTTTATTCTATTTTAGGGAATTTTCATAACACATCCCAGGATTTTATGAAAATAAGTAATTACCAAGATATAGGTGAAACATCCTGTAATGGGTTTTGCTTTAGTTTTTTTGGTATCACAAATTAAAAATGTTCAGGAATGTTGACCAATTTGATTTTATTAAAGCTTCAAGACAGAAAAGTACAGTGAGGCAAGAGGCCTTATAATTGGGGCTATAAGATGTTAAAAGATTCTCTTTGATGCAGTTTTAGTTAGTAATATGCTGCTAAAATTATTTTGCCACATTTGGAATCCTCTTTCTTCAAGGGTGTTGAAATAGTTTGGCACATATATAATGTGTTACTCTAGATTGTGTTTGACAGTGCAGACAGGTTGACCTGAATTCCCAACTCAAATCCTAGACCTCTCATCATTTTCTGGAGAGGATGGAGACTTCAGTTACGAGTTAGAGAAAGCAAGAAAGACATTCAATATGAGGAAATATAGAAAGACATTTTTGGGACGCTGAGGCAGGCGGATCACCTGAGGTTGGGAGTTTGAGACCAGCCCGACCAACATAAAGAAACCCTGTCTCTACTAAATAATACAAAATTATCCAAGTATGGTGGCACATGCCTGTAATCCCAGCTACTCAGGAGGCTGAGGCAGGAGAATCGCTTGAACCTGGAAGGCGGAGGTTGCGGTGAGCCGAGATTGAGCCATTGCACTCCAGCCTGGGAAACAAGAGTGAAACTCCATCTCAGAAAACAACAACAACAACAACAACAACAACAACAACAACAACAACAAAAGACATTTTCAGAAAGGTGCAAGGGCAATTAAGATGGTATAACAGGGTGATGGTATAATGATTAATGAGAGAGTTAGCCTTTCTGAAGAGAAGTTGTTGTAGCTAAGGTCCAAATGACAGCAGGAGCTAGTCAAGTGACAATCAGTGAGGAGCTATTGAGGCAGGGACATGGTACACAAGTCAGGCAAAGCTTCCAGGCTGATGGCTTGTGATTGCCACAGAAGGTCAGGGTGGTGCCAGGAGATTTGGCCAGAAAAGAATGATCAAGGTCATTGTTGGCTCTGGTGAAAGCAAGAAAACAATGAAATGTTTAAACAGAAGTCGAACCTGACTTACCTTTTATTTTATTTTATTTATTTATTATTATTATTTTTTTCCTTTCTTTTTTTTTTTTTTTTTCAGACCCTGGAAACCATATGTCTGTGTCCAAGGCTGACTTACATTTTAAAAAGATCCTTCTGGGTATGGTAGCAAGAATGGACTGAGGAGCTAGAGAGGGAGACTGGATGAGGATGCAGCTGGAAAGAGGGACTGATCCTGGGTGTTCTGGAAGGCCTGTTGTTGGGGTATATTAAGAAGGATGAGGGAAGGAGAAATCAAGGACTGGGATGTGAGCTTGAGCTCATGGGTAGGAAGTGCTGCCAATTCTTGAGGGGGAATTAAGGGGAGAAGAGCTCTACTTGTTAAATTTCAGATGCTTGTTTGACATTCAAGTAGGCAAGTAGGCATTTAGATACATAAATCTGGAAATTAAACATAAATCGGGGAATTACATATAGATCTAGGTCATTCTGTTTTCTTTTATTTCTTCTTGAGATGAACTCTTGCTCTGTTGCCCAGGTTGGAGTGCAGTGGTGTGATCTCCGCTCACTGCAACCTCTGGTTCCCAGGTTCAAGAGATTCTCCAGCCTCAGCCTCCTGAGGAGCTGGGATTATAGGTATGTGCCACCGCGCCCAGCTAATTTTTGAATTTTTAGTACAGATGGGTTTTGCTACGTTGCTCAAGCTGGATCTGCCCACCTTGGCCTCCCAGAGTTCTGGGTTTACAGACAGGAGCTACTGCCCCTGGCCTAACTCATTCTGTTTAAAAATCTTCATAGCCTTGTGCCTTACTGATATACCATCAGCCATATAATAAATAGCTCCATTCATTGATAAACTAGGTGGATCCCAGCTTATAGAAAAATTATTACTACCTATATTTCAAGCAATGCACAACGAAAATTTCTATTCAATACCTTAGTGCCATTTGTGCACTATAAGTTCAGTTCTAAAAGCAGAATTGCTGAGACTAAGGATATGTGCATTTTACATTTTTTTGCCCTTTACATTTTGACAAAAATCTTTAGAAGTATTTGCCTCTGTGTTTGCAGCAACTCTGATGTTTTCTCACATTCATGCTAACACTATAGTTTTGTAGATCTAGTCGTGGAAAAATGGTATCTCACTATTTCAATTTACATTTCTTTGGAGTGGGATTGAGTTTCTTTATATCTGCTAGCCATCTGCCTTTGTTCTTCATACATTCATTGATTTGATATTGAAGTTTGTCCAGAGATTCCTTGTGTCCCCATAGGTGCCTGATTCAGGGGTCCTGTACTAAGGCATGGACAAGATGGTGAGCTCTCTGTTGCCAGGGACCTGGCACTTTTCATCCTGTGCGCTTAGCACCTGGCAGAGGTCCTAGAGGGCTCCTGGTCTGCGCTGGGAAGGTGAGGAATGCAGGGTTGGGGGTTGAGGTGGGGTAGGTTGTGCAGAGGAAAGGCACAGGTGAGAAGTGGGGGAAGCGGAAGAAGGCTGGCCGGATGATAAAGGCCTAGGAAAGGCATCCAGATTTCACTGGGTGCAGGGCTTTTTAAAACTGATGTTAGAAAAACTTTACTTGCTGTTGCAAAAAACCATCTGTGTGAAGTAGAAATTGGTATCAGTGTACAGAATACATTCTAGAAAGTAGAGGTAGCTTGATGTAAAATTCTGGCAGCAGTTTAACATCCCAGATGGTTAGGTTGAGGTCAACACCTAATGAGAAAAAAACCCTTTTCTATGGGAAATTTTGGACAATTATAGGAGAAATATTACAGTGTGCATAAACCAAACTGAATTGTTTTCAAAAGTGTTGTAAAGTTTCATGTAATAAAAAGGTTTTAGCCACATGTCCTTCAATTTCGTGGCATCGAATATATAAACACAGTAGAGAGCATGCACACAAGATATTTAACTCCCTTACATGATAATGCATGCCATTCAAAACTGTCAATGCCATCTAGGGCTCTCTGCAAGTAGGAGACAATTGATGTTATGAAAAGCATAGCCCCCATTATCAACACATGAAGCCTCCATCACCTCCTATGTGTTTTCCTTTTTTGCGTGTTTCTTCTCTTTTTCTTTCTTTGTTTCTTTTTTTTTTTTTGAGACGGAGTTTTACTCTTGTTGCCCAGGCTGGGGTGCAACGGCACGATCTCGGCTCACCATAACCTCTGTCTCCCGGGTTCAAGCGATTCTTTTGCCTCAGCCTCCTGAGTAGCTGGGATTACAGGCATGTGCCACCACGCCCGGCTAATTTTGTATTTTTGTAGAGACGGGGTTTCTCCCTGTTGGTCTAGGTGATCTCGAACTCTAGACTTCAGGTGATCCGTCCGCCTCAGCCTCCCAAAGTGCTGGGATTACAGCCACCGTGCCTGGCTGCGTTTTCTTCTTTTTAAAAATCAACTCTGTTGTTGTTGATGCTGCTTAGCCAAACGAGTAAAAACAAAATTGCAATCATTGATGCATCACTCAGAGAATCCCCAAACTTCCTGTCGAGGAATCCTCTCGGCCTCTCTCCAGCGGGCTTCCAAAAGTTGCAAAACTACCGAGGGCGCCTGGCCAGGCGCTGGCAACAGCACTCCGGAGTCTGAGCTCCCACCCAGAGGCCACAAGGTCTCTCAACAGCCAGGACCGGTGGAAGGGCCGCCCTTTTTTTTTTTTTTCCCGTATTCTCCATGGGAGCGGGAACAAAAAACGAAACCAAAACCTGCCTGCTCGGTCCACTCCCCACCCAGCGCGTTTCTCTGGCTGTGGGCTTCCTGCGGCCGCCGAGGGCGCGTTTCTGCTCTGACATGGCAAGTTGCTTTTGCTTTGGGATTTGCGGTGCAGTTCTGTGCCTGTACCGTCGCCATGGTCCCCTAGAAAGGCGCGGAACAGGGCGGGACGGCCCAGCGTGCAGGGCTGCGCGGGAAGGGGTGGCGCGCGGAGGGGCCCTGGCGGACCTGGGCGCGCAGTCCACCCCGGCGGGCAAACGCAGGTCAGCGGTGCGGCACCTTCCCGGGTGGCGGCACTGCGCGCTCCTGAAATTCACATTCGGCGGTGAGGCATTCGCCCGCTCCAGAGGCGCAGGACGGGGCTCACACTGCAGGGGCGACCGGGACGCCACCGTTTCGTTGAGAAGTTGCTTCGCAGGCTGTTAGGGCCTAACTCTTGTCCTCCCACGCCTCGGGGCAGCAAAAGTGCACCGATTATCCGGAACTGGAGGCCACAGCTGCCTTTTGCAAAGGGCTAGTAAGAATGATTCGAGCCAAGGACGCAAGTCAGGAAGACATCCTGATGTCTTCTGTCTGCCTTGGTGCGAATTCTTATCTTCTGTGGTCTTAGTTCTTCCTCCAGAGACACAAAGAGCGCCGTGGTTTTACCATCAGTGCTGGTGAGGAAGAGGAGTTAGCAAATTCAAAATTTAGCCATCTATGTTTTGTTTTGTTTCCATCAATCGCTTAAAAGCCTTGGCAAGGCCTTTAATTCCTGCTCTGAAACCGTAGAGACCCGGAAATGCAAAAGCAACTGTGAGAGGCGATTGCGTTTTTGTTGACCTTGTGGCAGTAAAGGCATCGTCAATAAAAATAAACAACTGATTTTGAGAAGATTAATATAAACAAATGCAGCAAATGAATCTTCTGATTGTTTCTTCCCAGTGCCTTGCTTACAAAAGTAAGAATATACATTATGCTTTCTGGTAAGATGGCCAAGTTTGTTGTAACATAACATTGATGCAGGGAAAAGCGCCATCACCTACTATCTCTTACCTAAAAGCTGCTCTTGTGTCAGAGTTCTTGAAAGGACTGTCTTTCTCTAGGACATTTCTTTATCTTAATATTGGGTAGAAGAGATTAATAAGTGTCATTATTCATAATTGACCTCAGTAAAATTATCTGTGTTAGCCATACTTTCTCCAACCTATGAAAGGAAGTTAAGGACAAATATTGGCAGGTCACTGAAGTACTAATTCATTAGATGATTCATAGAAACTATTTCTTACAAAACAAAATTTACATCTTTTTTTTTTTTCTCCTAAAAATACTGGCTCAGGGAGAAGTTTCTTTAATTTTAAAGATTAATTACATGTAGACATTTGAATGAAGAAATATGGTATTAGTACTAATGAGGACATAGAACTGACGGAAGATTTTCTGAGTTTAAATTGATTGCATGTTTTTCTTTGATATTGTTGGGGAGCAGAAAACTATCTCCTGGCAGGGCACGGTGGCTCACGCCTGTAATCCCAGCACTTTGGGAGGCCAAAGCAGGCAGATCACTTGAGGTCAGGAGTCTCTATTAAAAAATACAAAAATTAGCTGGGCGTGATGGCAGCCAACTGTAGTCTCAGCTACTCGGGAGGCTGAGGTGAGAGGATCACTTGAGTCCAGGAGGTGGAGGTTGCAGTGAGCCAAGATTGTGCCATTGCACTCCAGGGTGACAGAGTGAGACTCCGTCTAAAAAAAAAGAGAGAAAAAAGAAAATGGTCTCCCCAAAGAAATAAAAACAAAGGCCGGGCGAGGTGGCTCACACCTGTAATCCCAGCACTTTAGGGAGGCCGAGGCTGGCAGATCACCTGAGGTCAGGAGTTCCAGACCAGCCTGACCAACATGGAGAAACCCCATCTCTACTAAAAACACAAAATTAGCTGAGCTTGGTGTTGGTGCATGCCTGTAATCCCAGCTACTCCGGAGGCTGAGGCAGGAGAATCGCTTGAACCCAGAGGCGGAGGTTGTGGTAATGCCATTGCATTCCAACCTGGGCAACAAGAGCGAAACTCTGTCTCAAAAAAAAAAAAAAAAACTAGAAAGAAAGAAAGAAAACCAAATGCAGTGAGTCAATCTTCCGTTTCTCCCTAGTGCTTTACTTAGAAAAATAAGCAGTTTTTCTTTATACCTTTTTGCTTTCTGATATGATGGCTCTGCCTTTATTCTTAAGTTGACAGGGTTGAGCATTTCTATTTTTTTGTATTTAAATATGGTTATATTTAAATCTTCAATATTTTTATTTTTATTTTTGAATCAGACACTCACTCTGTCACCCAGGCTGGAGTGCAGTGGTGTGATCTAAGCCTAGTGCAACTTCCACCTTCCTAGTTCAAGCAATTCTGGTTCCTTAGCATCCAAAGTAGCTGGGAATTACAGGCACCTGCAACCACACTCAGCTAATTTTTTGTATTTTTAGTAGAGATGGGATTTTGCTATGTTGGCCAGGCTGGTCTAGAACTCATGATCTCAAGTGATCTGCCCACCTCAGCTTCCCAAAGTGCTAGGATTACAGGTGTGAGGCACTGCACCTGGCTTTCTTTTTTTGAGACGGAGTTTTGCTCTTGTTACCCAGGCTGGAGTGCAATGGCGCGATCTCGGCTCACCGCAACCTCCATCTCCTGGGTTCAGGCAATTCTCCTGCCTCAGCCTCCTGAGTAGCTGGGATTACAGGCACACGCCACCATGCCCAGCTAATTTTTTGTATTTTCAGTAGAGATGGGGTTTCACCATGTTGACCAGGATGGTCTCGATCTCTTGACCTTGTGATCCACCCGCCTCGGCCTCCCAAAGTGCTGGGATACAGGCGTGAGCCACCGCGGCTGGCCCTCCTGGCCTTTTTTTTTTTTTTTTTTTTTTAAAGATTTAGCGGGTTTGGTCTAAAAGTGAAAAACTGATAATGATGTAAACAGTAAATATTGATTAGAGCAGGTCCCAATAGTGTGCTGTGATTACTTTTATCCTTTTGGTTCAATGTTATGTGTATTTTTCCTTTTCTACTTCTAGGAAAATATTTCCAGGAAATGGGTCAAATGTATTTTTTCTTCCTTTTTTTTTTTTTTTGAGATGAAGTCTTGCTCTGTAGCCCAGACAGTCTGGAATGCAGTGGTTTGATCTTGGCTCACTACAACCTCCACCTTCCGGGTTCAAGTGATTCTCCTGCCTCAACCTCCCAAGTAGCTGGGACTACAGGCATGTGCCACCACACCCAGCTAATTTTTGTGTTTTTAGTAGAGATGGGGTTTCGCCATCTTGGCCAGGTTGGTGTCGAACTCCTGACCTAAGGTGATCTGCCTGCCTTGGCCTCCCAAAGTGCTGGGATTACAGGTGTGAGCCCCTGTGCCCGGCTTGCATTTCATAGTTTACTCAAAATCCTGCAAATACTTTAATTTTCTTAAGATTTTTAGGCTGGGGCCCCTTTAAATCCCAGAAATGGGAGAGAACTTGCTCTGGGATATTCATGCTAGCAGGTTCTCTTTGGAGTGTTCATTCAGGCAGGTTTTTTTTTTTGAGACAGAGCCTTGCTCTGTCACCCAGGCTGGAGTGCAGTGGTGCTATCTTGGTTTACTGCAGCCTCGATCTCCTGGGCTCCAGTGATCCTCCTAACTCCACCTCTGGAATAGCTAGCTGGGACTACAAGTGTGTACCACCACACATGGCTAATTGTGTGTGTGTGTGTGTGTGTGTGTGTGTGTTTGAGGTGGAGTCTTGCTCTGTCACCCAGGCCGGAGTGTAGTGGCGCGATCTGGGCTCACTACCACCTCCTGGGTTCAAGCAATTCTCCTGCCTCAGCCTCCAGAGCAGCAGGGGTTACAGATGAATGCTACCACGCCCAGCTAATTTTTTGTATTTTTAGTAGAGATGGGGTTTCACCATATTGGCCAGGGTGGTCGCAAACTCCTGACCTCGTGATCCACCTGCCTCAGCCTCGCAAAGTGCTGGAAATATAGGCATGAGCCACCGTGCCCAGCCAATTTTTTGTGTTTTTGATAAAAACCAGGTTTCATCATGTTGGCCAGGCTGATCTGGAACTCCTGGCCTCAAGTGATATGCCCACCTTGGCATCCCAAAATGGTGGGCATGAGTCACTGTGCCCAGTTAGGCTTTTCAGGCTTTTTTTTTTTTTGAGACGGAGTCTTCCTCTGTTGCCTAGGCTGGAGTGCAGTGGTGCGATCTCAGCTCACTGCAGCCTCTGCCTCCTGGGTTCAAGTGATCCTCCATCTCAGCCCCCTGAGTAGCTAGGATTACAGGTGCCCACCACCACGCCCAGCTAATTTTTGTATTTTTAGTAGAGATGGGGTTTTAACCATGTTGGTCAGGCTGGTCTGAAACTCTTGATTGCAGGTGATCTGCCTGCTTCTGCCTCCCAAAGTGCCAGGATTACTTACAGGCATGAGTAACCGTGTGCAGCCCAGGGTTTTTTTTTTTTTTATGGTAACTTTCCTGATTCTGACAATAAAAGTAGGGGGATGTGTTTCTTACTGTTTCTCTCTCTCTTTTTTTTGAAATGGAGATTTGCTCTGGTTGCCTAGGCTGGAGTGCAATGGTGTGATCTCAGCTCACCACAACCTCTACTTCCTGGGTTCAAGCAATTCTCCTGCCTCAGCCTCCCAGGTAGCTGGGATTACAGGCGTGTGCCACCACACCAGACTCGTTTTGTATTTTTAGTAGATATGGGGTTTCTCCATGCTGCCAGGCTTGTCTTGAACTCCTGACCTCAGGTGATCTGCCTACCTTGGTCTCCCAAAATGCTGAGATTACAGGCATGAGCCACCATGCCTGGCCTCTTAACCGTCTTATGTACTTTGGACTCTACGATTTAAAGAAAACATACAGCCACCTTCAAATACTATATTTTATGGTTAGTTTGACTTATTTTTAATTAATAGTTTTTAAAAATTTATGTTTTTGGTCTTTTCCTTTGTAACTTCTTCCATTATTTTTAGGCCTTCCTAAATCAGGCAAATATTAACCAATATTTTCCACTTATTAAAAAAAGGGTGGCCAGGCATGGTGGCTTATGTCTGTAATCCCAGCACATTGAAAGGCTAAGTCGGCAGATCACTTGAGGTCAGGAGCTCAAAACTAGCATGGCCAACAGAGTGAAACCTCACCTCTACTAAAAATACAAAAATTAGCTGGGTATGGCAGCAGGCGCCTGTAATCCCAGCTACTTCAGAGTCTGAATGGCTGAATACTTGAAGCTGGGAGGCAGAGGTTGTAGTCAGCTGAGATTGCGCCACTGCACTTCAACCTGGGCGACAGAGTGAGACTGCATCTTAGAAAAAAAAAGGGTTTAATTTTTACATTTAACTGTCAAATTCATATGGAGTTTGTAAGGCTGGTTGCCTTGCTGGGAGTCAAATGGACACATTCATCACTCTCCGCGCCTGATAACTGCGTCATCACCCGAGCTCATTATCTGGCTTCCCCACATTTTCAGAAAAGGGTTTAATTTTTACATTTAACTCTCAAATTCATATGGAGTTTATGTTAGTATATGGCGTGAGGCAAGGATTTACTCCCCTACACCCCTTTTAAAAAAGTATGTAACCAACTGCACCAGCACTTTTATAGAATAAGATATTCTCTCCACTGGAGTGTGATGTTGCCTTTGTTAAGTAGAGTCTTGTATGTTGAAAGAGTAACTTACTGTTTCTCTTACAGGCATCAGTTTTGAATGTCAAGGAATCCAAAGATTCTGAAAGAACAGTTGTAGTTGCTGGTCTTCCAGTTGGCCTTTTTATTGATCAATTATTGGTCATATTAGTGAAGAAGCACTTCCAAGACATTAAGAATGAGGGTGGAGATGTTGAAGATGTGATATATCCAACAAGAACCAAGGGAGTTGCATATGTAATATTCAAAGAAAAGAAAGGTATTTCCAAATCACATTTTTGTAATTTTAGAAATACTTCTTCAATGAAATTTGAAAATTACATTACATTAAAATGATTCATGGAATTGGTAAATTTTAAAGTAGCTTTTTTTTTTTTTGTGAGATGGAGTCTTGCTTGGTTGCTCAGGCTTGAGTGCAGTGGTGCGATCTTGGCTTACTGCAACCTCCACATCCTGGGTTCAAGCGATTCTCCTGCCTTCGCCTCCTGAATAGCTGGGATTACAGGTGCCCACTGTCACACTGGCTGATTTTTCTATCTGTAGTAGAGATGGGGGTTTCACCATGTTGGCCAGGTTGGTCTCGAACTCCTGTCCTTAAGTGATCCACCTGCCTCGGCCTCCCAAAGTGCTGGGATTACAGGCATGAGCCACCATGCCTGGCTAAAGTAGCTTTTATTAAAAAAGATTTTATTGTGAATATACAAGTGGCATGATAGTGCTTTAGGAAGAAAAGATATGAAAATGGCTCATGATAAAGTGACTGGCAAATTCTTGTTTCTGTATTTTGAATCTGTCTATATCTTGGGGTGAAAGTGTTACATTTTATTTTAGAAAACCTGTAAAATACAGACAAAATGGAGAAAACCCCCACAAAGTTTATATGTAATTTCATAAACAAGATTACTACTTCGGGAATTTTCAGGTAGCTTCAACTATATATTTTAGAATAAATGGATATTTTAGTATAGTATCTGTCTTATTACTGGCAAAGTTGAACTGAGAAGTGTGGCTTGGATCTGAGATCCGATTGACCCATTCTCCTCCCTACACCTAATCCCTGACTTAGATGGTGAGAAAGTTGGGTTGGCAGAGCACACAAACCCCTTCAGCCTCACGGAATGGGCAACCTTCTTTATTAGAGGCTGGCAGAAAATACATTGCCAGAGGAAAACAAGTCTCTGTGCCAGCCTCTTAGAGGTGAACATACCATATTGAGGGCAGGAGCAAGGAAGAGCTTGCTTTGCTTGAGGGAAGTCAGAGTCCAGAGAAAGATCCAAGGCATATGGATTTTCAGTACCTTTAGCTGTCACCATTATTTAAATAATTCCTTCTCATTGGGGATGTTCAGGTAAGGGATGGCAGGAGGGGCTCAGGGGCTCATTGTTTCTCTAAGGAGATGGTAGCATTTTTGAAATTTAGTATTTTATATGTTGAATTGGCACCTCAGAGAGAGACCGAGGCCTCGGTGATTCATTCATAAATATTTTCTGAGTACCTATTATTTACCAGGCAACATGCTAGGCCTTGAGGATACAGCAATGAGTGAAATAGACAAAGCCTTTTTTTCTTTTAATGTACATCTGGACAGATACTAAACAAATAAATCTATAATATGTTGGGTGCTTTATTTGTGTAAATTTTAGATATTTGTTTATTTAACTTTATATTTATGATTATACATTTATAAATAACAAGATATAAAGCTTGAACAGAGGCCTGAATGAAGTAAGGGAATGATTCATGCAGATAAGTGGGGGGAACATTCTAGGCCAGGGAAGGACTCGTAGTTCTGTGAGTGGGGAGCATTCTGTGTGTGTGGAAGAACAGCAAGGAGGCCTGTGTGGCTGGCTGGAGGGCAATGAGCAGGGGGAGAGTGATAGGCAATGTGGTTAGATGGGGCCAGTTTATGCTCAGTAACCACTGGATCATGGCAAGGTGTCTGGGATTTTCTTCTGGGTGAGAGGGAAGGTTTCACATGGGGGATTAACAAGATTGGACTGCCTTTTCTTAAATAAGCAGCATAGCAGCTGTTTGAAGGACAGGAGTTACTACTTATAATTGGCTTGTTAGGGCAGTAGCAGGGCAGGTGATAAGAACTGGTGGGTATTCGGGACATGTTGATGGATTAAATGTCATTTTCTGTGGTGGAGAACACTGGGGATGGAATATATTTGGGAGGGAGATATTTATCAAGAGTTCAGTTTGAGTCAATGAGATGCCTATTAGGATAATGAAGTGGAGAGTTCTACAGGCAGAAGGGAGAAAGATTGAGGCTGAAGATAGAATTTTGAAAGCAATTCATGTAGAGATGGTGTCTAAAGCCATGGAGATTGCTGCAGTCTCCACCCAGGGGACGGGTATATGTTAGCAAAGAAGCATGAGCCTGAGGTCCAGGTCTTGCCAACGTCTAGAGAATGGGAAGAGAGGAGGATTAGGAAGGAGACTCAGCAGGTCAGCCAATGAACTGGGAGGAAAACCAGAACAGTATGATATCTTGGATCAAGAATGTAACATCTCCTTTGACCGGAAAGAGATGGGGATATACCTTTATATTTTTGTTTTTTATTCATGCATATAATACCTTGTATGTTTTATAACATGTGATTAGGATCATATTTACACATAAAATAAATTTCAATATGTTAAAGTGCAACAAAAAAGTGATTTGACTGTTGAATTTAGAGGAAAAATATAGACAAAATTGTAGACATTCTTATATAATATAATTGAGTATGTCCATTTTTATTAAAAAATTATTAGTGTATCATGCCATAAACACTTCTGATGCCAGTGTTTCCACTTAGTTGCAGAGAATGTCATCAGACAAAAGAAACACTGGCTAGCAAGGAAGGCTGGACACACTGAACTCACAGTCTCTCATTTTAGTGACAAGGTAAGGTGTGATGCTGAAGGTGTGCTGATAGTCCTGGATCCCATTTCCTATGTCAGGAGACACGAAGTGCTCTCACTCCATGACTTCTAGGAAAGAAAATGTAAACTCCCTGAGTCAGTGTTAAAGGCCAACCCTGGCATTGGTTATTATTGCCTCCTCTGTTTTTATCTTTATATGTGTGTCAATGCTTTATTTTAAAAAAACATATATTTCTTAAGACAAGGTCTGGCTGTCATTCAGGCAGTGGCATAATCTTGGCTCACTCTAACCTCTGCCTCCTGGGCTCAAGTGATTCTCCTGCCTCAGCCTCCCGAGTAGCTGGCTGGACTACAGGTGTGCACCACCAGGCCTGGCTAATTTTGTAGTTTTTGTAGAGACAGGGTTTCCCTATGTTACCCAGGCTGGTCTCAAACTCCTGGACTCAAGCAATCCTGTCACCTCAGCCCCACAAAGTGCTGGGATTACAGGGGTGAGTCATCATGCCCAGCCTCGCTTAATGCTTTTAAAGTGATGGTAAGCACTTATACTGTCATGGATGATGCCACGTACCAACCTAAACAATTAGAATGAATATTAAAAAGGGGCTTTGAAGAGATAGGAAGTAAGAAAAAGAGGAAAAAGTTAAAGTCATGGTTTACTAACTTGATTCTTTTTTTTTTTTTGAAACGGAGTTTCACTCTTGTTACCCAGGCTGGAATACAATGGCGTGATCTCAGCTCACTGCAACCTCTGCTTCCTGGGTTCAAGTGATTCTCTTGCCTCAGCCTCCCGAGAGTAGCTGGGATTACGGGTGCATGCCACCACATCTAGCTAATTTGTATCTTTAGTAGAGACAGGGTTTCTCCATGTTGGTCATGCTGGTCTTGATCTCCCGACCTCAGGTGATCCGCCCACCTTGGCCTCCCCAAGTGTGGGATTACAGGTGTGAGCTACTGTGCCCGGCCACTAACTTGATTCTGTAAGACACTCAAAGTTGTGTGCAGCCATCTGATGAACTTCAGACTGGAGGCAGGAACGACTCTTGGGGAACCCCAATCCAAGCAGCACCAGAACAGTTTATATGTATGGGTTCTGCATAAGACTGTTTCAAAAAAGAATTGTGCCTCTAAAAATTATTTGAGCACGTCTGTTTTGGGGTATGTGATGAGGGACTGTGAATCCCAAATTGAACAAAATGGGATCACTGTGATGGGCCACCCTGGTGCAAGGAATCAGAAGTCTGGGACAGGCAACTGGGGCCTGGTTTAATGCAATTTCAGCAAAGGCAAGAAAGTGGCAGAAAAGAACATGTTTATGTAGTCCCTCCTACTAGGCAGTACTATTTTCATTTCTCTCTTTCTAATTTTAGATCTTCAGCTCTGTAAATGCCATCCTTGATCTTTCTGTTTTTGGGAATGAAGTTACTCTAGAAACTCTGGTAAAGGACCTGAAAAAGAAAATCCCCACTTTAAGCTTCAGTCCTTTGAAACCCAATGGAAGAATCACCGTGGAAGGATCATTTCTGGCTGTCAAGAGGCTCAAAGAATCTTTGCTAGTAAGAGCAAGCTCTTTCTTAGAAAAAAACAGAAATTTTACCAGTGAGGGAAGAAAGTGGAATAGACGAAATCCCCAAAAGAATCTACAGAGAAGTAATAACTATTTGGTGTCAGTCAGGACCTTAGTACCTGAGACTGCTAGAAATGGAGAGATGCTTGTGCTTGACACAGACATTTTTCTTTACCTGAAACACAGGTGTGAATTTTATGAAAGCACACTGAAAAAATTCCACATTCTTAGTGAGGAGAAAATAGACGGTGAAATCACCACCATTTACTTAAAAAACTTTCAAGTTGGTTCTCAGCCAAATAATGCAAAACATGTAAAAGAGCTCATTGAGGAATGGTCACATGCTCTTCACTTAGAGCTTAGAAAAGAGACATTTATTTTGAAAGGAAAGGAAAATAGAGAGAAAAGAATGATCAAATCAGCATGTGAACAATTAAGTTCGAGATACCGTGGAGTCCTGACGAGCTTTTATAGGACACACATTGACATTATAGGATCTTCTTCTGACACTTACCTGTTTAAAAAAGGGGTCATGAAATTAATAGGACAAAAGGTTAGTTAATAAAATCTCAGCAATATCGTGTTAAGGGCTGCTTTCTCTTGCTGAGCGGTGAGCATTGCCATGAATGAGGCTAGCTTTACACACCCTATTTCATTAATCCTTATGCTTGCTCAAACTTCCTTGTCAGTGTTAGCAATCCTCATGTTATAGTGAAATAAACTAAGATTTGGAGAAGTTAAAACACTTTTCTGAAGTTATCCAGTTGACAAGGAATGAGGCTGGGGCTTAGCCTATTCTATCTGATTACAAAGATAATATCAAAGGAATAAAACTTTGAAAAAAACTCACCAAACTTTGAAGGAAGCTTTCTCTGTAACTCCAAATGATTAGAAAATGATAATTATTAAGAAGTAGCCTTAACATATGAGAAGTTTGAAAGATGATTATTATGCCATGGGCAAATTCTTTTTTTTTTTTTTTTTGAGACGGAGTCTTGCTCTGTCGCCAGGCTGGAGTGCGGTGATGCAATCTCAGCTCACTGCAACCTCCGCCTTCTGGGTTCAAGTGATTCTCCTGCCTTAGCCCCCTCAGTAGCTGGGATTACAGGCATGTGCCACCACGCCCAGCTAATTTTTGTATTTTTAGTACAGACGGGGTTTCACTATGTTGGCCATGATGGTACTGATCTCCTGACCTTGTGATCTGCCCGTGTTGGTGTCCCAAAGTGCTGGGGATACAGGTGTGAGCCACCGTGACTGGCCACCATGGTCAATTTTTTAACTTTTGCAGTTTGTGTTTACTCCATGTAAAATTAGAATACTGGCAAAAATCACTTGGGAAACTACTTAGATGGAAAGCATTTCTGATGTACACAATCATTATTTGACTAAATTCTATTGTTTCAAGGCTGCTGGCCACATAGGATGTTTTTACTACTACTTATTTAGCCCAAGTGCCTACATAAAATGTTATTTCTTTTGTTATAATTCTGCAAGTTGATCTTATGAACTGGGTTATTCTTGTCACACCCAACTAAAATAGTCAAGAAGCTAGGGGGGAAAAATACTTGGGACACATAACATTGCTTCAAGAATGTAATTCTCTGTGAGCCTGGCTACTGAAACTGCTTGCCGTAACCTGAGACCAGTTTTGTCTATAGCTGCTGAGATAACTTGCTGTAACTCTAGACTAATTTTTCCCTATAGCCATTGCCCACCAATTGGAGCTTGCCAGCTCCTCAGAGCTTTACTGATACCAATGAACTTTCTCTTAAGGCCACAAGTAACATTCTTCTTTTTAAATAAAACCCTCAACCTTCTCTTTGTTCTTTGGACATACTAAAGATCACCTAGAATTGAAATTCTTTCTTCTGAAATAAAACATTTAAATTTAGAGTTTTGTGTGTACATTTTTATTTTGACTTTGACATACATGGTATCAGAAGTGGGACACAAAGCCGACTCACCTAAGGGAGAATCACTGGCCATTGGAGCTATGGCATGAGGCATCCATATTGAGGCCCTTTGAAACCCCCACATTCCCACCACTCTTACAGGTCCCCCTTTCTCCCTCCAGTGATTATCTCTTGGACAGAACTCTCAAATACGTTTTGAGTTCTGTTTTATTTGGAATATGGTTCAGAGGGGTCTTTCTCCTTCTTGTTTGGTAGATCTGTTGGGTAGTTATTTTCCCTCTGTTGACCTCGGTGTCATGGATTGGACCTTGAGATTTGGGTGAGGGAATTTTCCCTTTCTTTGGAGAGGGCTTATCCTTACTGGTAAGTATATGCTTTTTTTTTTCTGTCTGGCCTTGTATCTATTTGGCCTTTGTGTATTCAGTGCTTGCATTTAATTAGCTTTTATACAGTTGGCATTAAATCAAAGCAACTATAAAATGAGCTCTCAAAGTTCAAAGGCATGTCAGAATATTTTCTAGAACTCCAGCTGATAACATATTCAAACATTATTGGAATCCTGTAGTCTGTTGTTGTTAAAACTAAATGAAAATATGGAGGCTATAAAATCATATACTCCAAGTAAGATATGCATATCTCATTGATATCCTGAGGCAAAAAAACAAAAACAAAACAAAATACATTCATGATGCAAATATTGCCTTGTTAAAAAATACTGTCGGCTGGGCATGCTGGCTCACACCTGTAATCCTAGCACTTTTGGGAGGCTGAGGTGGGTGGATCACCTGAGGCTGGGAGTTCAAGACCAGCCTGATTAACATGGAGAAACCCTGTCTCTACTAAAAATACAAAATTGGCTGGGTGTAGTAGTGCATGACTGTAGTCCCAGCTACACGGGAGGCTGAGGCAGGAGGATCACTTGAACCTGGGAGGTGGAGGTTGTGGTTAGCCAAGATCACACCATTGCACTCCAGCCTGGACACCAAGATCGAAACACCATCTCAAAAAAATAAAAAATAAAAAATACAGTCTCAAAGGTGGCTGAAACTTTTTCTTTCCCAGACCTTTCCCCTCCCCTTCTTATAATTCCCCCGCTTTATCCTTCACTAAACAGCTATTCTAACATACTATTTAATAAAAACACTTGAAAACCAGCAGATAGAAAGTCATTTTGACCTTAATGCTGTTTTTTTTCAAGCAAAGATTACATTCCATTGTAAAACCTTCCCTATACAAAAAAGAATGGCATCATTCTTATCTTCAGTGGCAAAGAATTGAGTCCAAGAAAATATTGTATAAACCGTGTTAAAAATCACTCTCGTCGTTTGGTCCTCCTCACATAATTCAGCCAACTTTCACAGTTAACTATTCTTTGTTCAATTTAGTGCATTGGTAACTGAGTCAAACTGCTTTGTCCCAAATTTCATTCACAGTCTTTATAAGATTACCTATTAAAAAAGCTTAAAGCTTATCCTTAGTGCATTTTGTCAGAAAAATAATTTGCATCTGATAATCTTTATAAACTGGTAAATTTACGAGTTTTACTATATTGCGACTAAAATTCTAAAGTTCTAATATGTTTATGTGTATGTATGTATATTATGTTGTATGTTGTATCTACATAAAATCTGGTGTAGTCAGAAATCCCTTAAGAAATTTTATTCTGATTGGTTTAAATAAATGAGCACTCATATAAAATGTATAGTAATTAACCCCCCAATTTTTTTAGTTGATGTGACTTAAGTTAATCTTTGATGAAATAATTGGTTTTAAAATTGTGGATAAAATAAGATTAGAAAATGTCTTCAAAATTGTCAGCAGACATTTTTATCTGGGTTTACTGGTCACACAGTTTTATATTTGCCTTTGCTAGATGTTTTAAGATCATAAAGCCTAAAACAAAATGATCTTTGTTTATGTAATTTTTAAATAAATATGATTAGTTTAACATTGTTGATTTAATAAAAATAGCTATAACTTCTGAGTTATCAACAGGCTGGCCATTTTTAACTTTAAGGTTCTTACTTAAATGTTAATATCAAGATAAACACTTGATGTTAAGTCTATAAAACAAGTTAATAACAAAAATGCTAGTTCTATCTCAATTTTCATAAATCTAGGAATAATAATTGAAAAATAAATAAATCCTGTAATTATAAATAAAATAAACACTTATGAATGAGCTCTTCATGTAATTTAAAAATCTTAAAATTATGTCAAATGAAACTCATTAAATGTCTGCATCATATCTAGATTTAAAAAAGAACAAATTGCCATATACATAGATGTTTGTTCTTAGTTTCTTAAGTTTTGTAAAGGGACTAAAAGTATTTAAGTCTATGAATCAAAATATAAATTTAGGAAAATACAATTGGTATATTTAAAAGAGATGGTAAATTTTCATCCTAAGATAAAATAATTGGTTGTCAAAAATCTTATTTTTTATTTTTTGAGATGGAGTTTTGCTTTTGTTGTCTAGGCTGGAGTGCAATGGTGCAGTTGTGGCTCACTGCAACCTCTGCTTCCTGGGTTTAAGCGATTCTCCTGCCTCAGCCTCCCAAGTAGCTGGGATTACATGTGCCTGACATCAAACCTGGCTAATACAATTTTTTTTTTTTAAATTATAGGAGTAAGATTTGGGTTTGAGGAAAATCGTAAAAGGTCTAAACAAGTCAAAAAAGATTTATAAAAGATGGACCTTATGAAAGAGGATTTATATGTGATGACGTTGGCCAGGATTGGAAATAAATTTCTTATATGTTTTCCAAAATTTAAAATTGGTGTCAGGTGTTCACTAATACAGAACAAGAGTCTAGTCCCCTCTACTTAAAACAATAGAGTTTTTTTTTAAAGTATTCATCTGCTTTTATTAAAATTGCAAGTAGTTTTAATTTTTAATTCTAAAATCAGTTTCTTTATAGCCATCTTCTTCCTGAGATCTATTTGATTTCCCTAACTTCAGGTTAAAAATGCTCTCTTCATTTAAAATGGTAATTTCATTCCTTGAGGTGGAGTTTTGCTTTTTAAATTTTCAGATTTATAGCTCGGAGATTTGACTTTTTCTGTATCTCACTGAATGTGATTTGCAGGTCATATAACATTGCCATCAGCTTTTTCTCCCCTTGAGAAGGCATAGGACGATAACTTTCTCTACTCTTGGCTTTTATCTTGATATGTCTAAATTGTTCCATGTAACAAGGAAATTTCCCTTGCTGTTACTAAGGGACCTGTATTTTCCTGCTCAAGATACTGGTTTTTCTTGTTCACAATCCTCTGTAATACTCTGTACCTTCATAACTTTGGACACATTCTTCCTGTGTCTAATTAAATTCAAGTAATCTTTCATCAGGCTCAGCTTCCAGGTTATCTAAATCTCCCATGAGGAGAAATGATCACATTGTAGCATTTTTTTTTCTCTCTTTTTGGTAGCTGGCTGAAGAAACAAATATTTTACATCTTATCAAGGTAATTTCCTGTGTTGTCCTTATTAGATTTTGATTACTTAAAGAAACTGAGCCTTAAAGGGTTAAGGTTTTTACATCCATGTCACTTTCTGCACTGTTTTTGAAGTCTTTAGTTTACCACCCTGGTTGAATGAATGACTTATTTTACAGGGTCCTCTGATTCTGTTTTGATCAAGTGTTTTGGATCTTTTAACATCTTTGACAAACTTCTCCAAAATGAAATTCTAATTCAAGTCTCTTTAACTGAGAATTAACTTGGGATTTTCCAGTTGGACCCCTGGAAAGCCTCAAAAGATGTATCTCTTAACTTGTAGAGATATTAAATAATTAGGCTTACTAGGTAAATTACATAAGAAACATTGTCAAATGATAAGGTTATAGTAGATATCTTTTAGTTGCATTTATGGGTATGCTGTTGATATTTATTCTTTGGTGTTTTGTTTTGTTTTGAGACAGAGTCTTGCTCTGTTGACCAGACTGGAGTGTAGTGGCTCAGTCTCTGCTCTCTGCCGCCCGGATTCAAGTGATTCTCCTGCCTCAGCCTCCCAAGTAGTTGAGATTACAGGCACCCACCACCATGCCCAGCTAATTTTTTTGTATTTTAGTAGAGACAGGTTTTTACTATGTTGCTCAGGCTGGGTCTCAAACTCCTAAGCTCAGGCGATCCACCTGCCTCAGCCTCCCAAGGTGCTAGGATTACAGGTGTGAGCCACTGCACCTGGCCTGCTGATAATATTAATGTTTTAAAAATTTATAAACTTGTAGAAATCTAATATGTTACGGTCATAATTTTGGTTGTTGTCTTAAAATACTATATGTAATAGACACAAGTAAATTTCCTTGTTAAACTTTCATCATATTTTTAACCATGGCCATTCTAATTTTTTGTCATCCACAGTTATTGTTTTGAATTCTTCTCTAAATACATTTACAATCAGATTTATGGAAAAGACTCCAACAAGCACCCTTAAATACAGATTTCTGATAACTTTAAGATCAATGGACTAAGTAAAAATGTCCAGAGGCCAGGCGTGGTGGCTTATGCCTGTAATCCCACCACTTTGGGAGGCTGAGGTGGATGGATTACCTGAGGTCAGGAGTTCCAGGCAAGCCTGGCCAATGTGGTGAAACCCTGTCTCTACTAAAAATACAAAAAATTAGCTGGGCATGGTGGCACGGGCTTGTAATCCTGGCTACTTCGGGGGCTGAGACAGGAGAATTGCTTGAACCTGGGAGGCAGAGGTTGTGATGAGCAGAGATCGTGCCACTGCACTCCAGCCTGGGTGACAGAGTGAGACTCCAACTCAATAATAAAAAAAAAGGCCAGAGCTCTAATAAAAAAAGACCTGATGGATTAACGAAACTACTTATGGACATTAAACACAAAATATTGAATGCATGAGATTGAATAACTGATGAAAATAATGTTTTTATGATATTCATTTAAAACATTATTGGTTTGTTACTTAAATGACTTGTTTTCCAGATTTAAGAAACCTTTCTCTCTAAAGCTATCTATAACTTACAACAACTTCGTCAAGTATATTTTTGTCAACAAAGATAAAAGCATTTGGCTTTTTTTCTCCTTCTTTCCTTCAGAAGTTAAAAACTATTTGTGAATATTCTTATAGCAATATGTTTATTTGTATAGGTCCAATAAAAATTTGCTCTTTCTTCCAGCTGGGCATGGTGGCTCACACCCGTAATCCCAGCACTTTGGGAGGCTAAGGTGGACAGATCACCTGGGTTGGGAGGTCAAGACCAGCCTGGCCAACATGATGAAAACCTGTCTTTACTAAAAATAAAAAAATTAGCAGGGCCTGGTGGTACATGCCTGTAGTCCTAGCTACTTGGGAGGCTGAGGTAGGACAATTGCTTAACCCAGGATGCAGAGGTTGCAGTGAGCCAAAATCATGCCACTGTACTCCAACCTAGGCAACAGAGCAAGATGCTGTCTCAAAAAAAGAAAAAAATCTGCTCTTTCTTCATACCAGAATACAATAGGAAACATTGGTTATATTATCCAGGCTTTGACTGAAATATCATATTTGAAAATATGCACAAAATGCCTGACTTCAAGGATTCTCAGGCTTACAACGAGTAAATGAAAACTCTCATTTCTTGGCTGACTCAGAAACCTTAAGACTTAAGTAAAATATAAAGTCTGCCTTGGTTTGTTTTCCTATTCTCAAGTGTTTTTTTTTGTTTGTTTGCTGTTTTTTTTTCTTTGAGACGGTTATTTTTTTTTTCTTTGTTTTTTTCTTTTGCTCTTGTTGTCCAGGCTGGAGTGCAGTGGCATGATCTTGGCTGACAGCATCCTCTGTCTCCTGGGTTCAAGCAATTCTCCTGCCTCAGCCTCCTGTGTAGCTGGGATTACAGGCATGCGCCACAATGCCTGCTAATTTTTTGTATTTTTAGTAGAGACAGGGTTTTACCATATTGACCAGGCTGATCTCAAACTCCCAACCTCAGGTGATCCACTCACCTTGGCCTCCCAAAGTGCTGGGATTACAGGCGTGTGCCACTGCTGTTGACCTGCTTGGTTTTTTTGAGACAGGGTCTTACACTGTTGCCCAGACTGCAGTGCAGTGGTGCAATCACAGCTCACTACAGTGTTGACTTTCTGGGTTCAAGTGATCCTCCTATTTCAGCCCCTGAGTAGCTGGGACTACAGGAGCACCATCATGACTGGCTAATTTTTTTTTTTTTGGTAGAGATGGAGTTTTGCCATATTTTCCAGGCTGGCTTTGAACTCCTAGTGTCAAGCAGTCCTCCTGCCTCAGCCTCCCAAAGTGTGGGGATTACAGGCATGAGCCACCATGCTTGGCCAAGTGATTTTTAAATCTAAGATTCCTATATGATCTATGTAGAAAAAAAAGTCATGTTTCAAAAAAGTGGGGTTAAGCGGTGGGCACTATTAGCTTTAACTCCATATATTGTTTTCAAGTTTTTATCATCTACCTATGGGCTAGACTAGGTCCTAAATTCTTCTGGGTTCCTTCAGTCCAACTTACTTTCATAAAATTATTCAAACAAGAACTGGTCTTTTTCTCAAGCCCTATCAAGTAAAATTAGACAAATTTTAAGGAAAAAGTCTCGTGCCTAATGTATGGACTACACAAAAAGTTCACCAAACTGTCTGATGCTAGAAGCGAAAACATTCAAACTGTAAACCAGGACGAGAAGTTTATGTTTTCCACACTATAAACAGCTTTACTTAAGGTGTTGCATTAGTTCATTTTCATACTGCTATGAAGAAATACCGGAGCTGGGTACTTTACAAAGAAAAAGAGGTTTAATGGACTCACAGTTCCGCATGGCTAGGGAGGCCTCACAGTCACGGCAGAAGGCAAAGGAGGAGGAAAGTTCCTCATTCCATTTGAGACCACCTCAGCCTGGACTTTTTGGTCAAAACCATTCAATAAGTCTCTCGGCAGCTCCAAAATTTCCCACACCTTCCTGTCTTCTTCTGAGTACTCCAAACTGTTCCAACCTTTGCCTGTCACCCAGTTTCAAAGTTGGTTCCACATTTTCAGGTTTTTGTTTTTTTTTTTTTTCTTCTGAGACAAAGTCTCACTCTCTCCCCCAGGCTGGTTCCTACTTGTATGATTTCCTCCATTGTAGGAAATTCTTTCTGTTAAGATAAACTCAGGTAATAAGATAGTCCTCTCTTTTATATTCTTGTTGAGCAGGTTGGTCAGTAATTGCTCTTAGCAGAAAGGCACAAGACATGTTCCCTGAAAGTGCCTGAAATGATTCTATCTAAATGCCTATCTCTTGACTAGGTTTCACCAGTGAGGTGAAAATCCCTTGTGAATTAATTTGATGGTTATGAGGATTTTGGTATTTGGTTAGTGTCAGCTGTAGGAGACTACCCAGAAATTCTTTTTTTTGAGACGGAGTCTCGCTCTGTTGCCCAGACTGGAGTGCAGTGGCACAATCTCAGCTCACTGCAGCCTCTGTCTCCTAGGTTGAAGCGATTCTCCTGCCTCCCAAGTAGCTGGCATTACAAGCATATGGTGCCATGCCTGGATAATTTTTATATTTTTAGTAGAGATGAGGTTTTGTTATGTTGGCCAGGCTGGTCTGGAATTCCTGGTCTCAAGTGATCTGCCCACCTCAGCCTCCCAAAGTGCTGAGATTACAGATGTGAGCCACCACCATGCCTAGCCTACTCAGGAATTCTTAAGGTCTATAAGGAGTATATCACTAACATTGTGATTAGTAGAAAATACTATATACCATGTATATTAAGACTGTCCTGCAGTTAACATATTCCTACTAATGCCGACAAAAGCAGTAAGAGTATAATATGCCACCTTTTAATTTTCTATAAATTCAATATTGGAGGAAATTATCCTAATACATATTTTACTGATTGAGGTATTATGAATATTAAAGAATAGGGGCATTTGAGAGTGAGTAGGACCAAGGATATGGAATACTGTATAATGCATTTCCTAAAGTTTTTATGTTGGAGAAATCTGTTTAAAATAAATAATATGTGATTGCATGAGGAGAATAAAATGGTAAAATATAAGAAGGGTAGCATTCTCGAGGGATGAGCATGAAGCTTGGGAGTAACAACTTGTTTCTGATGAAAATAGATGTTTATGGGTTAACAGTTTAAAGTTTATTAAAAATGCCAGCCAAGAGACAGCTTATCCACATCCTTTTCCCCTATAGAGTGAAAACCCACAGTTTCCTTCCCTCATTCTATAAGTTGCCAAACACATTGGATTCTGTCTCTACAGCACCCCTTGTATTTGTTTCTTCTTTCCTGTTCTCTATGACACTAGTCAGTTGTAGTGTAATGGGTGGTTTGATTGCCCTGTGGATGACAATTCAAGAACCACAACCAAGGAGGATTTAACAAGGGGATTATATTGTTGGCAACAAGGAAGGAGGACACTGGGGATCCATCCTTAAAGCAGTGCTTCCCTGAACAACAGTGAAATCAGAGCTTTTATTGGGCTGGTTAGCCACGTCATTGTATCAAGAGGTGGAGTAAAGGCAGTGCAGGCACAGTTGCCCGATCATGCTTCTACATATACTGCATGTATAGAAAATGGTGAGTAAACTCCTTTCTAGGCAGGCTTTTTAGTATAGTAATGAACTGAATTGGTCAAAGTTCGTGCCCAACTCACATGTCTCTGAATCCAACTGCTTTTTGTTTTTCTAGAATTGAGCTTCTTCCTGGAACTTTTTGTTTTCTTGAAACAGACTCTCCTTCTGTTGCCCAGGCTGGAGTGCAGTGGCC
Source organism: Callithrix jacchus (assembly GCF_049354715.1). Classification (NCBI taxonomy): domain Eukaryota; kingdom Metazoa; phylum Chordata; class Mammalia; order Primates; family Cebidae; genus Callithrix; species Callithrix jacchus. Next base: position 79,112,871 of record NC_133507.1, read on the forward strand.
CGATCTCCGCTCACTGCAACATCCGCCTCCCGGGTTCGAGGGATTCTCCTGCCTCAGTCTCTTGAGTAGCTGGGATTATAGGCATTGGATTAAGATCAGAATTGTGTTTTTAGTAGAGAGGGGGCTTCACCATGTTGGCCAGGCAGATCTTGAACTCCTAACCTCAAGTGATTCACCCACCCTGGCCTCCCATCTTTCTGTAATTTTTTGAAACAAGAACTCAAGGTGCAACAGTTACAGGTGGATACTTTTGCATTGCACATACCCAAAAACCTGGGGATCCTGGATTACATAATGAGTTCCTTCTTGGATTATTGGAAGGGTCTTCTAAGTGGGCTTCCTGGCTCTAGTTGGCCCCAGGCCTTTAATTCATCCTGTACACCACTACCAAATTCATGTGTCTGAAGTGATTCCTGGTATTCTGGAGGCTTACACTGGAGGTCTGGTGTTAATTGTCTCACTTTGAAATTTCACTGCAGTATTTAACCTTATATTGTCTTTCTCACCCATTTATAGCATGTATTTTCTGAAAGGTATAGCTTACTCATGCCCACAAAAATGTAGTATTTCATCATGTACTCACTGACACTATTTGTTTTTTTTTTTTTAAAAAAATGTTAATGTTTAGCTGGATGTGAGTAACTTTCCCTCTTCCTGAGGACTAAGGTCTGACTTTTTTATCTTACCCAAATTCCTATATGAGGGGTCTGGGGAGTCATGCCCTACAAACCATAAATTCTCATCAGACAGGTTTTATTTAACCTTGTATATTAGGACTTACTTTCCAATCTGAATCTGGCATAACAAGGAATAAAATCAAAATGTTTTACCCCAAAAGATATTTCCTTGCCATACCTTGAAATTGCCCTGTCGTCTCTTGTGGCAAAAATCCACATTCTATAGAGAATCCCCTTTCCCCTTTGCCTCCTTCTTCCTTTCCAGATCCAAGAGATGGTCATCTAAAAGTGAGGCACCCTTTTAAGTCTGATAAGAAACATTTTACAACTTGCTTTCTCTGAAGTCTGCTAAGAGATTTCTCTGTATAATAAAACTTGGTCTCCAGGATCCTTTATCTTAACCTGAACATTTCCTTTCTATTGATCCCAGGTCTTCAGATAAACTCATCAATTGTCAACCAGAAAATGTTTAATTTTACCAGTAGCCTGGAAGCCCTTCCTCTGAGTTGTCTTGCCTTTCTAAACCAAACCAATGTATTTCTTAAGTGTATTTGATTGATGTCTCATGCCTTCCTAAAATATATAAAACCAGGCTGTACCCCAACCACCTTGGTCACCTTGGGCACATATTCTCCGGGCCTCTTGAGGGCTGTGTCACAGGTCATGGTCACTCATATTAAGATCAGAATAAATCTTTTCAAATATGTTACAGAGTTTAACTCTTCGTCAACACCCCTGAAGCTAGTAGGCATCATTTACTTACAGGCAGTCTTATGCGTTAGAAGGACACCGCCTATACGGCAGTCAGAGCAGAGTGGTTGAGGGCATAGGTTTTGTAGCTTGATAGATCTGAGGCTGAATTTTGGCAACGCTGATTACTGACTTGTGACTTCCATTGCACATCTGTAAAATGGGGATAATAGCCACTGTCAGATGTGTGAACTGGAGCAACTCCATCTTGAATAGGACCTGGGTAAAATGAGGCTGAGGCCTACTTGGCTGCATTCCCGGATGGTTAAGGCATTCTGAGTCACAGGATGAGAGAGGAGGCTGGCACAAGATACCTGCCATAAAGTCCTTGCTGATAAAACAGTTTGCAGTAAAGAAGCCGGCTAAAACCCACCAAAACCAAGATGGTGACGAGAGTGACCTCTGGTCATCCTCATTGCTACATTCCTACCAGTGCCGTTACAGTTTCCAGATGCCATGACAATATCAGGAAGTTACCCTATATGGTCTAAAAAAGGGAGACATGAATAATCCACCCTTGTTTAGCATATCATCAAGAAATAACCATAAAAATGGGCAACGAGGCCAGGTGCAGTGCCTCACACCTGTAATCCCAGCACTTTGGGAGGTGGGCCGATCGCAAGCTCAGAGATCAAGACCATCCTGGCCAACATGGTGAAACCCCATCTCTACTAAAAATACAAAAATTAGCTGGGTGTGGTGGAGGCTGCCTGTAGTCCCAGCTACTCAGGAGGCTGAGGCAGGAGACCCACTTGAACCCGGGAGGCAGAGGTTGCAATGAGCCGAGATTGCACCACTGCACTCCAGCCTGGCAACAGAGGAAGACTTCATCTCAAAAAAAAAAAAAAAAAGAAAAAAGAAAGAAAGAAAAGGCTGCTCTCTATGGAGTAGCCATTCTTTTATTCTTTTACTTTCTTAATAAACCGTTTTCACTTTATGGACTCGCCCTGCATTCTTTTTCTTGCGCTAGATTCAAGAACTCTCTCTTGGTGTCTGGATCCGGCCCCCTTTCCTGTAACACTGTGACCTCTTAAGATTTCATGACAATCAGGTGAAGTCCTCAGCCTGGGGCTGGGCTTCTTGTAACTAATGGAAGCCGTTCCTAATTCCTGCCAGTCAAGGGAAAGAAAGTGATGCAGTTCAGAGTAATACGGGAAGACAATTTACTTTTGCTTCAGGCATTTTTCTGTAATAGAAAAACATGGGAAGAAAGACCATGCTTGATATTACAAATTTCTTATCTCGCAGATACAGAGGCATAACTGAAGCAGGGTTTATTGTTTCACAACTAAGTTTTGAGCAGTAATATCAGAATTCTGTCCTGATGTTTTTCATGCCCTAGGGCAGAGGGAATGGTTTCTGTCCTAGCTGAAGGCAACAGGCGACTCCAGCTTCTGAGAGGGCAGAACTCTGGTTTTATTACGTTAAGGAACTGCCAGGTTCTTCTTTAGTCTGCAGTATTTTAAAGAAACAACGGATAGCTACATACCAGGTAGCAGGAGAAAAGAAAAAGCACGGAGATAGTTCTATGTAGTGCCTCCAGGTGTGTGTATCAGAGTAAATTCTTTTGTTTTTCAAATTTTCCCTCTGATTTCTTTTTTTTGAGACGGAGTCTAGCTCTGTCGCTTAGGCTGGAGTGCAGTTACTCGATCTCAGCTCACTGTAACCTCCGCCTCCCAGGTTCAAGCAAGTCTCCTGTCTCAGCCTCCCGAGTAGTTGGGATTATAGGTGTCTGCCACAATGCCTGGCTAATCTGTATTTTTAGTAGAGGTGGGGTTTCACCATGTTGGCCAGGCTGGTCTCAAGCTCCTGATTTCAAGTGATCTGCCAATCTTAGCTTCCCAATGTGCAATTTCTTTTTTTTAAAGCAGAAGCAGAGTTGGACTTCTGCGGTTGGCTGTTTACTGTGAACCATGCCATGTGGTCAGAAAATTGCTTTAACCCTTTTAACTGATCCATTCTGTTTCACCACTGCCAAAAGACAAAATTACAACAAATTTAGTTGAAGATTTTAATTGGCTTTTATTTGCAATTCTAAAATCAGGCAACACTGCATTCTGTAAGATAGAATGAGTGTTTTGATGATCTGTGCAGGGAAGTTTGGTTTTATAGACAGAACTGGGCTGAAGAGAGCAGAAAGAGACAAAAAGATGACTGGTTGATTCAAAGTTACTTTTCTTATAAGGGTGAAAGCAGAGGGCACTTCTTTATCCTGCTGGCTAAAACTGGCCTCTTTGGGGACTCGGCTGTTAACTCTCTCTTCTGCTTTCTCAGTTCAGATAAACAACTGAATTTCAGCTTAGAAACTTTAGCATGAGTGAACTTTAGCATGGAATTTTAGCATGAGTGACTCCATTTTGGTTTGGTCTGTTGGGTCTAGTGCAAGAGTTCAATCCAAACCAATAGCCTCCTATAAATTTTATTTCAAACCACATTGGAGCACAAGATAAGGTCAATCTTTTAAAATAGTTAAACGAATGACTCTAATCCTTACTTTTTTTTTCTTTGAGTTTTCAGATGGCCCTTCCTTCCTCCTTTCTTCTTTCTGTTTTATTTTTATTTTTTGGTTCTCTCTTTCTATTTTTTTTTGAGACGGAGTCTTGCTCTGTCGCCTAGGCTGGAGTGCAGTGGCACGATCTCGGCTCACTGCAACCTCCACCTCCCGGGTTCAAGTGATTCTCCTGCCTCAGCATCCTGAGTAGCTGGGATTACAGCCATGCGCTACCATGCCCTGCTAATTTTTTTTTTCTTAGTAGAGACAGAGTTTCACCATGTTGGTCAGGCTGGTCTTGAACTGCTGACCTCGTGATCTGCTGGCGTCAGCCTCCCAAAGTGCTGGGATTGCAGGTGTGAGCCACCACGCCCGGCCAGTTCTCTCTCTCTCTCTCTCTCGCTCTCTAACTCCCAGGGATACTTATTCAGCAGAGGGTGTTAAACCTGCCCAGTTTGCCATGGGAACCCATCCTGTTTAACAAGTTGTCTCCAGTGGTCTGTGGTCTGTCATTTTAGTGCAGTCCTTGTCATCATGCTGACCAAGTCCCGTGGCCATCACTGATCTGGCAGTAGTTTCTACAGGTGAAAAAAGAAGAGTCTGCCCAGTTAGACTCAGCACTGTTCTTTACATAGCGAGGTAGGCCAGCTCCTGGAAATGCGTGTCTTTAGGGACAGAGCCCTCTCCTCTTACAGAGTTGGCCCTCATTATTCACGGATTCCGTATTTATACAACTGCTTACATGCCAACATTTATTAGTAACCCCCACTCCATGTACACAAAATGGCAAAAAATTTGAGCCACCTGCATGTTCTCAGCTGTGGTGTTCTTGTTTCAGCTCTTATTGTAAACAAGTGTCTTTTTCTTTTTTTTTTTTGATATTCTCCAGTATTTCTTTTATTTTTTTAATTTTTTTATTGGATTTTAGGTTTTGGGGTACATGAGCAGAGCATGCAAGACAGTTGCGTAGGTAGACACATGGCAGTGAGCTTTGCTTTTCTTCTCCCCTTCACCAACATTTGGCATTTCTCCCCAGGCTATCCCTCCCCACCTCCCCCTCCCACTGGCCCTCCCCTTTTCCCCCCAATAGACCCCAGTGTTTAGTACTCCCCTTTCTGTGCCCATGTGTTCTCATTTTTCATCACCCACCTATGAGTGAGAATATGCGGTGTTTCATTTTCTGTTCTTGTGTCAGTTTGCTGAGGATAACGTTCTCCAGATTCATCCATGTCCCTACAAATGACACAAACTCATCATTTCTGATTGCTGCATAATATTCCATGGTGTATATGTGCCACATTTTTCCAATCCAGTCTATTATCAATGGGCATTTGGGTTGATTCCAGGTCCTTGCTATTGTAAACAGTGCTGCAATGAACATTCGTGTACATGTGTCGAACGATTTATAGTCTTTTGGATATATACCCAGTAATGGGATTGCTCGGTCAAATGGAATTTCTATTTCTAAGGCCTTGAGGAATCGCCACACCGTCTTCCACAATGGTTGAACTAATTTACACTCCCACCAACAGTGTAGAAGTGTTCCTTTTTCTCCACATCCTCTCCAGCATCTGTTGTCTCCAGATTTTTTAATGATCACCATTCTAACTGGCGTGAGATGGTATCTCAATGTCGTTTTGATTTGCATCTCTCTGATGACCAGTGATGATGAGCATTTTTTCATATGATTGTTGGCCTCATATATGTCTTCTTTCGTAAAGTATCTGTTCATATCCTTTGCCCACTTTTGAATGGGCTTGTTTGTTTTTTTTCCTGTAAATCTGTTTGAGTTCTTTGTAAATTCTGGATACCAGCCCTTTGTCAGATGGGTAGACTGCGAAAATTTTTTCCCATTCTGTTGGTTGCCGATCCACTCTAGTGACTGTTTCTTTTGCTGTGCAGAAGCTGTGGAGTTTCATTAGGTCCCATTTGTCTATTTTGGCTTTTGTTGCCAATGCTTTTGGTGTTTTGTTCATGAAGTCCTTGCCTACTCCTATGTCCTGGATAGTTTTGCCTAGATTTCCTTCTAGGGTTTTTATGGTTCCAGGTCTTATGTTTAAGTCTTTAATGCATCTGGAGTTAATTTTAGTGTAAGGTGTCAGGAAGGGGTCCAGTTTCTGCTTTCTGCACATGGCTAGCCAGTTTTCCCAAAACCATTTGTTAAACATGGAATCCTTTCCCCATTGCTTGTTTTTGTCAGGTTTATCAAAGATTGTATAGTTGTATGTATGTTGTGTTGCCTCCGGTGCCTCTGTTTTGTTCCATTTGTCTATATCTCTGTTTTGGTACCAGTACCATGCTGTTTTGATTACTGTAGCCTTGTAGTATAGTTTGAAATCTGGTAGTGTGATGCCCCCCGCTGTGTTCTTTTTGCTTAGAATTGACTTGGCTATGCGGGCTCTCTTTTGGTTCCATATGAAGTTCATGGTTTTTTCCAGTTCTGTGAAGAAAGTCAATGGTAGCTTGATGGGGATAGCGTTGATTCTGTAAATTACTTTGGGCAGTATAGCCATTTTCACGATATTAATTCTTCCTAACCATGAACATGGAATGTTTCTCCATCTGTTTGTGTCCTCTCTGATTTCATTGAGCAGTGGTTTGTAGTTCTCCTTGAAGAGGTCCCTTACGTTCCTTGTGAGTTGTGTTCCAAGGTATTTTATTCTTTTCGTAGCAATTGCGAATGGCAGTTCGTTCTTGATTTGGCTTTCTTTAAGTCTGTTATTGGTGTAGACGAATGCTTGTGATTTTTGCACATTGATTTTATATCCTGAGACTTTGCTGAAGTTGCTTATCAGTTTCAGGAGTTTTTGAGCTGAGGCGATGGGGTCTTCTAGGTATACTATCATGTCATCTGCAAATAGAGACAATTTGGCTTCCATCTTTCCTATTTGAATACCCTTTATTTCTTTTTCTTGCCTGATTGCTCTGGCTAGAACTTCCAGTACTATATTGAATAGGAGTGGTGAAAGAGGGCATCCTTGTCTAGTGCCAGATTTCAAAGGGAATGCTTCCAGTTTTTGCCCATTCAGTATGATATTGGCTGTTGGTTTGTCATAAATAGCTTTTATTACTTTGAGATACGTTCCATCGATACCGAGTTTATTGAGGGTTTTTAGCATAAAGGGCTGTTGAATTTTGTCAAATGCCTTCTCTGCGTCAATTGAGATAATCATGTGGTTTTTGTTTTTGGTTCTGTTTATGTGGTGAATTACGTTGATAGACTTGCGTATGTTGAACCAGCCTTGCATCCCCGGGATGAATCCTACTTGATCATGATGAATAAGTTTTTTGATTTGCTGTTGCAATCGGCTTGCCAATATTTTATTGAAGATTTTTGCATCTATGTTCATCATGGATACTGGCCTGAAGTTTTCTTTTCTCGTTGGGTCTCTGCCGGGTTTTGGTATCAGAATGATGTTGGTCTCATAAAATGATTTGGGAAGGATTCCCTCTTTTTGGATTGTTTGAAATAGTTTTAGAAGGAATGGTACCAGCTCCTCCTTGTGTGTCTGGTAGAATTCGGCTGTGAACCCGTCTGGACCTGGGCCTTTTTTGTGTGGTAGGCTCATAATTGCTGCCTCAACTTCTGACCTTGTTATTGGTCTATTCATAGTTTCAGCTTCCTCCTGGTTTAGGCTTGGGAGGACACAGGAGCCCAGGAATTTATCCATTTCTTCCAGGTTTACTAGTTTATGCACATAGAGTTGTTTGTAATATTCTCTGATGATGGTCTGAATTTCTGTGGAATCTGTGGTGATTTCCCCTTTATCATTTTTTTATTGCATCTATTTGGTTGTTCTCTCTTTTATTTTTAATCAATCTGGCTAGTGGTCTGTCTATTTTGTTGATCTTTTCAAAAAACCAGCTCTTGGATTTATTGATTTTTTGAAGGGTTTTTCGTGTCTCAATCTCCTTCAGCTCAGCTCTGATCTTAGTTATTTCTTGTCTTCTGCTGGGTTTTGAGTTTTTTTGATCTTGCTCCTCTAGCTCTTTCAATTTTTACCATAGGGTGTCAATTTTGGATCTCTCCATTCTCCTCATATGGGCACTTATTGCTATATACTTTCCTCTAGAGACTGCTTTAAAGGTGTCCCAGAGGTTCTGGCACGTTGTGTCTTCGTTCTCATTGGTTTCGAAGAACTTCTTAATTTCTGCCTTCATTTCATTGTTTACCCAGTCAACATTCAAGAGCCAGTTGTTCAGTTTCCATGAAGCTGTGCGGTCCTGGGTCGGTTTCTGAATTCTGAGTTCTAACTTGATTGCACTATGGTCTGAGAGGCTGTTTGTTATGATTTCAGTTGTTTTGCATTTGTTGAGCAGTGCTTTACTTCCAATTATGTGGTCAATTTTAGAGTAGGTGTGATGTGGTGCTGAGAAGAATGTGTATTCTGTGGATTTGGGGTGGAGAGTTCTGTAAATGTCTATCAGGTTTGCTTGTTCCAGGTCTGAGTTCAAGCCCTGGATATCCTTGTTGATTTTCTGTCTGGTTGATCTGTCTAGTATTGACAGTGGAGTATTAAAGTCTCCCACTATTATTGTGTGGGAGTCTAAGTCCTTTTGTAAGTCGTTAAGAACTTGCCTTATGTATCTGGGTGCTCCTGCATTGGGTCCATATATGTTTAGGATCGATAGCTCTTCTTGTTGTATCAATTCTTTTACCATTATGTAATGGCCTTCTTTGTCTCTTTTGATCTTTGTTGCTTTAAAGTCTATTTTATCAGAGATGAGAATTGCAACTCCTGCTTTTTTTTGCTTTCCGTTTGCTTGGTAAATCTTCCTCCATCCCTTTATTTTGAGCCTTTGTGTATCCTTGCATGTGAGATGGGTTTCCTGTATACAGCACACTGATGGGTTTTGGATTTTTATCCAATTTGCCAGTCTGTGTCTTTTGATTGGTGCATTTAGTCCATTTACATTTAGGGTTAATATTGTTATGTGTGAATTTGATACTGCCATTTTGATGCTAAGTGGCTGTCTTGCCTGTTAGTTGTTGTAGATTCTTCATTATGTTGATGCTCTTTAGCATTCAGTGTGATTTTGGAATGGCTGGTACTGGTTGATCCTTTCTATGTGTAGTGCCTCTTTTAGGAGCTCTTGTAAAGCAGGCCTGGTGGTGACAAAATCTCTGAGTACTTGCTTGTTCGCAAAGGATTTTATTTTTCCTTCACTTCTGAAGCTCAGTTTGGCTGGATATGAAATTCTGGGTTGAAAGTTCTTTTCTTTAAGAATGTTGAATATTGGCCCCCACTCTCTTCTGGCTTGTAGTGTTTCTGCTGAGAGATCTGCTGTGAGTCTGATGGGCTTCCCTTTGTGGGTGACCCGACCTTTCTCTCTGGCTGCCCTTAGTATTCTCTCCTTTATTTCAACCCTGTTGAATCTAACGATTATGTGCCTTGGGGTTGCTCTTCTTGCGGAATATCTTTGTGGTGTTCTTTGTATTTCCTGCAATTGAGTGTTGGCCTGTCTTGCTAGGTGGGGAAGTTTTCCTGGATGATGTCCTGAAGAGTATTTTCCAGCTTGGATTCATTCTCTTCATCCACTTCTGGTACACCTATCAAACGTAGGTTAGGTCTTTTCACATAGTCCCACATTTCTTGGAGACTTTGTTCATTCCTTTTTGCGCTTTTTTCTCTAATCTTGGTTTCTCGTTTTATTTCACTGAGTTGGTCTTCGACTTCAGATATTCTTTTTTCTGCTTGGTCGATTCGGCTATTGAAACTTGTGCATGCTTCGTGAAGTTCTCGTATTGTGTTTTTCAGCTCCTTTAATTCATTTATATTCCTCTCTAAGTTATCCATTCTTGTTATCATTTCCTCGAATCTTTTTTCAAGGTTCTTAGTTTCTTTGCATTGATTTAATACATGTTCTTTTAGCTCACAAAAGTTTCTCATTATCCATCTTCTGAAGTCTAATTCCGTCATTTCGTCACAGTCATTCTCCGTCCAGCTTTGTTCCCTTGTTGGGGAGGAGTTTTGGTCCTTTCTAGGAGGCGAGGTGTTCTGGTTTCGGGTGTTTTCCTCCTTTTTGTGCTGGTTTCTTCCCATCTTTGTGGATTTGTCCGCTGGTCGTCTGCGTAGTTGCTGACTTTTCGATTGGGTCTCTGAGTGGACACCCAGAATGTTGATGATGAAGTATTTCTGTTGCTTGGTTTTCCTTCTACCAGTCTAGCCCCTTCGCTGTATGACTGCTGAGGTCCGCTCCAGACCCTGCTTGTCTGGGGTGCACCTCTAGCTGCTGTGGCACAGCGAGGGATGCTACCAGTTTCTTTTTCTGCTATCTTTGTCCCAGGATGATGCCTGCCTAATGTCAGTCTTTTGGATATAGAGGGGTCAGGGAGCTGCTTGAGGAGACAGTTTGTACTTTATAGGGGCTTAATTGCTGAGCTGTGAGCTCTGTTGTTCATTCAGGGCTGTTAGGCTGCTATGTTTGATTCTGCTGCAACAGAGCTCATTAAAGAATCCCCTTTTTTTTCCTCAAATGCTCTGTGTTGAGGGGTTTGGGCTTTATTTTTGGATGTCCGTTGAGGTCCTGCCCAGCTAGGACGCAGACTAGCCACTGTTTGCCTGCCGAGGCTCCGCCCTGCTGTCGTGAGGCTCGCCCTGGCTCTGCTGTTCTGCTGTGTTCTCCGCCATGCCCTCCGGCGGAGACTCTCTGTTGTAGCGGGTTGCCTCGGCAACGGCAGGCTGCGTCAGCAGTGGGCGTGTATCTCAGTAGGGACGGGTTGCCTCGGCAACGGCTGGCTGCGTCAGCAATGGGCGTGTATCTCAGTTGGGGCGGGTTGCCTCGGTAATGGTGGACGCCCCTCCCCCACAGAGCATCTCGGGCCGTCTGCACAGGGCTTGTTTGAAATCGCGGTTTTGTTCGTCCCACTAGGCCACCCCTAACGCTCTGTCTCGGCAATCCCCTGGGCTGGCCCACTGTCCAAGTCTAGCTCAGTCTCAAGTCCAGCCCTCTCACGTCTCCGGTTGCTGGTTCAACGGGGCACCCGGACAAGCGCGCCCTGTGGGGAGCGCTGGGCAGGGCCGGCCGCCACCACCCCGGCTGCCGGCTTCGCCAGGCGGACATTCTGCCTGGCGTCCTGCGTCTCCTCTTCACTTGGGAATTTCCCCGTTCCATGGGCAACAAAGATCAGTCTGGAAATACAGCTCAGACTCACCTCTCCGCGGACACAACGCAAGCTCCAATCCTGGGTTGTTCTCACAGCGCCATCTTCTATTCTCACACAAGTGTCTTTTTCAAGGTCTTTTTAATGACACATTGTCCACATTTATTTATTTATTTATTTTTAGAGACAGGGTCTTGCTCTGTTGCCCAGGCTGGAGTGCAGTGGTGTGATCATGTTTCACACTATAACCTTGAACTCCTGGGCTCAAGGGATCCTCCTGCCTCAGCAGGTGTGTGCCACCATGCCCAAATGATTTATTTTTTATATTTTTGTAGAGATAGGGGTCTCACTTTGCTGCCCAGGCTGATCTCAGACTCCTGGCCCCAAGCGATTCTCTAACCTCAGCCTTCCACCTGAGCCTTCTAAAGCATTGGGATTACAGGCTTCAGCCACCACACCTGCCCAACATTTTTGTGCATTTAGTTGGAGGTTTTGCTGTTTAGAATGGGCCCCAAGCTTAGTGTTTGAAGTGTTTTCAGGTGTTCCTAAGTGCAAGTAGACTGGGATGTGCTTTACAGAGAAAACACATATATTAGGTAAGTTTCATCTAGGCATGAGTTTTAGTGCTGTTGGCTGTGACTTCATTGTTAATGAATCAAAAGTACATATTAAATAAGGTGTCTTTAAACAAAACACAAATAAAACAAGGCAATGTATTGATTGATTAATGAAAATGTGACCAGAGGCTGCAGGAACCTAATCCTGTATTTCTCCCAGGAGTGATGGTTCCACATTTGTGGCTTCATTATTCTTGAAAACTTTATAGGACATAACTGTCAACAATCAGCAATATATACAGCCATTTCCCTAAGGTGACGCAATAATGCCAGAGAGGATGAGTCAGAAATTCTGTATGAATTTGTGGAAGGACCAGACTCTCCTAGTTTCTACTTTTTTTTTTTTTTTTTTTTGAGATGGAGTCTCACTCATTTGCCTAGGCTGGAGTGCAATGACACAGTCTCAGCTCACTGCAACCTCCACCTCCCAGGTTTAAGTGATTCTCTGGTCTCAGTTGCCCGAGTAGGACTAGGGGCACACCACCATGCCTGGCTAATACTTTTTGTATTTTTAGTGGAGATGGGATCTCACCATGTTGGCCAGGCTAGTCTTGAACTCGTGACTTCAGGTGATCTGCCTGCCTCAGCCTCCCAAAGTCCTGAGATTACACGTAAGCCACTGTGCCCAGCCTCTCCTAGTTTCTAAAAGATCATCCCTCTCTTGCTGTTCTCCTGTGTCCCCTAGACAAGGGGATTCTGTCCTCTTTGTCACTGCCATTAGCTGGGGAAGGGTGGTGGTGATATGGCACAAGGTGGAAGGGTAATTCAGAAATATGATGATGCAAATCACCCTCACCCATCTCAGGCAGTCTTCTAGCTCTGCTCCAGTGGTCTTTTTTATTTTGGCCCAGATATGGAGAAAATTTCTCATTCCAGCCTTAGAATGATTTGTAGTGGGAATATTTGCAGTCTTGCTCTCATCTCCTCAACATATAATTGCAAAAATAAAACAATCTGACACTGGTACATTTCCTGAGATCTGAGCTGTCCAGTTGTAGTCAAGGTCACCCTGATAGAGAGTGATGTAAACACTCTAAACAGTTATCTGTGAGTCCTATTTATGTCATTCCTAGAATAAAACCTCAGGATTCACTGGAGAGTGAGGAATAAATCAACATTGTCCACAGTCAAATCAGGTTTGAGCTGGGCTGGATTGAATTCACATTCAATCAGAACTGTATTGGATTTTGTTGCTGAACCTTAGCTTTTGGTGAAGAATTCACAGGTGGCAATGTTCTCCTAAATTTGACATTCTCTTGACACAGCTGAAAAAAATTTGTTACACGTGCAAGAGACCAGTCTTGAAGAGCTATCTGTTACTGCTATCCTGAGAATTCCTATATAAGGGACTTTGGGTGTGTTTATGAGATGAAACTAATTTATACCGGGCCTCACTCTCAACTTCAATTCAGCTTTATTTATCCTTTCAGGAATGTACCTTTTAAAAATGGCTTGTGGGCCGGGCACAGTGGCTCACGCCTATAATCGTAGCTCTTTGGAGGCTGAGGCAGGCGGATCACAAGGTCAGGAGTTTGAGACCATCTTGACTAACACAGTGAAACTCTATCTCTACTAAAAATACAAAAAAATTAGCTGGTTGTGGTGGTAGGTGCCTGTAGTCCCAGCTGCTCAGGAGGCTGAGGCAGGAGAATCACTTGAACCTTGGAGGTGGAGGTTGCAGTGAGCCGAGATCATGCCACTGCACTCCAGCCTGGGCAATAGAACGAGACTCTGTCTCAAATAAATAAATAAAAAAAAAATAAAAAAGAAACAAAAGCAGCTTGTGGCAGAGTAGCTATAGTTTTAAAACATAAATATACAAAAGTGTCTATAAAACTATGCATTTCTATATACTCAGAGATGAAGAGGTTATTCACAGTAAAGAAGCCTTCCTAGATTGGGTTTTCTTGTCCTTGCTTTCTTTTTTTGATACCAGTTATAATCCTTTCTACAATCAAGTATTTTAAAGTACATTAATTTAGTAGATGTCAATTGTTTGTAACACTTTCTATGCTTCTCTTTTCTTGCCCCCTGGTGCTAAGGCCTGGTCTTAAGGATTGTTATAAACTGCATGTATGTTTTTCTTTCATTTTGTCTCTCATCCTTTTTACTTTTTTTTTTTTTTTTTTTTTTTTTTTTTTTTTTTGAGGCACGGTCTCACTCTGCCATTCAGGCTGGAGTGCAGGGGTGAAATCTAGGTTCATTGCAGCGTTGCCCTCCTGGACTCGAGTGATTCTCCCACCTCAGCCTCCTGAGTAGCTGGAACTAGAGGTGCGCACCACCACCCCCGGCTAATTTGTGTATTTTTTGTAGACCAGGGCTTGGCCATGTTGGCCAGGCTGCTTTTGAATCCCTGGGCTCAATAGATCCACCTGGCTCAGCCTCCCAAAGTGCTGGGATTACAGGCGTAAGCCATCAGGCCCGGCCCCCTCTTCTGTTCTATTTTCATCCATTGTATGCCATATCATAAACAACTGTAAGAATTTATTGCTCTGTCTACTCCCCTAATTCTAACCCAAATTCAGTGATGAGTAAAATTAAAAAGAGGCAGTTTGAAATAAAGGAGCTATTACAACAATTGGAGTACCTTGGAAAGAGCAGCAAGACTTCTGGCAGAGATAATGATGTTACTTTGAGGTTGTTGCTGCTGTTGTTTTAAATAAGCCTTTTGCACTCCTATATGATGATGCTACTTTGAATGATAGAAGATGACGTCTTCTCCCATAGACTGAGGAAATAAATATGTAGCTTCTGACTCTGTACTTGATATTCAGTAATCATTAGCTTTCGTTATTAAAGAAAATAAAATAATTCCTTCCTCATTGTTGAGTGGTGTGACGTACGAAATATGCCGCTAAAAGAGCAAACATCATGTAACTCTTTGCATTGGGATTATATTTTTCTATTTCTAAGTTGGTTTGAGAATCATAGGCTGTTATAATCTGAAAAGTCACTAGAGGGAGCCAGATCCCTGTCTGAGGAATTCTTTGCTTCGGTGCCGAAACGCTGCTGTAGCCCACATTTAAATCAGCTGTTGTGGCTCGCCTACATTTAAATCAGCTGTGGTGGCTCCAGTGGCGCAATCAGGTAACGTGGCACTTATAAATCAGCTTGCAGACTTGTGAATTTCATGCTCAGCCTTACTTAAAATTTAGAAATTTAAGAATCAGACACTTAGAGGGTAAAGGGTTACACAATAAAGGGACCTAAGAGACTTTCAAATACAAGCGATGGACCATGTTTGGATTATGATTCAAACAAAACAGCCATAAGAAAATGCCAGTGAGATAACTAGGGAAATTTAAACAGGAAGACAATCTTATACCATATTATGGAATTATTGTTAATCTGAGTAGGTGTCATAATGGTATCTTGGGGCTGGGCATTGTGGCTCATGCCCATAATCCCACACTTTTGGAGGCTGGGGTGGGAGAACTGCCTGAGCCCAGAAGTCTGAGACCAGCCTGGGGCAACGTGGCAAGACCCTGTCTCCACGAAAAAACAAAAATAAAAAGTAAAAAATACATAATGATATCTTGGTAATGCTAAAATCCCCTTTCTATTAAATATATATGGGAATTTTTGCCTGAAATTATATGCCAATAATTCATTATAAAATATTCTAATAATGAAAATATGTGTGTGTAGGGTGGGGGGAGGGTGGGTGGGTGTGGAGGGGGATGGGAAGATAATAGAAGAAACAAGATTGACAACATCTGATAATTGTTGGAGCTGGAGTTGATGTGCTATTTATTCTCCCTTTGTGAATGTTTTAAATTTACCTTTAAAAGTGAAAATGAAAAGTAGAGACATTATATTCTTACAATATATATTTATGATTTAGTTTACATTTATGGCTGATGTGTATTTCTTAGGTTGCAAACTCAGTTTTGCAAGAAAATATCACCTTTCCTCATAATTGAATTTAATATCTAGTTTAAACTTTTATTCTAGTAGATGTCAGAAACCAAATATCAATTAATTAAGAGTAATCTCACATTGCACTGAGTCAAAAAATTAATTCAAGGTCATCTTGGTTGATTCTGGATTTTCCCACCTTATCTGCCAGCAGAATTGCTAAGTGAAAGCAAGTGAGTGAGAGGTGGTGGTGGTGAGTCAGGGGCTGGACCTTGGCTGTCACCTCCTGAGTCAGACATCTAGTCAGACAACCTTCATCTTCTCTTGGGTGTGGTAGTTCTTGCAGATGACAGCCACATTGTCTGACAACCATCCACAAAACCTCTCCAGATATGCCTCTCCCTGGTTCTGCCAAACCTCTCTGGGACTGGGGAAACATTCAGAGGCTTTCACTCTGGCTTTCTTAGCTCTGCCTTTGTAGCCATTCCCGCTGTATTTCTCTGATACTGTGTTTGTTACGGTGAGCCTGGGAACACTTCTCTAGGACATTGCCACTTCTACAGGTTCTATTTGGAAACAAAGGCATTTTCTGCTTTCAAATCCCTTAACAAATCTAAAGGCTTCAGGGTTCAGTCCTCAGAGACTAGGGATATACACAGGCCATGTTCTTAAGGAAATACTGCAATGTCTAATATCTCTTCCTGAAGCCTGTTGTGTCTTTATCTGGTCTGGTGGGTAGACTTAGCTCATAATCTATAATGATTGCTTATAGCATAAATATACTCAAAGTCCTTCAGAGCTCTGGATGCAGAGAAAGGTCACAGGTTCATGGAAATCATGAAGAAAAATTTTCTTCAATTAAAATAATAAAATATTGTGCTATTGAATAATTTTAATTCAGAACTTAACATTTGCTTCACGGAAATAAACTAGGGAAGCAGTAGTAAATAGTAGTTGTAAATGTAGGTTCTGGGGGCTTAGAGACCAGTGTTCTAATCCTGCCTCTGTCTTTTTAGTAGAGATCGGGCACAAATTAGGTTTCTAAATCTGACATTAAAAATTTTTAAAGTAGAGGTAGTAATATAGACTATGCAATGTTTTGGCGGAGGGTTTAACAAGAATATATATGTAAAGTGCACATAGAGTTTGGCCCTTCGTATAAACCTATACATGGCAACAATTTTTATTATTAAGAATAACAGGCCGGGCATGGTGGCTCATGCCTGTAATCCCAGCACTTTGGGAGGCAGAGGCAGGCGGATCACCTGAGGTTGGGAGTTTGAGACCAGCCTGACCAATTTGGAGAAACCCCATCTCTACTAAAAAGTACAAAATTAGCGAGGCGTGGTGGCACATGCCTGTAATCCCAGCTACTCTGGAGGCTGACGCAGGAAAATCACTTGAACCTGGGAAGCAGAGGTTGCGGTGAGTCAAGATTGTGCCATTGCACTCCAGGCTGGGCAATAAGAGTAAAGCTCCATCTTAAAAAAAAAAAAAAAAGAATAACAAACAGGCAGGAAAAGCCCCTTGTGCAATTTTTGTATCTGGTTAATGAACCTTTCTCCTATGACTTCCTAAGTTATTAGCTCAGATTTTAAAGAACCACATCCATATAGGAATCTGGGTGTGCCTGGGACACT
Source organism: Callithrix jacchus (assembly GCF_049354715.1). Classification (NCBI taxonomy): domain Eukaryota; kingdom Metazoa; phylum Chordata; class Mammalia; order Primates; family Cebidae; genus Callithrix; species Callithrix jacchus. Next base: position 79,130,009 of record NC_133507.1, read on the forward strand.
GAAATGACCACAGTTAAAAAAAAAATTATCTCTGGTATCCACTCCAAGGTACATGGAGCCCAAATTCCCAGGCCATTTTAAGAAATAATTGCTGAGATTTCATTTCTAGTGTGGCACATTCTTTATGAACTGTCAGTGGAAAGGAAGCAGATGAAAAGAGGAATTCCAAGAGTATAATATCACCATGGCCTCATGAAACAGGAGAAAAGAAACCAAACAATTTATAGCGGACAACTTCTAGATGTTTACTGCCAGGACCTTCTGCTCAGAGGGAAAAGAATATCCAAACGAATGTCACGTTCCTCTCCAGCATTGTAAGAAAAAGCAAAGTTACTTCATTCGAGCACCCGTCTTCCCTGCTGTGATGACTTCGGTGTTCTGGCTAGGAGAGGAAGATCCACTACTGGTTTGCTTTCTGGGAGGGCTTGATGGGGATTACATGCTGAACTGGCTTCTGATTCCTCTTTGTTCTTGGATGTTGCATTTCAACCCCCTGGATAGAGATGTCCAGCTTTGTAATTAGCCTCCTTCTAGAGGCAGTATGGTGCTGGTAGGTTACCAAGAATTGGCTTGGAATGGAAAACTGCTGTCTCAGATACATACAGGCTTTCTACCCAGATGCAATCTATTAATTAACCTCATGCACTCAGAGTATTACATTAAGCTTTAATGCTTTAGTGCTTAAAGTAGATTCTGTGAAAAAATGTGACTCATACTGAGAAATCAATGATTTTATAAATATACACTGATGTTGTACTATTATTTAACATTAACCTCTCAGACTAGGGTATTTTTAACATATGCCCTTCGTGAGCACCCGTATTCATTTCCCATTGCTGCTCTAACCCCTATACTTATGTTGGGTCTGTCAAGATAAGCCAGATTATTTCTCTATCTCAAGTTCCTTAACATAATCCTCTCTGTAAAGTCATTTTGCCATATAAGGTAATATTATCCACAGGTTTTAGGGGTTAGGATGTGGACATCTTTGCGGGTTTTTATTCTACCACCCACAGTCCACTTCTGCCCCCCAAATCTTTACCTTCATCCACATGTAAGATACATTCCTCTCATCCCATCTCCAAAGGTCTCAATCCATTACAGCATCAACTCCATGTCCAAAATCTCATCTAAATTTCATCAACTCGGAAGTCCCAAATCTCATCAGGTCTGGGTAAGGCTTTGGGTATAACTCATCCTGAGGCACAATTCATCTCCATCTGTGAAGCTGTGAAACTCAAGCAGCAATTTATTTGCTCCCCAAATACAGTGGTGGGACAGACAAAGGATAACAGATATAGACATTCCTGTTCAGAAAGGGAGAAAATGGAAGGAATAAAGGAGTGTCAGTTTCAAGCAACTTTGAAATTCAGCAGGGCAAACAACATTAGGTTTCAAGGCTTGGGAATAATCCTCAGTTTTTCAGCTTTGCCCTCTGGGCTGAAGGCTCTGCCCTTGAAGTCATTCTTCTTCTTCATGAAGGCTGGCATGTGTTTGCAGATGAGTAGTATTATCAGCCTGTTTCTTACCTGTAGAATTTTGACTCTTCCATGATTACAAACTGCATGCACAAGTTCTTCTCAGTACTCTTTTCTGAATTCTCTAAAATGATTTATAACTTCCCAAAGCATGTTCATGTAAACAAGATTTCAGATTCTAGATATATATAAACTTTTAGTTGGTTCTCATGAGGATTTTCAGTTTTCTGATAGTAAGAAAACTTGAGATAATGACTTTCTTATAGAAATAGAATTGCTGGCCTAAATCATTAATGTAGTCTTTGAGAGAGAAGGCACAAATAACTGTGCGTATGTTCTATGGGATAAGACTGTAAGAATTACTGGCGAATGGATCCTCTCTATGTTGCCTAGATAAAAACCCCTGTGACTGACAATCTTTAAAAAAACAAAAACAAAAACAACACAATGTTTATTTTGGTTTTAAGAATACACGTACAGTTTTATTCTATAGGTAAATTGTGTGTTGTGAAGGTTCAGTGTATTTTATGAGCCAGGAAATAAGCATAATACCTGATAGATTGTTTTCCAATCCTCACCCTCCTCTCACCTTCCACCCTCAAGTAGGCCCTGGTATTTCTCGTTCCCTTTTTTTGTGTCCATGTGTATCAATGTTTAGCTCCCACTTTTTTTTCTGAGATAGAGTCTTGCTCTATCATCCAGGCTGGAGTGCAGTGGCATGATCTCGGCTCACTGCAACCTCCGGCTCCTGGGTTCAAGTGATTCTCCTGACTCAGCCTCCTGAGTAGCTGAGATTACAGGCATGTGCCACCATACTCGGCTAATTTTTTCCCGGCTAACTTTTTCTATTTTTAGTAGAGACAGGGTTCCACCATGTTGGCCAGGCTGGTCTCAAACTCCTGACCTCATGATCCACCTGCCTTGGCCTCCCAAAGTGCTGGGATTACAGGTGTGAGCCACTGCACCTGGCTAGCTCCCACTTTTAAGTGAGAACATGGGATGTTTGGTTTTCTGTTTCCATATTAGTTTGCTTAGGATAATGGCCTCCAGCTTCATCTATGCTGCTGCAAAGGACGTTATCTGTTTTTTTAATTTAATGGCTGTGTAGTATTCTTTTGTGTATATATACTATATTTTCCTGATCCAGTCTAATATTGATGGGCATTTAGGTTGATTCCATGTCTTTGCTATTGTGAATAATGCTGTGATGAACATACGTACGCATATGTCTTTATTGTAGACCATTTATATTCCTTCTGGTGTATACTAAATAATGGGATTGCTGAGTTGAATGGTAGTTCTGTTTGAAGTTCTTTGAGAAATTGCCAAACTGCTTTCTATAATGGCTGACCTAATTTACATTCCCACTAGCAGTGTATAAGCAGTCCCTTTTCTCCATAGCCTTGCCAGCATCTGTTATTTTTTGACTTTTTAATCACAGCCATTCTGACTGGTGTGAGAGGTATCTCATTGTGGCTTTGATTTGCATTTCACTAGTGATCAGTGATGATGAGCTTCTTTTCCTATGCTTGTTGCCCACATGACATATGTATATGCCTTCTCTTGAAAAGTATCTGTTCATGTCCTTTGCCCATGTTTTAATGGGGTTATTTTCTGCTTGTTAATTTGTTTTTCTTATAAATTCTGGATATTACACCTTTGTCAGATGCATAGTTTGAAAATACTTTGTCTTATTCTGTAGGTTGTCTATTTGCTCTGTTGATAGCTTCTTTCACTGTGAAGCTCTTTCATTTAATTAGGTTTCATTTGTCAATTTTTGTTTTTGTTACAATTGCTTTTGGTGTCTTCATCATAAAATCTTTGCCAGGGCCCATGTCTAGAACTATATTTACTAGGTTTTCTTCAAAGGTTTTTATAGTTTTAGGCTTTACATTTAAGTCTTTAATCCATCTTGAGTTGATTTTTGTATATGGTATAAGGAAAGGGTTTAGTTTCAATCTTCCACATATGGCTAGCCAGTTATCCCAGCACCATTTATTGAATAAGGGTTCCGTTCATTGAATAATCTTTCCCGGTTGCTTGTTTTTGTTGACTTTGTCAAAGATCAGATGGTCGTAGGTTCACAGCTTTATTTCCGGTCTCTTTATTCTGTTCCATTGGTCTATGTGTCTGTTTTTGTACCAGTACCATGCTGTTTTGGTTATTGTAGCCTCATAGCATAGTTTGAATTATGATAATGTGATACCTCCAACTTTGTTCTTTTTGCTCAGGATTGCCTTGGTTATTCAGCCTCTTTTATTTGTTCCATATGAATGAAAAAATTTTTTTTTCCAAATCTGTGAAAAATGTCATTGGTAGTTTGATAGGAATAGCATTGAATCTGTAAATTGCTTTGGGCAGTATGGCCATCTTAACAATGTTGATTCTTTCTATCCATGAACATGGAAAGTTTTTCCATTTGTTTGTGTTTTCTATTGATTTCTTTGAGTAGTGCTTTGTAATTCTTGTTGTAGAGATCTTTCACCTCCCTGGTTAGCTGTATTCCTAGGTATTTTATTTTATTTTATTGTAGCTATTGTGAATGGGATTGCATTCTTGATTTGACACTCAGCTTGGACATTATTAGTGTATAGAAATGCTCTTGATTTATCTTGAAACTTTGCTGAAGTTGTTTGTCAAATCTAGGAACTTTTGAGCAGAGACTATGTACAGGGTTTTCTAGGTATAAAGTCAGATTGTCTGCAAACAGAGATAATTTGACATCCTGCCTTCCTGTCTGGATGCCTTTTGTTTCTTTCTCTTGACTGATTGCTATGGCTAGGACTTCCAGTACGATGTTGAATAGGAGTAGTGAAAGTGGGCATCCCCTTGCTCTATTTCTCAAGGGAATGCTTTCAGCTTTTGCCTGTTCAGTATGATGTTGGTTGTGAGTCTGTCATAAATGGCTTTTATTGTTTTGAGGTATGTTCCTTCAATGCCTAGTGTTTTGAGGATTTTTGATATGAAGCGATGATAAATTTTATCAAAAGCCTTTTCTGCATCTATTGAGATGATTGTGTGGTTTTGTTTTTAATTCTATTTATGTGATGAATCACATTTATTGATTTGCAGGTGTTGAATCGATCTCGTATTTCAGAGATAAAGCCTACTTGATCATGGCGAGTTAACTTTTTGATGTGTTGCTGGATTTGGTTTGCAAGTATTTTGTTGAGCATTTTTGTATTTATGTTTATCAAGGCTATTGGTCTGAAGTTTCCTTTTTTGTTGTTGTTTTTTCTCTGCCAGATTTTGATATCAGAAAGATGCTGGCCTCATTGAATGAGTTGGGGAGGAGTCCCTGCTCCTCAATTTTTTGAAATAGTTTCAATAGGAATAGTATCAGCTCTTTTTTTTTCTTTGCATTTTAGGTTTTGGGGTACATGTGAAGAATATGCAAGATAGTTGCATAGGTACACACGTGGCAGTGAGATTTGCTGCCTTCCTCCCCTTCACTTATATCTGGCATTTCTCCCCATGCTATCTCTCCCCAACTCCCCACCCCTCACTGTCCCTCCCCTATTTCCCCCAACCGACCCCTGTGTGTAGTGCTCCCCTACCTGTGTCCATGTGTAGAATTTGGCTGTGAATCTGTCTGGTCATGGGCTTTTTCTGGTTGGTAGGATTTCTATTACTTACTCAATTTCTGAACTTTTTATTGGTCTGTTGAGGGTTTGAATTTCTTCCATGTTCAGTTCTGGAAGATTGTGTGTTTCCAGGAATTTATCCATTGCTTCTAGGTTTTCTAGTTTGTGTGCATAGAGGTGTTCATAATATTCTCTGATGGTTTCTTGTATTTCTGTGGGGTTAGTGGTAATGCCTCCTTTGTGTCATTTCTGATTGTCTTTATTTGGATGTTCTTTCTCTTTTTTTTTATTAGTCTAGTTAGCCATCTATTTGTTTATTTTCTTAACTTCTGTTTCATTGATCTTTTGTATGTTTTTTTTCATGACTCAGTTTCATTCAGTTCAGCTCTGATTTTAGTTATTTCTTCTCTTCTCCTAACTTTGGGCTTGGTCTCTTGTTTTTCTAGTTCTTCGAGGTGTGATGTTTGAGCTCTTTCTGACTTTTTGATGTGGGTGTTTACTGCTATAATTTTTCTTCTTAATACTGTTTAGCTGTGTCCCAGAGATTCTAGTATGTTGTATCTTTGTTCTCATTAGTTTGAGACAATTTGTTGGTTATTTGAAATAATTTGTTGGTTTCTGCCTTAATTTCATCATTTACGCAGAAGTCATCAGAAGCAGGTTGTATAATTTCTATGTAGTTGTATGGTTTTGGGTAATCTTCATACTGATTTCTATTTTTATTGCACTGTGGTCTGAGAATGCGGTTGGTATGATTTTGGTTTTTTAAAATTTGCTGAGTATTGTTTTATGGCTGAGGCCATATGCAGATGAGAAGAATGTTTATTCTGTTGTTTTTGAGTGGAGAGTTCTGTGGATGTGTATTAGGTTCATTTGGTAACTAACCTTGATTTCAGATTTTCACCACATCTGCCCTATATCAATGTCCTATTTCTTTGACAACAAATTATCACCGATGTAGTGGCTTAAGAAAACACAGATGTATTATAGTTCTGGAGGTTAGAAGTCTAAAATGTGTTTTACAGGCTAAAATCAAGATATTGATAGGGCTGGTTCTTTTAGAGACTTTAGAGGAGAAATCGTACTTCACCATTTCTAGTGTAGAGGCTGCCAGCCTTTCTGGAGCCATGGCTCCATATGACTCTGACCCTCTTTCTTCCCTCTTATAAGGACTCCTGTGATTACATAGGGTATACTTGGATAATCCAGAATAATCTCCACATCTCAAAATCCTTAGCATAATCACATATGCAGTCTCTCTTGCTGTGTAAGGTAGAACATATTCACAGGTTCTGGAGATTAGGATGTAGATTTCTTTGGCAGGTTATTTTTTAGTTTACCATATACCCATTAATATTGCACCTCACAACTAAATTGGCTCCTGCTAGAATCTTCAATGGCTTCCTACTTCTTCCTACACAAATTCATATTTATTTTAGTGTTTTTAAGGCCTTTTATATTTGGAGTCTCTTCTAATTTCAGCCCTCACTTCTTCCTTGCATTTAACCTCTGTTGTGACAGGCTAGTCTTTTTATATTTAGTGAAACTTCTGTGCCCTTGTTTGTGTTAGTTCTTTAACTGGGAATGTCTTTTCTTTGATCCATAAAAATCCTAATCATTATTTAAGGTTCATGCTGAAATCTTGCCTTTTAACTGAGACTTCTTCTAGTTACTCTATCCTCTTTGGTTTCTTTCTTCATGGTCTTCTAAAGCATTTGTGGTTTTTGTAAAAAACTTATTATATATACAATTTTTTTTTTTAGACGGAGTCATACTCTATCACTCCGGCTGGAGTGCAATGGTGAGATCTTGGCTCATTGCAACCTCTGCCTCCCAGATTCAAGCAATGTTCCTGTCTCAGCTTCCCGAGTAGCTGAGATTACAAGTGCACACCGCCACACCTGGCTAATGTTTTGTATGTTTAGTGGAGATGAGGTTTTACTGTGTTTCCCAGGCTGGTCTCAAACTCCTGAGCTCAGGCAATCCACCTGCCTTGGCCCCCCAAAGTGCTAGGATTACAGGCGTGAGCTACCACACCCGGCCCAATATTGGCCTTTTACTACTACTTCACTTGTATTTGTCTTGTCTCCTCGTTTTGGTTATAAACTCTTTGGAAGCAGAAAAAAGAGTCATACTTCTTTTGCATATTGAATCACCCTTGACATGGTTTTAAGCTTATGGTAATTCCAAATAAAATATTTACTCAGTGCCTCATTAGGAGCTCTTTTGGTAGGTCCATGGTTTTCAGAGGCTTTCGCTTAGAATACAGGAAAACAGAGCCCAGACTTGCCATCTACTAAATAAACAAATGGGGATTCTTTGTTTCCATTCTATAATCCCCTGTAAAGCTATTCTTCTCTATTTGCATTTTAAGATCTATGATTTGTAATCTTTATAACCAAACTTTTTCAACATTGTGACAAGAGCTCACTGGCACCCAGTGTATACATTATCCCAAGTGACTTTTCTTTGTGGCCTAGTGCTTGGTTTGGTTCTATGTCCTTGTGGTTTATGGAGGACTCTTCTGCCTCTCTTGAGCTCAGTTGGGTTCCAGGGACGAATAGCCATCAGGAAAGTTTCTTGCTAGGCTTAGTTCATTTCATTCCAGCTGCAGGTAGGTTTTTTTGGGAAGCCTAGTTTATTCAAGGCCCAATCATAATCTTCTGTTTCAATGGCAACACTCATCATCATTGTCAGCATCAGATTCAACATTGCTATTATTTATTGAACACTTTTTCTCTACCAACTATTGTGCTGAGTATTTTACATGTAATTTCTCATTTAATCATTTCATTACACTTGAGAATAGTTCAGGGAGTAGGTATGAGTTAAGTAAAGGTGTATAAAGATATTCACTTCTAGCTGGGCACAGTGGCTCATGCCTGTAATTCTAGCACTTTGGGAGGCTGAGGCAGGTGGATCGCTTGAGGTCAGGAGTTTGAGACCAGCCTTCAACATGGTGAAACCCTGCCTCTACTAGAAGTACAGAAAAATTAGCCAGACATGGTGATGTGTGCCTATAATCCCAATTGTGAGGCTGAGGCAGAATTGTTTGAACTCAGGAGGCAGAGGTTGCAGTGAGCCAAGATCACACCACTGCACTCCAGCTTGGGTCACAAAGTGGGACTCTGTCTTAAAAAAAAAGGTGTTCACTTCTGTGTCCAGTGATTCTTCCTGAGATGTTACAGCATAGCTCAGTAACAACAGACATTCTTCTGGACAGTTTTCATTTTGACACAAGGCTTGACATGTTACTACTACACGTTTCATCACAGTATGGGGGGCAGTGAGTCAATTGTTTCTTGAATTTTAGAGCACTCAGCTATCTTGCCATTCAAACAACTGACTCTATCCAGTAAGTTCCAGTGTTTTCTAGAGGGTACTGAATATTCTTATCTTTTAAAAACTTAGATGTGGGTCTCTTTCTTATTGGGGTTGGGGCCAAATGGGAGGAGAGATTTGGAATGCTGCTTAAACCATTAAAGTCTGATTACAAATTGAGTGTGACAGGTAAGACTGTCAGTCTAGAAGTTATAACCAAAAACAACTTTCTTAATTTTTCCTAATGCTATATGTGTTTTTTTGTGTATATTTTTCTATGCTCAGTATTTATGGTGATAGAAAAAACAAGTCATATTATCTGACACATCATACATAAAGATATTTGCAAACATGCTCACCATTTCAACAGAAGTTAGAATTTTATGTACAATATGGTATCTTTTTGTAGTTCTGGGCTCAGCTATGAAAATCTGTTCTATTCTTGTAGTTTTGTGAAACTAAAATTTTGACTCTTTGTAAACCATGGTAGAGTATGTGAATGACAAAGCAAATTTAAGTCCATTTTGTAATTTTGGACTTAAAATTTTAGGTCTCATGTTTAAAGTCTCTTGCATGATCTGTGTAAGTAAGTGGACAAACGAAAGAGGATATTCACTGGTATCTTCCACAGGGACCTCTCTGGCCAGTCTTTAGGATGACCAGGTATTTATAAAGAGGCCCTATGTAGGAAGAGCCTTTCATGCAAGGTGATTTTTGGAGGGCTTGAACGCAGAGACAAGGCCTTTCTCAAACTTACAAGAATAAAGTATGTGGCTTTTTTGTGTCTTTGCTTGCCAGTAATTATTGGTGCATTTGGTAGAATTTTGTCTAAGACTTGTTTTCATTATAATATACCACCAGGAAGGAAATTGTGGAGTAGTGTAAGGTGCCCCCACCTACTTGATAGATCGCGAATCTATCAAGGAGGCTTTCAGTATTTACCACCCTCCCCCTGATAATTGCTAAATAAACAGTTGGGCTTAGGTCAATTCACAATACTGAACCTGGTATTATTATTGCTTTCATTTTATGTATTATCTAATACACTTAAATGAACATACTAAAGCATATAAAATGAGTGACTGGTCAGTGACAGAGCTAGGCTGTCAGAGGTATTTGCATTTGCTTTTTATCTTTATGCTAAACAATTGAGTTCTGTTTATATTCACCCTGGATAATTGGCAAAACCCTCACATATGAAGAATATAACCTGCCATATAGAGTAGGGCAAGTAAATGTTAAAAGATTTAGTAGTACTGAAACAAATATGGCTTCTCTTTTGGACTAGCAGTACTTAGAAGCAAGACATGTATTTTGCATATGAAGTAGATCTATTTTGTCTCTTACTCCTGTTGCTATGGAAGAGAAGATATAGAAGGAACTTATTGATTTCCTCTAAGGCAAACTCACTGGTGGAATTTTGCCTGAAAGGGATTCTATTGCCCAAATCTCACAAGGTGAGAAGACATTATTGACCCCAAATCACAAAGGTGTAAGAGGATTGGCCTGTGTAGATAATGTAGTTACTGACAAAGAAATTGATTCCTGGACACACACACACACACACACACACCCACACACACACACCTTACATACACAGACATCTTTATATTCCATAAAGCTATTTTGATTCATTTCAATTAATTCATTTTTCTCTATGTTGATACCTCAAATTATGGACAACTTACATATTGCTTTAGCCAGAAATACCTGTCTTCAAATAATATAAATATTAACTATAATGAAATGCCAGTATGTAGCTTCTACATTTATATTAATTTTGATAGATATTAAATGATAATTACTTTCAACCAAAGCCATTTACATTGGGGTATCAGTTCCAGTAAAATTTATAAAACACTTCACATAGCAAAATAAAACATTTGTCTTGTAGGGGGTAACTGCTAATGTCTGATTTATATTCTGTGAACAAAATATTAGACAGCATCTGCATCACTATAGATTATGAAAGATTAGAGTAATAAAATACTACGTTTTAGAAAAAGTGCAGCAGTGCAAAATGCTTGTCTTAAATTTTTCTTACTAGCTGGTAAACTCATCTCAGCTAGGGAATGTCTTTAATCATCATCAAATGAATAAATACATCTCTGCTGTTAACTCATCTTGCAGCACAATATGTAGATTGCTCACATGAAAAGCAGCCTTATTGCCACCCAATGCATATATTATTTATACTGCTTAACTTTATGATTTTTAATTTGTGGCTCATGTTTGAAACGATACTTTATTTTCTCTGTTCAAAGAATCCTAATATATATGAGGTATTTTTTTAGGCTATTAATCAACTTGGTATTTTATGCTTCAGTTTCTGCTGTTTTTTAAGAGTGATAGTTTATATTTTTGATGTGCTTTCCAGGTTCTCCTTAAACACATTTGATGAACACTGTCACATAGCTTACTTTTTATATCTAGGTGATTTCAAATCTAACTGCAAATTTGGTAAGTGTGCGATTGGGTCTTTTGTGCTTGACAGAGTAAGAAAAAACTAGATTGAAATTTGATTATTCATATAAAGTAGAAAATGAGGAATAGGAACCAATATACAAAAACAAAGCAAGTGATAATCCTCAGCTCTGTTGTGGAATTGTGCAAAGCTAATTTGAAATTTAGCAGAAATTAATGTAAAGTTTTATCCTTGGGTTAAAACAGCAATGTGCATAGGTAAAAGTTGGGGGATATGTAACTTAAATAGAGTAAAGTAGATATTCTGGCTGTCTAACATTCATTGGACACTTCCTGTCTTGCGTAGCTGCTATGTGGTTTGGGTGAGCCCCAGAAGTGGGACCTAAACTCATCGGGGTAATAAAGGTTCTATGTCATTTGCCTCAACGATTGGTTCAGGTGACCCAGGCTGTTGCCAATCATTGCTTGTGTTTCTCCAACTACAGGGATTGGTTCTGAGGTGGTCTAAATGTCAAGTAGCTCAACACTTTTGATCAATGATTGTGGAACTTCTCTGCCTCCCATAGGGAACAGGAATGCATGTGGCCTTATGTTGCTGCTGCGAATTATCTTGCCTCCGTGAGAAAAGTTAGCTAGATGACAAAGCCAGCATATGATGAGAAAAGTTAGCTAGATGACAAAGCCAGCACATGATGAGAAAATCGCAGAGAAACAGAGTGAGGCAGCAAGTGAACAACATCAGAAGTTCACATTATTTCTGGACTTTTCAGTTTCTTTAAGCAAGCTTCCTTTGTAGATTTAGTTAGGTTGAGTTGGATTTTTCTGTTTTATTAAAAATTATGTATTTTTGTTAAAAAACTTAAAATAATACAAGGATAGTATCTTGAAAAAAGACCTAGAGAGGATTTCTGAGATTAGAAAATAGAATGAAGTTCAATATCTTTTTTCATTGAAGATCAATGAAGTTCCACAATCATTGATCAAGCAGAAATAAGGAGAGACTGAAAACCTCAACTATAAGTTTTTAGGAGAATGACATCAGCATCTGGAGCTATATCTGACACAGACATAAGTCCTACATTGTCAGAGGTTGGGGTTTCAACCTCCAGATAAAGGCAGGAGATGGAGGCAAAGTGGAGTGTGCTGGAACCAAGGCTTCTCCAAAATTTAAGATCCAGGAAGTCTTCCCTCTCTGTAACAGAATGGATGCTGGAATTGTACCAACTAGCCCAGATAAATCACAAGGATATTTTCTTTTGCCTAAATGAAAAAAAAAAAATCCCTATTAGAAAATAAAACCCCTGGCTGAATGTGGTGGCTCACGCTTGTAATCTCAGCACTTTGGGAGCCTGAGGAGGGTGGGTTGCTTGAGGCCAGGAGTTTGAGACCAACCTGGCCAACATGGCAAAACCCCGTCTCTACTAAAAATACAAAAATTAGCTGGGTGTTGTGGTGCACACCTGTAATCCCAGCTACTCAGGAGGCTGAGGCATGAGAATTGTTTGAACCTGGGAGGTGTAGGTTGCAGTGAGCCAGGATCACACCGCTATACTTCAGACTGGGCAACAGAGTGAGATTCTGTCTCAAAGAAAGAAACAAAGAAAAGAAAACCTGTGTGAATGTGAAATCCAAATGTGCACTATTCACCTAGTGTAAGAGCCATTTATCCAAAAAAGTAAAAATAAAAGCTGACTTCAGCCAAGTGAAATTTCCAGTGTGTTTTACAGACATATTGTAAAAATAAGTCTGCACAACCACAAATGGCAAATAATGTATTTCACTAGAAATGCAAAAAACTCAGAAGGAAGGAGTATAAGGTGTAAGGAAAACAAATAAATTGTAAACATGGTTAAATCTGAATAAACTGATGATCAAATAACTCCACAATAAAAAAAAGATTGATTTTTTGAGGGGATGTAGATGGTGGTACTTAAAAATAGGGTGAAACAAAAATACTGAAAAGTGATAAATGGAAAATGGGAGGGAATGACTGAAATTAAAGTGTCCTAATTTTTTAAATAATTCAGGGAGATTATAGAAATATTGAATAACTTCAGATATTTGGCTAAGTATGCATGTTAAAAATTTAAAGTTAATGCTAAAAGAATGAAATGGAAATACAGGTTAGGCATGGTGGCTCACAGCTGTAATCCCAGCATTTTGGGAGGTCAAGACAGGCGAATCATCTGAGGTCAGGAGTTTGAAACCAGTTTGGGCAACATGAAGAAACCCTGTCTCTACTAAAAATACAAAAATTATCTGGGTGTGGTGGCACGCACCTGCATGAGAATTGCTTGAACCCAAGAGGCAGAGGTTGCAGTGAGCCGAGATGGTGCCACTGCACTCCAGTCTGGGCCACAGAGATTCCATCTCAAAGAAAAAATAAATTAAAATACGGTAAGACTATGTGTGGATTTATGTCATTGTGTAAATTTTAAAAAATTCATATATAACATAGTAGTAAAGTACCCTAATCTTAAGTGTGTTCAATCACATTAAAAAAAAAACCTATCTGTTAAAATTAGGGTTCTCTAGAGGGACAAAACTAATAGGATATATGTGTTTCAGTATATATACATAAACTCTCCTTCGTATATAATGACTTACCCAGTCAGAAGGTGAAGTCCCACAATAGGCTGTCTGCAAGCTAAGGAGCAAGGAAGTCAGCAGTGGCTCAGTCCGAGTCCCAAAACCTCAAAAGTAGGGAAGCCAACAGTGCAGCCTTCAGTCTGTGGCTGAAGGCCTGAGAGCCCCTGGCAAACCACCGGTCCAAGAGTCCAAAAGCTGAAAAACTTGGAGTCTGACATTCGAGGGCAGGAAGCATCCAGCATGGAAGAAAGATGAAGGCCAGAAGACTCAGCAAGTCAACTTCTTCTACCTTCTCCTGCCTGCTTTTCCTAGCCACATTGGCAGCCAATTGGATGGTGCCCACTCACATTGTGGGTGGGTCTTCCTGAGGATGGGTCTTTCTCTCCCAGTCCACTGACAACACCCAGAAACACCCAGACAAACATAGAAACAATACTTTGCATCCTTCAATACAATCAAGTTGACACTTAATATGAACCATTACACCTGTTGACCACTAGACTAAGATATGGGAATATCACCATCACACCAGAAGCCTCTTTTGTAATCATTGTCGTATAGGTAATCATTATTCAAGTTTCCAACTTCACAGATAAGTTTTACATGTTTTTGAACTTCAAAAAGTGGAAACATATATATATATATACATACATATACACCATGGAATATTACTCAGCCATGAGAAGGAACGAAACAATGGCATTCACAGCAATCTGGGTGGAATTGGAGACCATTATTCTGAATGAAGTAACTCAGGAATGAAAACCAAATATCATATGTTCTCACTTATAAGTAGGAGCTAAACTATGAGACACGAAGGCATAAGAATGGTATAATGGTCTTTGGGGATGCGAGGGGAAGGCAGACAGGGCAGCGCGAGATAAGACTGCACACTGGGTACAGTGTACACTGCTCAGGTGATAGGTGCACCAAAATCTCAGTAATGACCACTAAATAACTCATCCATGTAACCAAAAAGCAAATGGTTTTGTTCCCCCACAACTACTGAAATAAAAAAAGTGGAATCATACACATATAATCCATTGTGCTTGTCTTCTTTCAGCATTTTGTCTGTCAGAATTATTCATGTCGTTTGTAGCTGTAGTTTATTATTTTTCAAACTGAGTAGTATTCCACTGTAAGAATATATAATAATTTATCTATTCTATTGCTCATGGATATTTGGGTTATGTCCTATATTTGCTACTGCTATGAGCATGCTTGTACGTGACTTTTGGTGTACACCTACACTCATTTCTTGTGGACATATCCTCTGAGGGGACCTACGGGGCCATAGGGAGGGGTGCGTTTAGCTTTATTAGATACTGTCAACAGTTTTCCAAATTGGTTGTACAAATTTACACTTTCATCAGCAGCATATGAGAGTACAAGTTATTCACATCCTCACCAATACTTAATATTGCCATTTTTTTTTTCTGAGACAGGGTCTTGTTTTGTCACCCAGGATGGAGTGCAGTGGTGCAAGCATGGCTTACTGCAGCCTTAACCTCCTGGGCTCAAGCAATTTTCCTGCCTCAACCTTCTGTGTAGCTGGAACCACAGGTATGTGCCACCACACCCAGCTAATTTTTAATTTTTTGTTTTTTTTTTTTTTTTTTTTGTAGAGACAGGGTCTCACTTTGTTGCCCAGGCTGGTCTTAAACTCCTGCACTCAAGTGATCCTCCTGTCTTGGCCTCCCAAAATGCTGGTATTACAGGTGTTAGCCACCTCATCTGGCCTATAGATGATATTTTTAAAAAAGGTTATTATTCATAAAGATACACCATTTCACCTGGCCTATAATTTTTTTTTTTTTGAGATGGAGTTTTGCTTTTGTTGCCCAGGTTAGAGTGCAATGGTGTGATCTTGGCTCACCACAACCTCTGCCTCCTAGGTTCAAGCAATTCTCCTGCCTCAGCCACCCAAGTAGCTGGGATTACAAGTTTGCACCACCACATCTGGCTAATTTTTGTATTTTTTAGTAGAGACGGGGTTTTGCCATGTTAGTCAGGCTGGTATCGAACTCCTGACCTTGTGATCCGCCCACCTCAGCCTCCCAAAGTGTTGGGATTACAGGCATGAGCCACCATACCTGGACTATAAATGATATTTTTAAAAAGTTTATTGCTCACAAAGATATGCAATGGATTTTAAAATATTGATCTTTTATCTTGTGACTTTGCTAAATCATCTGGTTATTTCTGTTTACCTTAGATACATATTTTTGGATATCCATGTAATAGATATATTTGTAATTATTCTGTTTGGGATATTGTTACATTTCTACCATCTAAGGAGACACATCTTTTATCAGTTATGAAAGTTTTCCTGCCATTGTTTTAGTTGAATACAGCTCCTCCATTTTCCTTATTTTTGAAGTTCTCTCTTTCATCTAGACACATCATTGTAAAATTGCGCTTTGTCAAAGACAAAGAAAAAAATCTGCAAAGCAAGCCGAAAAAGAAAGATTATTTACAAAAGAACAATAGGTAGGTTGACAACACATTTCACATCAGCAGAAATAGAGGCCAAAAGACAGTGAAACAATGTATTTGAAGTGCTGAATTACCTACCTAGAATTCTATTTGAAGCTAAACTTTCGTTCAAGAGAGAGGGTGAAATAAAGACATTTTCAGAGAAAGAGTCAAATAATTTAATTCTCCCATAACTTTGCTAAGAACTATGAAGTGAGTCATGTTACTAAGAAGTGAGAATGCAGAGCAAAACAATATCATAACTACTGATACTGGAGATTTAAACAAGGGCAAGAGCCAGGCACAGTGACTCATGCCTATAATCCCAGCACTTTGGGAGGCTGACGGGAGTGGATCATTTGGTCAGGAGTTTGAGACCAGCCTGTCCAATATGGCAAAACCTCGTCTCTAATAAAAATACAAAAATTAGCTGGGTTTGGTGGCGGGTGCCTTTAGTCCCAACTACTCTGGAGGCTGAGGCAGGAGAATTGCTTGAACCTGAGAGGTAGAGGTTGCAGTGAGACGAGACTGTACCACTGCACTCCAGCCTGGGTGACAGGGTGAGATTCTGCCTCAAAAAAAAAAAAAAAGAAAAAGTGCAAGAGAGATCATGAACAACTTTCCACCAATGCATTTTAACACTTACGTTAAAGGAATAATTTTCTTAAAAAAAAAGTTTTCAAATTGGGTTAAAAAGAAATAGTATACTGAAACAGACCAGGATTCATTAACAACAATAAATAAAATCAGCTCACATAAAAAAGCCCAGATGATATAAGAGTGAATTCCGACAACCTGCAAGAAACAGATTAACTGTATAGTTGTTGCTCAGTATTTGCAAGAGATTGGTTCTAGGACCCTCGAGGATACCAAAATCCACAGATGCTTGTCTCTTTCATAAAACGGCATAATATTTGCGTATAACCTATGCACATCCTCCCATATACTTTAAATCATCTATACATTACTGATACTAGCTAATTCAATGTAAATGTTATGCAAATAGTTGTTTACTGTATTGTTTAAAAATTTATGTTATATTTATTGTCAAATTATTTTTCATTACTTTTCACATATTTTCTCTTTGAAGTTGCTTGAATCTGTGGATGCATAATTCCTGGATATGGAGGGCTGACTGTATATAGATTATCATAATAAATAAAAAGAAATTTTCTATTCCCAAACTCATTTTATAATACCTGTATAATTTTGATAAAAGACAAAATGTACAAGAACTATATAAAAGAAATTATGAGCTGGGCATGGTGGCTCATGCCTGTAATCCCAGCACTTTGTTGGGCTAAGGTGGGAGGATTGCTTGAGCTCAGGAGTTCGAGATTAGCCTGGGTAACATAGTGAGACCTCGTCTCTACGAAAAATAATAAAAAATATCTAGCCAGGTATGGTAGCTTGTGCCTGTAGTCCCAGCTACCTGGGGGGCTGAGGAGGGAGGATCACTTGAGCCCAGGAGGTCTAGTCCGCAGTGAGCCATGATCATACGACTGCACTCTGGCCTGAGCGACAGAGAGACACCTGTCTCAGAAAAAAAAAAAAATTATGAACACATATGCTAAATAAAATACCAGCAAATAAAATTTGCAACTGCTTATCATGATCAAATAGATCATGTCTAAACTGATTTTACTCCAGGAATAAAAGACATTAACATTACACAAAATGTAAATGTAATTGCAAACCAGGAACTCTTCCTTAAGGTGAAAAAGGATATCTGTCAAAGCCACAGCAAGAATCATACTTAGTGGGGATACATTTTAAAATAAAACGGACTGCACTCTGCTCAGGAGACATGTCTTTTAGGTTTTATTTAGGATGACTGGGGAATGTTCTCTTTTGTTTCCCAAAGAACTCTGTATTTGAAAACTTTTATGCTGAATGATAAAATGCAGTTCATGTCAGAAAAGCTGTGATCTACAAATAGTTCATTCTTATGTGCCAACCACTTCATTCAAGCACTTCCAGACATCAGTGCTAGGTGTTTGGTTTTGACATTTAGACAAAGACAGACTGCTTATATTTTACAGTATTCCATCTTAAACTCTCTCTAAATCTGATTATATATACATTTCATACAATATCTTACCCATATGTAAATAAAACATAAAGTCTTTGGAAAAATTTATGACACAGACATTGCCATTAAATTATGTAATATGGTAACAATGAGAGCTATATAAATGTTGTACTGAGACTCTTGTAATTGTATGCTGTAACAAAGAAATAAAACAAAGGTATAAGGGCTGGATATCAAGAAACAAAATGGTTGTGATTTATAGATGATATGATTGACTATGTAGACAATCCAAGAGAATTGGAACTAATAAGAAAATTCAGTTACTAGATACAATATAATTCCAAAACAGTCAATGACATTTTATTCAGAGACAAAGTGCAATTAGAAATGGTAATTAGAATAGAGATCTTGTTTATAATGGCAAGAAAAATTATAAGGAACCTAGGAATAAATTTAATATAAGATATGCAAGACCTTCTAAAATTATACAGCTTTATTGAAAAGTAAGGAGGAAAATCTAAGTAAATAAGAAGACTCTCAGTTTATGAATGGGGTTACCCAGTGCCATATAACAACTATTCCTAAATTAATTTATAAACAATGGAATTCAAAAGATAATAACAGTAGAGTTTTTTTTTTTTTTTCATAAAACTTGGGATCCTGACCCAAGGAAAGTTTGAAGAAGAACAAGTACAGTAATCCTGCTACCAGATATCGAGAGTCAGTTATTTTATTTATTTATTTATTTGAGACAAAGTCTTGCTCTGTTGCCCAGGCTGAAGTGCAGGGGCGCCATCTCGGCTCACTGCAATCTCTGCCTCCCAGTTTCAAGCGATTCTCCTGTTTCAGCCTCCTGAGTAGCTGGGATTACAAGCACCCACCACCACACCCAGCTAATTTTTGTATTTTTTTTTGTTGAGATCGGGGGGTGGTTTCACTATGTTGGCCAGGCTGGTCTCGAACTCCTGACCTCAAGTGATTCTCCTGACTCAGCCTCCCAAAGTGGTGGGATTACAGGTGTGAGCCACCATGCCCAGCCAAGAGTTAGTTATTTTAAATATGCTATTAAATGTTGGATTCAAAACAGGTACTATTAGTATAGAGAGAGATAAATCTTTGGGAAAACAGACCAGAATCATATCCATATCAATATAAACACTTGGTGTATTTAGTCACTCAATGCCTAAGCACTCTCTTTTTTGCTAGCAGGTGGTGGTGATGGGGGCTCTTCCAGGTCCTTTTGACAGAATACCAGCAATCATTGATAGCTTATTATCTGGTATGACAAAATTTTCCTGATTCCTCTGTACATTTCTTGCTCTTAATGTTGCACTTAGTTATTTCCTCAAGAAATCTTGATTTCTCTTATGGGAAATACAATTTCAAGACACAATCTGTATTGGGGTGCTAATTGCTTCTGCTTTGGTCATTACTTCTAGGACTTTTCAGTTAACAAAGCTAAAAAATTAAATATATTATATATGCATATATTCATATACATATACACATGTATATAAATATAAAATATTCATATTTTGTGTGTATGTATATGAATATATACTTTTTTATTATATATGTATACAAACATATGTAAACATACATATATAATACAATTAGATATATATAAAATGTGTATATGTATTATGTATAGTTAAGTATATATATTCATATTTAAAGATGAAAACGCCATGAGTTCATACTGATACTTCCAATTCAAATTCAGGAATACAAGATTTTTACTTACATTCTCATCTATTAAATCTGTGTCTTCTTCAGCATTGGAAATCAAGGTTTGCTAAGGATGTTGTTACAGTGGGTAGCTCGTCTGGTATGAGCAGGCAGGTGAAGGCTCCCCTCCCCCACCACACCCTGAGTGTCAGGTGACCGTCTGGTGTGTCAGGCTGTTGTTCACCGTCTAAAGTAATAATTGGTCATAGCTGGTGCCAGGGAAAAGCAGTCTTACAATAGATAGGAAACACCTGAAACTGGTAATTAGCAGCCTCCCAATAAGACCTCAGGAGTTGGGCTAATATGAGCATGCAGACAGCCTACCCCAAGGGAAGAATCAGAGGAGAAGTAACACTGGACCCCAGAAGTATGCCAGTATATAAAATTCCAAGTAAAGGTTAAACCAGGCAGTTGATCTCTCAAGTTGTCTTCTTGGCTGTTTTCCAAGTATATTTTATTTTCTTTCATTCCTGTTTTAAATCTTTTTAATTCACTTTCACTCTTGCTCTAAAAGTGGCCTTGTTCTCTCCTTCTGCCTTATGGCCCCCAGTTGAATTCTTTGTTCTGAGGAGGCAAGAATTGAGGTTGCTGCAGCCCTGTATGGGTACTTTCCACTGATAACAACATGAGGGATGAGAAAATTAGGATATTCTATCATTATAATTTGCTTTATTCTCTATTATACACAGAATCATCCAAGAATAGTAACACTAATACAATCACTGCCAATATGGTCACAGAAAAGACTTAGTTTTGTTGTAAATATTGTATGTGGCTTTTGGTTTTGCTGTATATTTGTTTTGTCTATTTTCATGTGGGGATTTGGGGGGATTCAAATCTATGCTGCTGTTCCTATAGCAACATATGTTCCAAATCCCTTTATGAAAAGTTCTGAAATGTTCCTCCCTGGATAATTAAAAATATACAAAGAGTAGTCCAATTGGCTGATGACTGTTTAATTTAGTCTAGGATGTGCTTTGTAGTTCATTACTAAAGGCCATTGTAGTGAAAGTAGTCTTCATAGTGGTCTCTTCTGGTTCATCAGATGGGAGGTTCTAGAATAAGGTCAATCAAGCTGCAATAGCAGTCAGAGGGTGTCTCTTGGTCTGTGATCAGTAGACCAAGACATGATTTGGAGGGGCTTAATGTAGCCAATAATCTTTTTTTTAATTATTATTTTTTAGATGAAGTCTCACTCTTATCACCAGGCTGGAGTGCAGTCGCGTGATCTTGGCTCATTGCAACCTCTACCTCCTGGGTTCAAGAGGTTCTCCTGCCTCAGCCTCCCAAGTAGCTGGGACTACAGCTATGTGGGCACACAGCTAATTTTTATATTTTTAATAGAGGCGGGATTTCACTGTGTTGGCCAGGATGGTCTTGATCTCTTGACCTTGTGATCTGCCCACACCTTGTCCTCCCAAAGTGCTGGGATTACAGGTGTGAGCCACCGCACCCGGCCTTTTTTTTTTTTTTTTTTTTTTGTGATGGAGTTTTGCTTGTCGCCCAGGCTGGAGTGCAATGATGCAATCTCAGCTCACTGTAACCTCCACCTCCCAGGTTCAAGTGATTCTCCTGTCTCAGCCTCCCGAGTAGCTGGGATTACAGGACGCACCACCACGCCTGGGTCATTTTTGCATTTTTAGTAGAGATAGGGTTTTACCACATTGGCCAGGCTGGTCTTGAACTCCTGATCTCCAGTTTTCCACCCGCCTTGGCTTCCCAAAATGCTGGGATTACAGGTGTGAGTCACCACTCCTGGCCCAATAATCTTAAGCAACTCTTCAAAACTACCCACATAAATAAGCAATCTAAGTCAAAACAGTGTGATTGCTATGAAAATGCAGATTAAGAATAGTGCCCTACTGCCTCTTTTCATCTCTACACTCCTTCTATGTAGATATTCTGGAGCTGTCACTTGTGATAGTGAACACGTACTGTTTTAGTTGCCCATCACCCATTTTTCTTACTTTGGCGTGTGCGCGCGCATGTGCGTACACACACACACACACACACACACACAAATTTCCTTTTGAAGAATTAACTCTCCCTCTGGAAATTTTCTTTTTGGGATTGTGTACCCCCAAGCAGGCAAGTGCCTCTAGCTTGGTTAATCAGATGCTCCTGGAACTTGCAGTCTTGATTGGAGCAATGCAGAAAGGGTACAAGATGCTAGGAGATTATTCATTCCAGTGATGGTAGGTGTGGAGAATGTTAATTAATTCCACTTGCTTTAGTGCTACCTGGATTCTTAACCTTTTTCCAACTTGTTTCTCTGGTATTGTTGCCAATTTTGTATGTCCCCTGATATCTACCTAATACATTCATGTTTTGTTTGCAGTTGTTTGTTACTTGTGACCACACAACTATCTCTGGAGTACATAAGAATTCTGGTCTATTGAAATTGCAATACCTCTTCTAGCAGTTCTGATTCTCCTTTCTTGCTATATTTGAAAAACACACACTCTATAATTTACTTACTGTGTTATTGTCTATCTCTTCTACTAAAATCCTTGAATACAAGGATTCTTGATTTAAATGTCTTTCTTTGACTCATGTATCCCAAATACCTATGATAATTCCTGGAACATAGTAGGTACTCAGGAAGTATTTGTAAATTTAATAAAGTCTTTAAGCCACTGATTTGTGAATTTCTTGATGGTCTATATGAAGCAGTGCTTAGCGCCTAGTTTGTTGTAAAACCTTGGCATGTTTTTGCTGCAGATGGTTTGGTATGCTATCACTGTGTGGGTTGGGAGAAAATGTAATAACATGAGGACAGTAACCAGCTGCTTTCCATCTCCAACGATATGAACAAAACTCTGGGCTCAGATGGTTAAAGTTCTACACAATTGTCCAGATCCTGATATCTAACCAAAGTCCATTTTCTGTTTTAAGGGCAATTTTGGAAATATAAGTGTCATGGTAAGATAAAAGCAGATTTGATTAAATGACCCATAAGTAATGCTCTCATTTTTGAATTGTTTCAAAATTTAAAATTAGCACTTATTCCAAGTGAATGACATGGCACCCAACTGAGACTGAATGCAATAATCAGAGGGCAGACCTTAGGGTGGCAAGTACAGCCAGGTGAGGACAGCTAGTGTGATTTGAATATTATAGAAACTGAGCCCAGAATGAGGTTATTACCAGAATGTTACAGTTGGTAGTGGAATTTAAATTGAACAACTAATATTGGAAAGGAAAGAAGAATTAATATTTATTAAGAAAGTAGAGATAGGCCAGAGCAATCAGTCAAGAAAAAGAAATAAAGGGTATTCAAATAGGAAAGGAGGAAGTAAAATTGTCTCTTTTTGCAGACGACATGATAGTATACCTAGAAGACCCCATCGTCTCAGCCCAAAATCTCCTGAAACTGATAAGCAACTTCAGCAAACTCTCAGGATACAAAATCAATGTGCAAAAATCATGAGCATTCCTATACACCAATAACAGACTTAAAGAGAACCAAATCAAGAATGAACTGCCATTCACAATTGCTACAAAGAGAATAAATTACCTAGGAATACAACTAACAAGGAACGTAGGGACCTCTTCAAGGAGAACTACAAACCACTGCTCAATGAAATAAGAGAGGACACAAACAGATGGAAAAACATTACATGTTCATGGTTAGGAAGAATCAATATCGTGAAAAGGGCCATACTGCCCAAAGTAATTTACAGATTCAACACTATCCACATCAAGCTACCAATGACATTCTTCATAGAACTGGAAAAAACCACCTTAAACTTCATATGGAACCAAAAGAGAGCCTGCATAGCCAAGTCAATTCTAAGCAAAAAGGACAAAGTGGGAGGCATCACACTACTGAATTTCAAACTATACTATAAGTCTACAGTAATCAAAACAGTATGGTACTGGTACCAAAACATAGATATAGACCAATGGAACAGAACAGACATAACGGAGGCAACACAACATATCTACAACCATCTGATCTTTGACAAACCTGACAAAAACAAGCAATGGGGAAAGGATTCCCTGTTTAATAAATGGTGTTGGGAAAACTGGCTAGCCATGTGCAGAAAGCAGAAACTGGACCCCTTCCTGACACCTTACACTAAAATTAACTCCAGATGGGTTAAAGACCTCAACATAAGACCTAACATCATAAAAACCCTAGAAGAAAACCCAGGCAAAAGAATTCACGACATAGGCCTAGGCAAGGACTTCATGACCAAAACACCAAAAGCATTGGCAACAAAAGCCAAAATAGACAAATGGGACCTAATCAAACTCCACAGCTTCTGCACAGCGAAAGAAACAGTCATAGAGTGAATTGGCAACCAACAGAATGGGAAAACATTTTTGCAGTCTACCCATCTGACAAAGCGCTGATATCCAGAATCTACAAAGAACTAAAACAGATTTACAAAAACAAAAAAAAAAAACAAAAAAACAAGCCCATTCATAAGTGGGCGAAGGATATGAACAGATACTTCACAAAAGAAGACATACATGAGGCCAACATATGAAAAAATGCTCATCATCACTGGTCACTAGAGAAATGCAAATCAAAACTACATTGAGATACCATCTCATGCCAATTAGAATGGTGATCATTAAAAAATCTGGAGACAGCAGATGCTGGAGAGGATGTGGAGAAATAGGAACACTTTTACACTGCTGGTGGGAGTGTAAATTAGTTCAACCATTGTGGAAGACAGTGCGGCAATTCCTCAAGGACCTAGAAATAGAAATTCCATTTGACCCAGCAATCCCATTACTGGGTATATATCCAAAGGACAATAAATCATTCTACTATAAGGACACATGCACACAAATGTTCATTGCAGCACTGTTTACAATAGCAAAGACCTGGAACCAACCCAAATGCCCATCGATGATAGATTGGACAGGGAAAATGCGGAACATATACACCATGGAATATTATGCAGCCATCAAAAACGATGAGTTCGTGTTCTCTGTAGGGACATGGATGAACCTGGAAACCATCATTTTCCGCAAACTGACACAAGAACAGAAAATCAAACACTACATGTTCTCACTCATAGGCGGGTGTTGAACAATGAGAACATGTGGGCACAGGGAGGGGAGCATCACACACTGGAGTCTGTTGGGGGGAAATAGGGAAAGGACAGCGGGGGGTGGGGAGTTGGGGAGAGATAGGATGGGGAGAAATGCCAGATATAGGTGAAGGGGAGGAAGGCAGCAAATCACACTGCCGTATGTATACCTATGCAAAAATCTTGCATGTTCTTTACATGTACCCCAAAACCTAAAATGCAATAAACAAAGAAACAAACAAACAAACAAAAACAACAACAGAACAAGAAAGTAGAGATAGGGTTTCACCATGTTTCTCATATTTTACATGAGATTTACATATGTTATTTTACATATGCCTTTTATGTATTTTTTTGCATTATCCTCAAAAGAAGCCCATGTGTTAACACCTTCATTTTATAAACAGAGAAACTGAGATGAGAAGCTAGTTAACTTGCGGTCACAGAAGAAAATGGCAGATCCAGAAACTGGCTCAGGTTGACTGATTCTAAATTTCTGACAGTTTCCACCACAGCACCTCCAACATAAGAAATTAGTTATTACATCTGAAAGTATAGGAAACAACCTTTTCTGGGTAAAGATGGTGGATGAATATAGGCAATATTTATCACCTTCTTGTCAAACCCCAAGCCCCTCTAAACTTTTTTTTTTTGAGATGTAGTCTTGCTTTGTCACCCAGGCTAGAGTTCAGTGGCAGGATCTTGGCTCACTGCAACCGTCACCTCCCAGGTTCAAGTGATCCTTCCACTTCAGCCTCCCAAGTAGCTAGGATTATAGGCATGTCCCACCATGCCCAGCTAATTTATTTTTGTATTCTTGGTAGAGACAGGGTTTCTCCATGTTGGCCAGGCTGGTCTCAAACTACTGACCTCAAGTGATCCACCTACCTCGGCCTCCCAAAGTGTTGGGGTTACAGACATGAGCCACTGTGCCCGGCCTAAACCTCTTTTTTTTTTTTTTTTTAAATGCATAAGCACATGAAGACAAGAGAATGGGAGAGAAAATGAACAAAATTTTGAAAACTGATAAGTAGATGGGAAAGTGGCAATTGATAAAGCAGACCTGACTTGACTGAATCCTCACTAGGCAGTGGAGAAAGTTGAGAAATAAATTGATTTACATGGAATTGAATCCCTATAAGGCTCATTTAGAGCAGATACCTCTGTAAATGCAAAGAAAGTACTTTGATTTCTTCTTGAAGCACTTAAGCTCCCTAGGCCTATGTCCTGATTCTACAGAGTTGTATGATGGCTTGCTCTTCCCTCATCATGGAAGAAGTTGAAGGTATGTTCCCTGGAAATGTAACATAGAAGGGGTAATGTGAAAAGGATTCCTACCACAATTGAGGACAGGGGACCATACTGAAAACCGGGGGGAAGGAGGTAAAATTTGTACACTCAGTTCTGAAATCACTGAATCACTGTCTTTTCCTACAAACCTCACAGAAAGCCAGCAGCCAGCCCTGTACCCTATAGGAGAGGAATTCAGATGATCAGTTTTTGGGGAATCTAAGCAGCCCATCGCTCCCAGAGGAGAGACCTAAAGACATTAATGCTAGGGATGCCTTAGTAAAATACTGTCCTCATCATTTGGAACTGGAGCCATGGCAAAATAGCCCCACCTTTGTGCTCAAAGCTTCTAATCAACTTTTTAATAAATGTAAATAAAAATTTTAATTGTGGTAAAAAACACATAAAAATTTTCATCTTAACCGTTTTTAAGTGTAGACTTGAGTAACAGTAAGTATTTCAGAATATTCACGTTGCTGTGCAACAGATCTCCAGAACATTTGCATGTTGCAAAACTGAAACTGTATAATCATTGAACAACTACCCATTTCCTCCTCTTCCCTGGAAACCACCATGCTTCTGTTTCTATGAGTTTGATCACTTTAGAGATCTTGTATAAGTGGACTCATACTTCATTTGCCCTTTTGTGACTGGCTTATTTCACTTAGCATAATGTCCTCAAGTTGCATCTTTGTTGTATCGCATGTGGCAGGATTCCCTTCCTTATTTAATATAAAATATTCCAGCTTTTAATTGACTTGTAAAGTTCCACTCTTAAGTATGTATAGACAATCTACAATTATCAGGCATCAGAGCAAAGCTTCTTAAGTCATAAACAAACAAACATAAAACACCAAACTACTCAGAAATAAGATAACTTTACAAAACTATCACTTAAAACCTCAGAGAAGGCCAGGCACTGCGGCTCATGCCTGTAATCCTGGCACTTTGGGAGGCCGAGGTGGGTGGATCACCTGAGGTCGGGAGTTCAAGACCAGTCTGGCCAACATGGAGAAACCCTGTCTCTACTAAAAATGCAAAAGTTGGCCAGGTGTGGTGGTGTGCGCCTGTAATCCCAGCTATTTGGGAGACTGAGGCAGGACAATCGCTTGAATCTGGGAGGTGGAGGTTGTAGTGAGCCAAGATTGTGCCACTGAACTCTAGTCTGGCAACAGAGGGAGACTGTCTCAAAACAAACAAACAAACAAACAAAATAAAACCTCAGATATAGGAGATTCCCTATAGGAAGCAAGAATGGAATAATTGTAACAAAAAAGATCAGTTAAAACAAAAACAAAAATTGTCCTTGGGAAAATCTGAAAGAATGGTTGAAATATAAAGCTAAATAATTTCTCAGAAAGTGGAAAAAAGAGAAAAAGGATAAAAATGAGAGAAAAAAATAAGAAAATTAAAGGACAGGGCCAGGAAACCTAAAATCCCCAATAATAAGAATTTTACAAAGAGAGAGCAGAGAAAATGGAGGAGAAGAATTCATCAACAAAATTACAAACATTACGCAGAACTGAAGCACATGGATTTCTTGGTCGAAGGGCCCACTTCACTCGGCACAATGGTACAGCATGATGAAATCTCAGGATGCCAGGAACAATAAGGGAAGTTTACAAATTTTACTTTATTTTATTTTTCAGAAAGATATAAAAGAATTCAAAGTTAGAATGACATCAATATTGCAACCATAATGCTAGAAACTCTAAGATAATGGAGAAATGTCTTCAAAATTATAATAGAAAATGATATCTAATTTAAAATTCTTTATCCAGCTAACTTATTAATCAAGGTATCCAAGAATATTAAATTGGTGAGTGTCAAGGCTTTACTTTATCAC
Organism: Callithrix jacchus; assembly: GCF_049354715.1. NCBI lineage: Eukaryota > Metazoa > Chordata > Mammalia > Primates > Cebidae > Callithrix > Callithrix jacchus. Next base: position 79,157,824 of record NC_133507.1, read on the forward strand.
TTTGTTTGCTGAGTAGCATTGGAGAAATAAAAATGTTAGCTCAGGCCCGGCTCAGTGGTTCACACCTATAATCCTGGCACTCTGGGAGGCTGATGCAGTGAATCACTTGAGGTCAGGAGTTCGAGACCAGCCTGGCCAACATGGTGAAGCCCCATCTCTACTAAAAATAAAAAAATTAGCTGGACATGGTGATGTGCACCTGTAATCCCAGCTACTTGGGAGGATGAGACAGGAAAATCACTTGAACCTAGGAGGTGGAGGTTGTAGGGAGCTGAGATGGCACCACTGCACTCCAGTCTGGGCAAAAGAGTGAGACTCCATCTCAAAAACAGAAAACAAAAAACAAAAAAAGTAGCCCATTTATCTGTATTTCCTTTTTGTTGTTAACTTTAAGTACATTTTAATTGTGGAATTGTTTCAGATTTACAAAACTTCGTGAAGACAGTACAGAATTCTCATTAGTCCATGCCCAGTTTGCCCTATTATCAACATCTTACATTAGTGTAGCATGTTTGTCACAATATAGGAACCAGTATGGATACATCCGTATGAACTAAAGTCCATACTTTATTCACATTTCCTGAGTTTTTAGCTAATGTCCCTTTTCTGCTCTAGGATCCCATCCAAAAGACCATGTTACACTTAGACATCACACCTCCTTAGGCTCCTCTTGATTATTTCAATTTCACAAACTTTCCTTATTTTGATGACCCTGACAATTTCATGGAGGACTGGTCAGGCATTTTGTAGAATGCCCCTCAATTGAGATTTGCCTGATGTTTTTCTCTTGATTAGGCTGGGATTATGGGTTTTGAGGAGGTAAGGTGCCAGTCTCATCACATCCTATCAAGGGCGCATACTGTCCACAAGACTTACCACTCCCTCTTGATGTTTATCATGAGCACCTCACCTAGGTGTGTCAATTAGGTTTCTCCACTGGCAAGTTACTCTTTTCCCCCTTTTTCTTGCTGGACTTGCTGGAAGTCACGGTGTGCAGGCTACACTTGAAGGAGTTATGCTCCACTTCCCTGAGGTTGCAATAGCCACACAAATTGTTTGGAATTCTGCATGGTAGATTTATCTTTTCTCTCCCTATTTATTCATTCACTTATTTGTACTAGCATTGACTCATGATGTTTGTCTTATACTTTGGGTTATAATCCGATGTTGGCATATTTATTTTGTTTTACTTTCTTTTTGTGATACTTATGTCAGAGGCGCTATGTCACAGACAACCAGGATATTCTAGTTGTCTTTCTTTTAATTTATAGCCTTTAGTCTAGATTCTAAAACATACAAAATTAATGTAGTGAAAAAATGCTCTTCTACTTGTACACAAGCCACAGACTTTTATTAAAATAAATGCAGTCAGCATTCTCTGTTAGCAATGAATACTGTTCCACGGAGAGCATGGTGCCTCTGGAGCTTACGATCTGTTCAGTTACTGTAACAACATTTCTCCTGAATTAGGTTTGTAGAGATGAATTTACGCCATAGCTAACAAAGCTGCTATGGAACCTGAGGCGTTAAAATTCTTTTTACTCTACTGATTGTCATTAGACTTGTATTCCCGTCAAGCAGTGCATGTAAGAAAATGCATTTTATCTAATTTCTAAATGACTTTACAGCAGAGAATTATATTTAAAGTAGACAGAGTTTCTTAGGCAGCCTTATAAAAAAAACCAGTCCTCAAAAGGTTTGGATGTTACATTTTGAATATCTCTTTAAGAAATGCATTTACTGTTTGAACGTTCTAATTTCTCTACCTGTGATCCTCATGATGTAGACCTTTAATTGTGTAAATTACTAAGTGCTGAAAACAAAGACTCATAACAAGTCATTTAGCTTGGACAGGTTAAACAGAAACAATGTAAAAGAGTATTAATAATAGAAATGCTTGTCTTATTCCTAACCTTAATGTGAATATAACTTTCATCATTAAGTATGAAGTTTCCTGAAGGTTGCTGGTAGAAGTGATTTATCAAATTTAAGTAATTTTCTTCTATTCTTCTATTAGTAAGATTTTTAAAATTGGAAATTAATGGTAAATTTATTAAATGTTCTTTTTGGGTTCAAGTGATTCTCCTGCCTCGGCCTCCCTCGTAGCTGGGATTATAAGTATGAGCCACCACCGCTGACTGATCTTTGTATTTTTAGTAGAGATAGGGTTTCGCCATGTTGGCCAAACTGGTCTGGAACTCCTGACCTCAAGTGATCTGATCTCATCACCCTCCCAAAGTGCTGGGATTACAGGTATGAGCCACTGTGCCCAGTCCCCTTTAATCTTTTAATAAAGCCACTGGCATCAGCAGATTTCCTCATGTTGACCATTCTTGTATTATTGGAAAAAGTACTACTTGGTTCGTATGACATAGAAATGGTTTGTTCCTTGAGGATTTCATAATACTTTCTTGTAAAACTATCTTGGACTAGTACCTTTACCATGGGACACTTTTTTTTTTTTTTTACAACTTTTTACTACTTCTATATTTATGGATCCATTTAGGTTTAATAATTCTTTTTAAGTCAATTATTTTCATTTTTACTTTCCATTTTATTTAGATCTTCAAGTTTACTGGTATAAAGTTATATCATATTATCTTAAAATTGAAAATAATATTTTTTACTATATAATGATGAAAGAAAATAAGATTTCAGGACCCTGTAAATTTATTATGCCGAGAGAGAAATTAAGCCCTTGAGTCATATTGCATGTTTGCAGCTTCTGCGTCTTAGTTTATAGATGAACTCTCTTCCTCATTGTTCTTGTTCTGTGAATGACTAGGGACAATCAGGGACCAGACCTCTCTTTTCAAGCACTGATCTTTGTTATACTTGATTGCTTAATTGATTTCCATTTTTTAATAAACAAGGTAACTCCAAAGAACCATTTAAAAAACTATTTTTTTTAAGAAAAAAAATTGGCTAGAAACATGTTGGTGATTGAAACAGAGGCCAAAACAGGTCCAAAGCAGTAGAAGTTTTGAGTTGCTTAAACTTTTCTATTTTTTTTTGCAGAAGGAAAAAAACTTTATTCTACAATGGTATTCACAGATTTGCAGATTTTCAAAGATCTCAGGGTACATCCCATGAGAATGTCAAGGGTATTTTGTCTTTAACAAACTGGCTTGCATGGGATCAAAATGATCCCATGCATGAAAAATAATTGTTGTTCAGTTATTATTACAGATCTCTCCTAATGCCTAATACGATAAAGCAATAAGAAGATTACAAAATGGAGAGGAAGAGCCCCTTCGACAAACCAGTTCATATAGCAGAATAGATAAATGGGTTTGCACTAAAATTGTGCATCAATTTTGAGCCTGCATCTAAAATGTCACGGAAGACTGGATTCTTGCTAATATTTTAAAATAGCTGAACCAATTCTATTTTGCCCTTGGGGTCCTTTTATGACTATCCTTGCCGGAAAACTTCAATAATGAGGGAGAAAATGAAAATATTTGCATTTTGAATAAGTTTTGCCATCATTTTCCTATCCTTTTAAAAAATTAACTTACATGCATTTTTGCAAATATTAAAGCCAGAATTGATTAGAGCAAGAATCCTATGGCTCACACAGTATACCCTAAGTCGACACCTCAGTCTGGAAGTTGAAAATTTATCTTTCTAAGCCAGGCTAACACCTAATAGTCTCCACATTCTGAGATGTGTAAAGGCCATCATGATAATGGGGCAGAAAGTTTAGTCAATTCAATTTATTTAACACCTCATAACACTATGGAGTTTTTCTTCACTGTCCAGGCTTGTAAAATTTATTATGAGCCTTTAATCCTTCCCCCAGCTTTTCTTGGGTTTTTAAAGTGAATGTAAAACAAAACAAACACAGTCTATAAAAACAATTCCTCTGTAGCAGTACACGCTGCTACAGTGTAGCAGTACATAGCATGCGCTGTGCATGCTATGAACATAGGCTTGTCAGGGCCTCTAAAAACCTGTACCAAGTGTGTTAGGCTTTTCAGGCATTCTTCCAGATTTTTCTTTTTTTTTTTTGAGATGAAGTTTAGCTCTTGCTGCCCAGGCTAAAGTGCAATGGCATGATCTTGGCTCACTGCAACCTCCGCCTCCTGGGTTCAAGCGATTCTCCTGCCTGGGCCTCCTGAATAGCTGGGATTGCAGGCACCCACCACCACACCTGGCTAATTTTTTCTATTTTGTTTGTTTGCTTGTTTTTTAATGTAAGAGAAATGCCAACAGAAAGCCAGTATTTGTATGAATTATATTCCTTATTCTGCCTTTGCTTATTAAATATTATTATTTTTATTATAAAGTCACAATAAAAGATTATACATTCAAATTATACAAAGGATAGCACATTCACATGGAAAAATTAAAACCTTACAGAAAAGGAAAAATATAGTAAAATTATCCTGCTCCTTTCTCCAAAATAGATTCTCCACTTTTGCTCCAAAATATATTTTTGTCTTTTTATAAGCATGAGAAATGTAAATATTGACTAAGGATGCTGCTGATTACTTCAAAAGATTGGGCTATGTTCACAAAACCAAAATAATTAGTAATTGATAACTCAAATCTAACAGTAAAGTAGCAGAAAAGCAAAAACAAAGCAAAATAAAACAAAAAAAATTAGAAAAATTCCAAAATTCCTTTAATATATGATTACTAGGTGTCATTTCCAAGGGCAGAAAATGATGGCTATTCTCCTTCTATCCTAGTAAAGAATTAACAATGCATGCCATTACTCTAAGGAGGGAAAATCCTTTCTTTGAAATGACTCCAGACTATATGTAACTCATCATCCAAACGGGGCCAAAGGCATAAATCAGAACAATTCTGGATTAGCTGTGACATGTGGCCATCCTATATAGTACACTAATCTATTCAATTTTAGCATTGTTTATGTACTGCCTGTTACTATTATTTTGTAGATTCATATGTGAAGTTTTGTTCTACATTTCGAGTCTCAGTTACTTACAAGCACTGTGACTTTTGCTCTTGACAACGACAACAAAATCTTTAGGAACATTCTAGGTACATAGTAAGAACTTAATAAATTATCTTTCTGTATTAAATAGATTAACAAATACCTTCAGTATTTTCTTGATTTCTGTATTTTCTCAATTAACAAATACCGTAATGACTTCTAAGATCTTTCTGTCTTTGCTTTCAGATTATCTGAAGCCTCCTAGCTGTGGATTGTTAGGTTTTGCAGTATTTTTTCAAAGCCTCCAAAAATTGCCTTAAAGCACACACAGGCAGCATCCCTATCTGATTCTGGGGGTCCGGACTGGATACTAGTTCTGGGCCCAGAACTCCCAGCTGCGTGTGCCAATGAGTGAGATTTTCGAAGTGGCTGATTATATTTCTGAATTTCTAATCTGTTTCTCCTGGTACATAGTTATGGCATCCAGTGCTTGTTTGCTTTAGGAGATATTCAATCCCAAACAAATAACAACAACAATAGAAAACAGATTTCAAAGGAGGCAGGACCAGAGGGAGCTATGACTGTTGGAAGCAGCAACTCATTAAAAACTTACTTGGAGATGGCAGTGCTTTTTTTCACTGGAATTTCTTTACTTGCCTTATTAGGTTTGGAAATGATTCTGCACTTGCTCTGCCATCCCCTTCAAAATGTACAAGACGAAGTCCCAGCCTGCTGGAAAGTCTACTGGGGAGGCAAATGCTTGAGTGAATAAATTATCATACAGCATTGTAAGAACAACAATAGACTTACAATCAATCCTGGAGAGAGTGACAAGCTCTATTAGGGTGGGAGTGGTGAATGGGGTGTGACATTAGGGCAAGGAGAATCTGATCTGAGTTTTGAGAGACAAATAAACTCCATTATGAAGCATGGGCATAAAAGGATCATGAATGACTTGTATGAGTTGAAAAATCTCATAATTGAAGTACTGGGTGATAGAAACTACTGTTAATGTTGATTTGCATGGCTGGTTAAGTTTTTTCAAAGGAGCTATGAAGCTATGGATGATGATCTCTTTATATACCATATGTTTGTATAAAAACTTATACAAATGATATAAATGGTACTTGAGTGATTTTGTCTTAATGACTGTAATATCATTTAATAAGACATGTAGATGTCACATAAAGTATATAATTTATATAATTAAAAATATACACATGTGTAATTATAAGAAAGATACATTTTTATGACCTGCAACTGATTCTTTTTCTTTTAGGTTTTTTTTTTAAAACTGCTCTTTTAAAAATGTCTCCTTAGATCTCCATAGAGGCAGCATATTTTGCAATGAAGTAAGGTCTTTGAGTTTCTTCAAATTCATAAACCTGTGTCCAGAGATTATAACTTACTCACTGAACCATAAAACACATATGCTCAAGTAATTAAAGGAACTTATGATAGGGTTAAAACATGCTTGAAATTCCCAAACAAGTCTGTAAGCACTTTTCCAGAGAACTACTCACCGAAGAGGTTATGGCAGGTCTCAATGCAACAGTGATTTGTGCCACTGAGCTTAGAGCTTCATGACTAGTTTTCCTTAACAAAGAGATTTGATTCTATGTTTGTTTGTTTTTGTTTCTCTGTGCTGAGAACATATTGCTTGAATTGTGGCTTGGGGGTCCTGTGGGTTAGAAAACTATGGAATTACTTTCCCTTGTTAGGATTTCTCGCCATTCTTCGGTGTTGCTGTAACTAAATCTAGGGTGTCTTCCCATAATGGTTTGATCTTGGTTTATTCTCAGTGATGTAGGCCCATTGGTAGCCTGTGTGGATGATTGAAAAACATAGCAAATCCATTTAGCTTGGTGATTGTCATGGCTCTGGCCCATGCCAGAAAGTAATTCTGGTCACCTTGGAGTGGGCTTATTTCCTTTAGCCATTTTTTTTTTAGCTCCACTGTCTGTAATGACTTCTCCTCACAAGTCTACTAGGTGTTTTCCTCTCTTTCACCATTTCTTTTAGGAGAAGGAAAAGATGTGATAAAGCACTACCCTGTGGGAATTTGTGTTTGGGAAACTTGTGCAAGAAAATGCCGATGTTCAGGCTACTGCTATTGCTGTCAGTAATAAAACCCTTTGTCTCCAGCCCAGGAGTCTTATGTCTTCGGCTCTCACAGTTCTTAAACTTTTGTGATGAGCTGTCTGGGGTCCCCTGGCTTTGCCCTATTTTTATTTCTACTTTCGTTGCCTACTCATTAAACTTGGGTGGTTCCCAAAATTTTGCCTCTGGCGCATTGCTTTTCTTTTCCTTCAACCTTTTTCTGAGTGTTTGCATTAAGTCTTATGTATACAGTTCTAAATGATAGAGGATGAGCTCCAAATTGGCACTTCCAGCCATTGTGTCTCCTCTGAGCTCTGGACTCATATATTCAACTCTGATGCCCAGGGCACCTCAAACTCAACATGTCTGAAACTCATGGCTTGTATCACCCTGAATGGGACTTTGCCTACTCTAGGGTTTCTACCCTTGTTGGTGGTACAGCTATGCACCCAGGCACTTAGCTAGGTGATGGTCTTTGACTGCAGTGCTAGAATCAAGAGGCATCATATTGTGCAAACAAGTAAGGTCTTTGAGTTTCTTCAACTTCATAAACCTGTTCTAGAGCACAGGAGTCAAAGACTGTCACTTAGCAAAGTGCCTGGGTACATAGCTCCTCTTTCCACCTCCCACACTTCAGTCATCAGTATTGCTGATTTTTCTTCTTAAATTATTTTAAGTTCCACCTTTTTTGTCACTACTCCAGTTGGAGCCCTCATCATCTATGTCTTGAGACACAGAGTGTAATAGGGTTTTCCAAGAAGCAGAACCAATAGAAAATTAATCAATCAATCAATGAGTTAAATCAATGATAAAAAATTGACTTACGGTATTACAGCAACTGGTAAGTACAAAGTCTGCAGGGCAGATCAGTGGGGCAGGAGACACTGGGAGAGCAGAGTTGCCCAGTGGAAGGATGTCAGGCAGGAAGAACCAATGCTGCACATGCACCTGAGTCTGAAGGCAGTCAGCTGGAGACCTCTTCCTTCCTCAGGGCAGATTGGTTTCTTTTTCTACTGAGTCCATCCACTGCTTGGATGAGGCTCACCCACATTATGGTGGACAATTTTCTTTACTCAAATTCAAATTTCAATATGAATCTCATCCAAAATCACCTTCACAGAAACACCCAGAATAATATTTGACCAAATATCTGGACATCCTGTGTCCCAGCCAAGTTGACATAAAAATAGTAGTCACACATACTCTCCTAAGTGATTTCCTTGTTTTCATTTTTGTCCCTTTCAGATTTACCCTTCAGTTATCTATCTGAAAGACAAATCAGACCATATGACTCTCCTACCCAAAACCTTCAAAGACTCCACATTAACCTTATATTCCTAAACATGGCTGGTTCTCCAGAGAAACGGAACCAGTAGGATTTAGGATCCTACAAGAATCTAGGATAAAAATCATATCATGAGAATCTAGGACCACATTTTTTGTCCATTTCTCCAACTTTATTTTGTGCTACCTCTTACCTGACATATTATGCTACATTGGGAGATACAGTGTTATAATTCCTTGAACATATTAAGTTGGGACTCTGCTCTTCCTCTAACTGGAATTCTCTTAATCTCTCCCTTACACTTGGCTAATTCCTACTATGGGAATTAGTAGGAATTACCCTGACATACAAGTCAAGGGTAAACTGTAGAAAGATTCCTGGCTCTCTTGGATTTCCCAGGCTAAAGTTTGTGCCTCTTGTTTGTGCTCTTTCTTCTGTGAAAAACGTGCTGTCCATATTTCTACCACTGCTTTACCGCACTTTATAATTAGTGGTCTAAAAAATTAGACTGACTAATCAATGTCGTCTATGAAAAAAAGAAGCTATGTCTTATTTATCTTTGTAAACTTAATGTCTAAATAGCATCTGGCCTAATAGTACTGGTCAATAAATGTTCACTGATCGAGGTATTGATTTTTAAATCCACAAAATTCCATATTGGAATGTGACGGAGGAAATAAGGGGTAAAAAAAGGGGAACTTCTTTGGTGAAATTAAAACAAAAAACGAAAACAAAAACAAAACCTAACTGAAACTCACAATAAAGTTTCAGATTGTTCGGTAAAATGGCTTTAAGCAACTTCCTATCAAATCAAGTCTTCTTATTGAGAATTTAGAATACCTGTAGGGTCAGAAGCTGGCTGTGACTTTATTGTGATCAGAGGCCATTTAGTTCTTTGCTAGACATCTGGGGAGGGCTTGGGTTTTAGTGCAAAGATAAGCCTGAGGACTTGGAGCAAGAAAAACTGATGGCTGCCACAGTAGCAGGTAGGATCAGCTGACACTTAAAAAGTTATAATTGATCGTTATTTTACTTTTGAAAGATTTTGAACACCTAAGAACACTATAGTTGTGTGTGTGTGTGTGTGTGTGTGTCTGTGCGTGGCTCATGCTTAATACACAGGCATTTTTGCTGCAAGGAAGTCTTCAGTTTATACACCACATTGTGGGCACCTGAAACCATGGCAACCATGTTTTACTGATCATTTGTAAGCAATTTAATTTGGCTTAAACATTTAGAGGCTTTATTTTGCCAGTTATTTCTGGAAGTGGTTTAAAAAAACACTTCAACAGGCATATGTTGGTATTGTTACTCTTCCCCTTCCCCACAAATTCTTGTGCTTTTCTTCTGAACCATTATCTTCTCCTTTTTTTTTTTTTGATTCTAGAGGTAGGGAATGATTTACAGCCATCAGGCTATCAGTGTGCTCATGTATCATTTACTTAGCTTTTGAAATCAGGCTCAAAGGATTTGTTCTAGGGCAGAGCTGGTGCTATCTTTTAAATAAAGTCAAAATGTCCCTTTCTTATTTTCCTATAAGTTAACACCATTGGAAGTTCAAGTAATTTTCTGCTAAAAGGCAAACTGAGATAAAAGAAGACATTTATTGATGCTTTTACATCTGTGTCAGGAAGTAGGATAATATCATTACTTTTTAAAGCTATTAACGATAGGAGGAAAACACATCTAATTTCTAGCAAATATCCTTTGAATCCAATCTCACTGTAGCTCTTCCAAGTACATTAGCTGAATTTATCTCTATATTACCAAGATTGTTATCACAAAGTAACAGCAGAGTTTCAATCCTAAAAGCTCAATAACTAATGTCTTTTGCAAGCCTCTCACACTGGAATTTAGAAGTTTCTATTCAGAATGACTCAAGACAAAATTTGTCAAAACTTGTGGATATATATATGGAAAATTTTCTTCCACTCAAATCAAGAAAGACAGTTTTGTTTTCTCTCAAAGTCAGTGGGTGGGGGAGTGCTAAAACTTCTTGTTGATAAAATATTTATAAGGCAATATTTTCAAAGTTATAATCATGATGGTAAACACATTTATAAAAAATTAAATGAAGCCAAGTCGGAGTGTAGTTAAATATCTTAGAAATTTTGGCAGGTTTCAGTGGAGATTAAGATTCTAGGCTATTTTAAAACAGAATTCAATGATTTCTTATCGCTCAACTCTTTTGTAATTGTAATTGAGGAGCTATACAAATAATACAAATATTAAGACTATTTCTGCAGATATTTGGTTGGCTTGCCACTATCTTTGCTCAGACCTGATGCTTGGCTAAATATACACAGGGTTCTATTAGTGGCAGAAATATTTTTATAGCTAAATTAGAAGAAATTTTAAAGTGTTTTATTTCTGTATATAAGCATGTATTAACACTAATAGTTCCATTTCCTCAGGGGCACTTTGGAACCATGATAGAGCTTTGTAATATGCAGTAAAGGAGTATTAAGAAATTGGTATCAAAGGGGGCTTGGTGAGGGATCTCTTAGACAATGTCCATGGAGCATAGGCCCTTCCAAGCAAATTCACTTAGAATTGAGATTTTTCTTTCTTTGGTTTCCCTACCCTCTCTTACATTTGCGATAGAAGCCTACAGACCTTAGATATAAAGTTGGCTGCTGCAAGTTGCCTAAAAATGCACTTTGATTTCTTTTTTTTGAAATAGAGTCTTACTCTGTTGCCCAGGCTGGAGTACAGTGGCATGATCTTGGCTCACTGCAACCTCTGCAATTCTCCTGCCTCAGCCAACCAAGTAGCTGGGATTACAAGTATGTACCACCACATCTGGCTAATTTTTGTATATTTTTAGTAGAGATGGGTTTTGCCATGTTAGTCAGGCTGGTCGTGAACTCCTGACCTCAAGTGATCTGCCTGCCTCAGCCTCCCAAAGGGCTGGGATTACAGGCATGAGTCACTGGGCCTGGCCCCACTTTGATTTTTGAAGCAAAATTGTCTACTTGGCTTTTAATTGTGCATTTAGAAATGCTTGTTCATTTCTTTCTCCCCACTCACCCCATGGCCTTGAGAAACTTCAGCTTCTGTCTTCCTGACCACCCTGCTATGCTGCGAGGCTGGCTTCTCAGTGTGTCTAGGCTACTTGCTGTTTGCCTGGACATTCCTGATAAGTGAGACTAAAATCAGCTGCCTTATATGAAGAGGGGTCCGATGCTGTCTTTCTGAGGAGGCTTAGACAGTGGGACATATTTGATCCACGCTGCTGTGTTGCATCTCCTGGGTTTTGCTGATGGAAAGACTTCCTGGAGCTGGACTGATGATAAAGAAGCCAGTTTCCTGAGGCCCTCTGGCCACTGAGCTGCACCCACTCCCCAACATGACTCCTCAGTCATCAGCGTGGGCTACATCCTGCTTAGGATGTTGAGAAGAAATGATCTCCTCTCTGCTGCCGGAGGTACACTTTTTCTTTCCCTTTGGATTTGAGAAGTTGGGAGGAGGCATTAAATGCTGCTTGTCCTTTTTATTAATATCATGTTCTATAAGTCTGTGTTCCTGTGTGAAGGAACACTTCCCTGGGTAGAAAAAAACCTGTTCTTGGACTCACCTTGGACCTAGAAAACTAGTCTTACATCAGGCTAATATCCATTGCCTGACATCATGGTTGTGATTTCATTCAATTCATTATTCAATGTCTCAGTCCTCTCCATAATGGGTCAGCTCTCTTCCTTCTGACTTTTAGGTATATATGCCATCAGAAGTGAGTACAGTGATTACAAATCAGGTGGGAAACATATATATTTATTTAATGGAATTTAATTCTTTTTAAAGCAACTATTTTCACTGGGCAGTGGAAAACAATCTTCTTGTGCCCATGTATCTCAATCAACTACATTAAAAAACTTCTGTTGTGTAAATAGTCAGTCAAATTGACATGTCACTATCTGCTTCTCATCACCGTTCACAGTGCCCTCTCAGAGGCTTCTCTTCTCCAACTCATGGGCCTGATCCTATCCCATTGAGCTTCAGGGTCCATCCCCTAGCAGTGTAAGGCAGACAGGGAGTTTGTTTATGTGCCTGGGTACAGTCTGGCAACATAAAAGTTGGTTCACTCCCTTATATTTTATTGCCCACTCCACTGCTAATGCAGTCCAGCTACTGATGTCCATGGTTGAGCCTCTAGGCATGGATGACTTCCAGTGTTGGCTCTCTTGTGTGTCACATGGGATGATCTTTTGTGTCTGGGCTAGTGCCCTTTACAGAGTATTGCAGGGGATCCTTTGGAGGCACCACTGCTTCCCCTCCCCTGCTCTCCAATTGTCGATAGGGTGGTTCCCTTCTGATATGGTTTGACTGTGTCCCCACCCAAATCTTATCTTGAATTCCCACATGTTGTGGGAGGGATCCAGTGGGAGGTAATTAAATCATAGGGGCAAGTCTTTCCTATGCTGTTCTTGTGATAATGAGTAAGTCTCATGAGATTTGATGGTTTTAAAAAGAGGAGTTCCCTGCACAAGCTTTCTTTCTGTTTGCCTGCTGCCATCCACATAAGATGTGACTTACTACTCCTTGCCTTCTGCCACGATTGTGAGGCTTCCCCAGCCACATGGAACTGTAAGTCCATTAAACCTCTTTCTTTTGTAAATGGCCCAGTCTTGGGTATGTCTATATCAGCAGCATGAAAATGGGCTAATACACCTTCGTTCTTCTGGCTGGCCTCTTTTGGGGCTGGTTCCCAAACTGGATCTTCTCTCTAGGTATCTTCAAATGCCTACTCTTAAGTTCATGAAAAACCTAGAAATCCCCACTCCACCACACTTAGCTATTTATGAAACCAGAGGTGATGCTTGCCTTGTCTTGCCTAACTTCCCTTCTTCTCTTTCTCTCTGCTGACTGTTTTTCCATGCCCTGTCAGGCATTCTATTAGGTATGCCAGAGAAGTCATCAGAAATTCCCTTCACTTTAAATCACTCTCATACTTTTGGGGGGATTTTCTCAGGCTTCCGTTCTGTTTCTGGGATGGCAGTAGGAAGTGGTGTGCAGGTGTCTTAAGTATAATTTTTACTTCTTTCCTCCAATGCAGTTTCCTAACTAGTTTTATATTTTGTCCTCTGGAAGTGTGAGTATGTGTGTGTGTGTGTGTGTGTGTGTGTATGTGTGTTGGGTGCTGAGTGTTTGTTTTGAAAGTGGGGAGTTGTTTGAGGGAGAAGGAAAAATGAAATCATTATTTGATATTTCAAGTTGCAGGTTGATGGAAATGATAGGAACAGAAAATTTGATGTACGAGAGGGAAGAGAGTTGCTGGGGTAAATCTGTAAATCAGAGGAGGGAGGGCTAGTGATCCTGCCTGCCTACCTGGACCTTGCTTTTTGTCTTTCAACAAGAGATTTCCTGTCTTGTTCTCTGTTGCCCAATTCCTGCTTTGGAACTCCGAACAAGGTAGCAGAGTGGATGAGTTATGTATCAGCGAAGAAATCGGAACTCTTAGAGCTGAAATTACGGACTTACTAGATATTTCAAACTGGATGTTGTGTTAAAAGTAACAATATTCAACCAGCATAAAACAATTAAAGCTTCAAAATAATGATGGTTTTGTTAATATATTTATTTATTTTCCTAAACAAAATCACAAACTTCTCCTATCATGGTAACTGTCAGAGCTAGAGCTGGGAAAGAAGTTGGGTCATGGATCAAGAATGTAGGACCAGGAGGGGCAGAGCCAGGATGAGGTAGAGAGTCCTACAGGAAATTGAACAGTTATTTCTAAGTTCAATATGTTGTTTACAACATTCAGCGGCATCGGAGGATATCGCAACTCCCTGAACTTGTAAAATATGCAGCAGTCCTTCTTATTTGGGTAAACATTATAAGCTATGTGCATTTGTGGTTTGCTTTCCAAGACTGGAAGTGATACTTGTTTTACAACTGCTAAAGTTTACCGTTCTTGAAAGTGCAGGTAGCTGCTTTAAAATATTGTTCTACAAAAAGAATCATTCTGATCCAAAAAAGAAAGTGATAAGAAATCTCCTTAGGCTTCAATTGCTGAGTAAACAGCCCTTACAGGACTATCCACACACATCATGAGTCAGAAGTGGGTTTCTTTTAGTGGAGAGATGTGACAGCCCAGCAAGGCAATCTTGTGTTGAGGTAGGCACACACCTAGGAACTTCCAGCATAGGAAACAGCAACGTCAGGAGATCTAGGAAGAGAAAAAGACGTCCAGGTAGTGTGCAAGAGAGAGTTGGCAGGAAGCAGAGGTGGACTGGAGGTTGGAGACCAGAGCAGAGGTGGAACTGAGGCAGAGATTGGTACCAAAAGGGCCCAGCAGGGGCAGGTGTCCAGTAATAAGGCAAGCTTAGCGGGTCTCACAGATGGAAACAAAACAGAATGTTGACTGAAAGTATGTGGAGTAAGGTGAGGCCAGAATCCAGGCAAGTGATATGGTAATAGTTTGGGGCGTGAGAAGCAACAAAGATCCTAAGCTCAGTACTTAGGATTCCGAGCTCAAAACTTCCTGAGACTAGATATCCTCTTAGTGTGGTGGAGTTACATAGGTGCACGTGGCAAAGCAAGTAATGTGGGCAATGAATTCCAACACTCGGAGCTCTAGAGTATACACATGCACACCACACACTGCCTACACACCTTGCAGGGGATCGAGGCCCTGAGTTTTGCGTTAAATGAAGATTTCTGGGTGGAGGTCATTAGAGGGAGGGTATTAAGTGAAAATGCTGTGTAACCTGCATACTATTTGCAAGTGGTTGTGGTTCTCCTGTCCAGCATGAACCACTGGACTCTCTTCCCTGTGTGTAAGCCCCCCAAAAAACCCCATGTCTTGTTTGCTGGCTCTGGGCCTCTTCTTTGGCCTCTTAAACCCTCCAAAGGGTTAACAGGGTTTTGACTTGACACCCCCCCGACACACCCTGACATCCCTCCAATACCACATACACACATACACACACACACCACACAACCCATAAACGTCACACACACACATACACCCACTTATACAGAGGAAGAGAAGATGGGAACATTATGGAGCAAAAGGTTCACAAAACATATTTTAGAAGTAGGAGGAAAATATGGATGATTTCATTTTATTTTCTTTTCTGGTTTGAATATACTTTCTAAATTGTCTACTAATAAACATGTGATATTATTTTAATAATAATACACAGTCTTTCTTAAAAAAAAATCTAGCCAAATGAACCGCAGTGTATTTGCAGACAGTTTGAGGAGGTATTTGGTTAAATGGCTGGGTGACTGCTCCTAGATGGGACACAGATGTAAAACCAAATGATTGCAGGACACAACAAGTTCTCTGGGAATTGGGGAAATTTCCATATTCAATCTGCTTGCCTTTTATCTTTTTGTGGAAATTTCTTGATTGTCTGGTGGAATATCCATTTTCTTCTAAAACAGTCATTTAGGCCGGATCTATCTGGGACAAAATGAAAGAAGAGTTGAAAATTATTGAACTGAGGTGATTACTTGGAAAGATTCAAACTGAATAAATGAAGGTTGGACCCCCATCCATGTACCCAGCTGGATACTTTTTATTGGTCAGTTGAGCCCAAAATAGGATTGTTGGATAAGAAGAATATTGGGCTTTATTTTTTAGTTCATTTTGCAAATGAGAAGAACCATAGGAAAAATTTCTTTTGTTCTTTATGCCAAAATATTTCATTATTAATCCGACACAAAATGTATTAGATCATAATTTTTTGAAAACACTGGACAAATAAACTTTACAAGATTTGAGCATGTTTCCTATCCCAAATGTTTTCATTAACCTCAATTATATAAATGGAGCCAAATATATCAACAATGAAAAGATAAGCAAATCTTAGTTTCAACATTTTTATTTATACTCAAGAATTGGCCTGTAAGAAAAGAAATATTTGGTTACATGAGTGAAATTGACTATTCAAATTTATTACACATGTACAGATCTATCATAATTCTCTGGTCGAATTGGAAAGTCAGTTTGAATGGCAGATACGATTTTCACCTATTCTTGTTTGAGGACATTGTCTGAATTTTGGGAAGCCACAGATTCATTAGGACAATAATGGAATGGTTGGGCCATAGACCTGGATGTTAGGTAATTCACATGCTGTGTCTTTAATGCAAGGCCAATTATGTTTAGCAAGAGATATAGTAAACAGTTCAACAGGTTTATATCACCCTATTCATGGGTTAGGTGGGTAAAGATCACAAAAGAGGCCATAAGGAATAGAATGATTCTAAATGGACCCAAATGTGCTATTCCCCACATAAGCACCAATTGAAATTGCAGTATGAAATCTTAGAACTGTGCTAATGATAAATCCTTTCTAGTGTCTGCCACAGTGAGACAGTGCACCTCATTAAATCTTGTCATTAACATCCTGTGAGCCCAGCAATTACTCCCACACACAAATAGTCTCAATGACTACTGACCCCTACCCAGATGGGTGGAGGATGAGCTTGTTTCTTGACTCTGTTCCATTATTAAGGCTTTGAGACCAAATAATTCAGGCCAAGTGAAATTTGATTGTTAGGAGGACAGACCTGGGCCAATTAGGCCAAAGCATGTAGCTTTCATTTAGTGTTTTCCCATTCCTTGTGCTCCACTTACCAGATCCGTCTCCTGATGACACTAGTTCAGAGGTGCAGATGAGTCATTTTTCTTACTTGGTCCCACCAATTGTCCTCTCTCATATTTCCATGTGCTTTTAAGCTTCCAGGTGGTAGCTGTGAGATGGGCCCTGTCACTCCTCTTTTATGAGTACTACCCAGAGTAGTCCTGGCTGCCCTGTATCACTGTCATTTTTCTGTTGATGCAATGTTGATGCTGGCACATTGTGTGGGCCATGGTCTCTAGGCCTGGCACAGAACTTGAGGCCTTTGGAATGGTTTCCGTAAACTTCCATTCCACCATAGGGTATACTTCTCTTCTCTTTTCTTTTTCTTTGCAGGGAGTTAAGTTCTTTTTCTTTGCAGGGAGTCTGCTAAAGTCCAGACTCCAGGCTACATGGAATCCGACCAAGGCCCTGGACCATTTCTGTATGATCTTTTATTTTTTGTTCCAAGAACTTGTGGAACCTAAACAAGTTTGCTTTCCCAGAACAGCTTTTTAGGTGGCCTTGAACTGACTTAGTTCTCCCTGCTGTTTGTAGTTCCTGTAGTTCTCCATATATAACTATAGAATGTGCTGGGAAGGCAATAGCTGAGATTGGAAGGAGCTGCCGGAAACAGTCTGGGCCTTGTTTGTGTCCTTCCTAGGGGATGTAACACTTGAGTTAAGCAGGAACTGCATGGGATGGTCTGGGCTTTGTTCCTTTCTCCCCTGGAAGCAGGATGTTCTTTGGCCCAGTGAATCACATGTCCCCTGAGGTCTACAACCCAGGGCGGCTGCCTCTCAGGGTCCTCAGCTATGCTGCAAGTGGGGCACAAGCAGCCGGGGCAGCTTTCTTGAGCCTTGGGGAACTGGCTAACCATGGATCTCATGCTTCTTTGTTCCTTGCTGCCTATCTGTAAGTAACACATCTGCTTCCTGTAACTTGTTGTATATGAATGTGTTTTGTCACTAGACTCAGACAAGTTGGTAACTGGTGGTACACAGTGAACCTGCTTCACAGTCTCATGCCTTCTCCGTTCCTTACTTTGTTCATCCACCAAGGACCAACTATCAGACCCCTTAGCCAGTGAACGCAGAATTGGTAAGATATGCCCACAATAGATTCTTCCGAGTGGGTGTGACCTGGCACCGCAGACCATTGTCAGTGGGCATCTCACCCTATGCGTTTCCCTCCCAATTACAATAAGAAAGTAAGCTACATTTAGTGGAGTCAACAGTGTAGAGGTGTACCTTGCTTAATGCAATAGAAATAGCCCTGAATATTCCACCTGAATGGGATATTTATTAATCATAAGGGAGGTCATTATTTTAGAGAAAACTGTAGTGAAGAGCTTAGTAAAGGAAAGATTTCTTTCTTTATTTTTATTTTTTGTAAAATAAACTGTGCTTCCTGATTTATCTGATCTATAAATTTGGATTTTATGTTTCAGATTTTCTTTAAAGTCAAATATGCCTATAAAACTAAAAAAACATAACAGTTGTATGGGGGACGGGGGCTGGAGCAGGGATCTCTCATGACTCTTTCATCTTTTAAGTTGCCTCCTTCCCTTCAAATGGACAAGTGACTGTTCCCCTTGGCAGCTTTTGCCAGGCTTATAGGAGCCAGTTGCCTTGAAGGCCACGTCTTTCATGAGAGAATTAGCATTCTCTAGACCTTCTGTTTTTCATGTTCTTTTTCTGTTCCTTTGAAAAGAGACATAAGGAAGCAGGAAAGCTGGATTTTGGTCTTGGTTCTACCCTAGATGACTGCCTGATTTGAACCAATCAGCTGGTGTTTCCAGGTCTCCTTTCTAATCAGGAAAATGAGAAGAGTAGGCTTAATGATCACTAAGTTTGCATCTGGTGGTACAATTTTAAAACACGAAAATAATTTTGAAAGTCCATTTTTGCAAATGCCACCAAATCATGAATTTCTCTATTCATATTCAAATGCTAACTACTCAAGGACATGTGTTGTGCTTTTATGAAGACAAAAAATGGCTCAGAACTTTTGGGAAACTTCTATTTAATGGAGCTAAACAATTCATGTCATGTCCAGTAGTGGCAAACTGCATTCTTGAGTAATGGTGGAATATATTTTCTCAGGTGAAAGCTTAAATTCAGTTCTACTGGGGCTTAATTAAGTGATACTGTCTGAAGTCATGAGCAATTCTGTGGAATAAAATAGCTGAAAAAATAGAAATGCCTCAGAATGCAATGCTGGTCTATAGCATTTGAGGCATAATCGGGTTTAGTTAGTTCTTAAATTTGAAGGAAATTCAGGGCTCTCTGTTGAATGGAGTAGGGGTGAATATCAATGGCCTTGCCCTGTTGCAAAGAACTAGGGAAGTTTATTTTATGTCTGGACTATTGGGTGAATTCCTGAAACCAATTTTCTGCTGGAAATTGTGTGTATCCTTCTGGCAACAAGCTGCCTGAGAAGCAAGCTGTCACATTTTGATGCAGAAGCCTTTTGTTTGGCAATGAGATAATTTTAGTTCTTATGCTGTTAGGAATGTATTTAGAAACTCAGCATAAATGCTTTTGGAGTATACTGGGCTCTTCATAGGGGAGCTAAGGTCCAGGGCAAATCATAGCGTATTTTCTTTTCCTACTTTGTTTATCTGCCCCTCCTTTCAAATGCCAAGTTTTGATGTAGTGAAAAGAATACCAAGGGCAACCTTGAAAAGTGGTTCCTGAAGCACAGTATGTGCAGAGTGCAGGGAGGTGCACAGTATGTGCGGAGTGCAGGGAGGTGCACAGTATGTGCGGAGTGCAGGGAGGTGCACAGTATGTGCGGAGTGCAGGGAGGTGCACAGTATGTGCGGAGTGCAGGGAGGTGCACAGCGGCACCCATTCCTCACCTTACTAATGGAGGAATTTGAAGAGCCATCTGGAAGCTGAATCTGTACATGGATTGTTGTGGTTTTGTTGATACCTACTGGCTTTTGCAGTAGTAAGCTTTATTAGCTTTTTCAGATTTAAACATCTAAGGTACTAAGACAAACTGGACATGTTGTAAAGGATGTGCTTGAATTGTTCATAGGTCCATGAGGAGAGATAATCCAACCCTATTTATTGTATTTCTGTGTTTTTTTTTTTTAAGAGACAGGGTCTTGCTATATTGCCCAGGCTGGAGTACAGTGGCTATTCACAGATGTGATCATAACTCACTGCATCCTTGAACTATTGGGTTCAAGCAATCCTCCTGCCTCAGCATCCTGCACAACTGGGAATTACAGGTGCACACCACCAAGCCCAGCTGAAGTCCTGTTTATGTTTATCTTTAATTTTTGTACTGTAAATTATCCATTTGTTCTTACATGCTACAAGAATTATATTCAAACATTTTCCTCATATCATTGCAATTGATATTAGGAATTATATTTAAACATATAAAAGTTATATATGGAGAACTATAAAACATATAAAAGTTATACGTTGAAATATAATTCCTAATATCAATTCCTAATATCATTTCCTAATATCATTGCTTCTTCATTGCTTATGCAAGGAAGAGGAGACATGAGTAATAAGGAGACACCATGTTTAAAGTGGCTTAAGTGTCTTCTTACATTGAGCTTTGTGTAAAATGTAACCTGAACAGAATGATGGTGTCTTCTGTCTTTTCCATGAAATTTCTGTACACTTAAATAATTTTTGTATATACCAACCAAGACCAAATTGCAGCTTTTTCTTTACATTTTTTAAATATTTTCTCTGTTCACTTGACCTTTCACTAACCCTTTGAGTTCAATGGAGCATATTACACCATATAGAAACGGTTGGGGGAAACAAATGGCATAGTACAAAAGATGTAATCTATGGAGGTAAGTCATCCAGAAAAACGTGGAAGGAATGTTTAATTTATTTTAAACCTCTGAATACGATTGCCTTTTTTCTTTCCAGTTGTGCACATTACATTCTTTGTGTGAGACAGGAAAAGTTATTGAATTCACATCGATATAAAAATCCAACAGTAGTTCTTATAAAAATTAAGATGTTCCAATTTAAATGACAATAGGAAAGCAGCAGAAATTTAAGGCATTTACTTCCTTGATTTAGGTATATGGCTATACCTAGAGTCAAGTTAATCTCATTTGTCAGCAGCTGAAATGACTTCCTGTGTTTTTGTTCTTCAATTTTAGAAAGATGCAAATGTGGGATCCCAGACTTATGGAGAACTAGAAGGAAGTGGTGTGTGTGTGAGTGCGTGTGTATATGTGTGTGTGTGTGTGTGTGTATGGTGTGTGTGTATGGTGGTAGAATGAAAATACGACTGATATTTTGATGCTGATTTTATCCCAAAACCAGAGCTATAGCATATGTGGCTGTGGTGGCATGAAAATAATGCACTTACACGAGCATACTTATCACATGTGTGTTTGTGCTTATGTATATGTGCATAAACATGTATGTGTACCTTGTACATTTGTGAATAGTATACTTACATAATTAATTTTGGAATTAGGATTTAAAAAATAAGCAGATATAGAGTACAGTAATATGGGAAGCATCATTTCGAAAGGTTTACTTGAATATTTAGGTTATTTGGGTTTTATTAAATCCCCGTGCCTATGGGTTTTCTCATCTTTTAGCTCAGCAGCTGTCAACACTGGATTCAATAGAATCATCTGGGTAACTTAAAAAAAATTATAGTGCCCAGACTCCATCTCCAGAGATTCTGATTTAATTGGTTTGGGAGTAGAGTTGGGCATTGGTGATTTTTACAAGCTCCCTTGGTGAATCTAATGTGCAGCCAGGGTTGGCAGCAACTGCTTTAGCCATGTGTTGGTAAGCAATCCCTGGCAGTACCTAACAACAACCAGTTGGTGATCCAGAGTTTGTGGATAGTTTTCCTGCCTCATTGTGGTAGTTGCTGAAACCCAGAGATGCTGAGGTCTTCAAAAAGGCACCATCTATAGCTTCAGGCAGAACACCCAGGAAGAACAAAGCAAGGGAAAGGACTCAGGAGGACCTAAAAGTTGGGCAATTTGCACAAGATTCAAAACCTTAGTGGAGTCAGGACTTGAACCTAGGTCTTCTATAGTGATGTGGTTGAGGGTCAGGGCTCTGGAGTCAGACTGTTGGGTTGGATGTGTTGGCTCCTACAGAAACCAGCTGATTGAAGGATGATGGGCATTTTTTTTTTTTTTGTCTGCCTGGTAAAGACTTTTAGCCTCTGAGTTCCTGAGCCAGTGATGTTTGGGAAAGAAAAGTATAGCATTAGTGTCAGTCTTATGTAGCAGGTTTTAGCTACTTAACCTCTCTTGGCCAATGTTTCCACACCTATAAAATGGAGTGAATTATTATTATGCCTATTTCATAGGTTGCATGGTTCACAGGATTAAATGAGGTAACAAATGTAAAACCACTGTGACTGTACCTCACACATAATATCTCCTCAATACATGTGAACTATTATTATTAATATTTATTACCTGACTACATTTTATTCTCTATTATACTGTACTGCTTACTCAGATTGTTTATATAAACTGCAGTTTGAAGTTTTATTCCCATGTCCTGAAAGCTTTTGGTCATAGGACCTGGATGCTAAATCAGATTCTTCACTTCAACATGGTAGATGAGCCTTCCATCTTCTTTGATAACAGTTCCTTGTATGACTTCAGTTGTCTTTTCTTCTAAGCCAACTATAGATGTAAAGAATAAATCTCTATTGCTTATTTTTCATTATGCCCTAGGAATAGAAAAGGGGGTAAATGTAAATAGCATTAAAATAGATCCATGTACAGATCTATTTTATATTAATACACATCCATATAAGAATGGAATTTTGCTGTAATAATCATATATTCCAGGTATAATTTAAAATACTTTAAAAACTTTTTGTTACAGAAATTTCAAAAATATACAGGAGTGCCTGTGTATGTATAGTACATGAATCTCTATATAGTCACAATTCTTTTTGTTTTTTGAGACAGGGTCTTGCTCTGTCACCCAGGCTGGAGTACAGTGTTGCCATCAATGGCTGTCTGCAGCCTCAACCTCCTGGGCCCAAGTGGTCCTCTCACCTCAGCCTCCCAAGTAGCAGGGACTGCAGGAGTACTGCCCTGCAGGAGGACTGCAGGTACTGCCATGCCCGGCTAATATTTGTAGTTTTTTTGACAATTCTTTTTTTTTTTTTTTTGAGACAGAGTTTCGCTCTGTTGCCAGGCACCAGGCTGAAGTGCAGTGGCGCGATATCAGCTCACTGCAACCTCCGTCTTCTAGATTCAAGCAATTCTCTTGCCTCAGCCTCCTGAGAAGCTGGGACTACAGAAGCATGCCACCATGCCCAGCTAATTTTTATATTTGAGTAGAGATGGAGTTTCACTATGTTGGCCAGGATGGTCTTGGTCTCTTGACCTTGTGATCCGCCCACTCGGCCTCCCAAAGTGCTGGGATTACAGACAATTCATTTTTAACTATTATCCACTCATGGACAATTTTGTCTATACACTTGTACCCTAACTATCTTGATATCATAAACATTTTTCTCTAAGCAGTTCAATGTGCTTCTCAACAACATAAAGACCTTTAAAGAAAAATGCTCACAATACCAGTACTGCACGTAAATGTAGCCCTTTATGCATTAAGTAGTAGTATTATCTCCATTTCATAGATGAAGAAACCAAGGCACAGACAAGTTAAGTAACTCGCCTAAGATCACACAGCTAGCAAGTGCCAGAGTTAGAATTTGAAACCAAGTAATCTGGCAATCTGGCTACGTAGTCTGTGCCCTTTTTTTTTTCCTAGCACAAACATATTTATTTATTAACCAAAGGGATTATCTTGATCAATCCAACACTTTGAAATAGCTGTGTGTAAATGTAAAATGTTTGTGATAGACATAACTAAACGCAATGAAAAAAAGGAAGCACTATGGGGATTTGTTCATTGAACTGAGCTTGTTCATTCTTGTAATTATTTCCTGCCCAAAATGATGCTGGAATTTTTATTCTACTTTTTCATAGATCTGAGTACAGGTGACAGTGTTCATGACACAGTCCACCACTAATTTCATCTTTCAGTTTTCTTGCTATTGTGCTTTCCTTCCCATCCCACTCCTGATGCTGAACCAATGCACCATCTGTAAAGTTGCAGACAGTCTGAGTTTTTCTGCCGTCAGCTGTGGTTTCTTCAAACTTCTCTCTCAGGGTACAAGAAAACTGTGTTGTTTACAAAGTGCTCTCAGTTTTTATGGTGAGATTTTTGCCATCGCACATGATGATACAATCTGGTTTGGCCATTGTGCCCGTATTTCACAAAGCTGTTCCCACTCTTAGTTCCTTCATGTATTCATCAAAGCCTTTGCTGTCCACCAGCCACCATCTTGAACCGTGGCCATGGCGGGTGTGGACCCGCATGTGGGATGTGTGGGGCATGGTTGGCATGGGCAGCCTGCTAGTTTGTGTTCTTAACCATTTTTGAAATATCAGCTTCTCAAGTGAAAAAATAATGCAATAAACAATTTCTTCTCAATGAATACAAAGTTTTTGTTTTTGCTTTTGTTTTTTTTTTGAGATGGAGTCTTGCTCTGTTGTCCAGGCTGGAGTGCAGTGGCACGATCTTGACTCACTGCAACCTCAGCGACCCCCCTTCCCTCCCTACCATTCAAATGATTCTCCCATCTCAGCATCCCCAGTAGCTTGGATTACAGGTGTGTGCTATTACACCCGGCTAATTTATTGCATTTTCAGTAGAGACAGGGAGGTCTCACCATGTTGGCCAGGCCGGTCTTGAACTCTTGGTCTCAAGAGACCCTCCTAGCTCAGTCTCCCAAAGTGCTGGGATTACAGGCGTGAGACACCGTGCCCTGCTGAATACAAGGTTTTGTCTTTTAGTGTTTTTAATGTCCTAATTACATAGATGTCCTACTGGTGACCAAAATTCAATTTTGCCTTCTGCAGCTGCATGGCCTTAGGTGTCAGACCCAAGTTTGAAATCTGGCTCCTCTGTTTATTACATGTGACTTTATACCCATTACTTGTCCTCTGTAAACCACAGCTCTTCTGTCTGTTGTATGACGATATAATAACACCTACTTTATGCAGTATACTAGGAAGAGAGTTGTATATTTCCAAATGTTTCAGTGTTTCAGTATGTAAATGCTAACACATGGAAGTGTTTTTTATTTAAACCTTTGAAAGGATATGATATACTTGATTAGATGGATTCTCTAGATTTGATTGGTTAGGCAGCAGTCTCTTGAATGGTCAAGAACTGCCTTGATAAAGATGCAGTGCAGCTGATTTAGAAATGCCTCTTAATTTATAGCTGGAAAGCTGTCAGCTTGTTAAACCAAAATAAATGTTATAATATGTCAGCTTATATGAGCCAGGGAACATCATTTTCAAGAAATGAAGCCCCTCTCTTTGAGCTACTTTAAAGTCATTTGTCAACATCCTTTGTAAAAATACAGTGAAAATTCTCAAACACATACGTACATCTTTTGTTGCCTGGCTTCTTCCACACCAGCCTTCAGCTGGGATCTACATTGTGAACAACAGCTGGAGTGTGAAGAATGTTAAGACCAGGGAGAGTAAAAGTGGATGTGTGTATGTGTGTGTAGGGTCCATATGTGTGACTACCCTCTAAAATTAAATAACTTGTTTCTTAATCACCTTCTATTTTGCAATATATGTGCTATTCCTATATACCAAATATTTGAATAATCAAGGTTTTATCATGCACAAAGCATTTTATGGTATTTTTCCTTTGCTCTGTGACATCTGATATTCAGAAACTACCTTCTTCTGGATTCTCTTAATTTTTTTCTTTGTTCATATTAGTTCTTCTCAGGGTTTATATTGAACAATTCAACCTTGTCAAGGAAAAATCATGCTTTCCCAATATTATACTTAATTGTGTGCCCTGTTACACTAACCCACATGATTTATAGATCTTACACATTTTGACTACAATGGCATTCCCTTTAGTATTCCCACTAGGTGAAAATATCACCTTGTAACCTTGTTCTCTCCCCTTTCTTGTCTTTGTTAGGTAAAAATGAAAGGGTTATTTTGATTTACAAGCAGCAGCTGAGCTTGGCTCTCACCTTCAAGATATCCTTGCACAATGAAAAAAGCAAATGTTATTTTGCTCTACATTATATTTGAAATTTTTTCTTCACATGTCTTTTAAATCATCTGTTTGGCCTAAGGCTTCTTGCTACCCCTGGCTTTGGAATCCCTCCAAACCTAGCCTCACTTTACATGGGTTGTAAAGTGAGAATGGCGGAGGATGCCGATTATTTGAAATTCTCTGTTGAAATCACATTTCTTACCTGCAGCCGTTAGGTGTATGGGGGAAATTAGGCTACCCGCTTTCCCTAAAGTTGTGTCAAGGTAATAGCTTATACTGTCTCATCAAACACTGGGCAAGGCTTAGATGGCATATCAACTATTTCGAATCTTACATTAACAATCTCTGAATGAAATAAAACTCTAAATTATGTTCAGCTTAGGGAATTGAATCCTAGGTATAAAGTTAAAAAATTGGGGATGGTTTGTTATTTGGATGAGTTTGGTTTTGCAGTTAGCTGATGCTTCGTTTTGTCTATCAATCTGTCTACGGCTTTTTCCAATCACCTTTTTGATGCAATAATAAAATATAGAGCTCATTGACTTTTGTGTATATTTGGGTAACTACCGCTCTGAGCAAGATACAGGACGTTTCCATCCCCTCCAACTGTTCCTCATGCCACCCTCAGAGTGACAAGGAAGAACGTCCATCAGAGACTGTCATTCTTAGGAGAAAATGTATCCTTTAAACCCAGTTGTAACCATGCGGCTTCCCTATAACAAAAGCCACATTCACTGTAATGACTTTATTACAAGTAGACACACGCAGGCAGGCAATGAGCCCCTGCAATGACTGGCAGCTCAAAGAGGAGGAGGGGAAGGGCTGGTGGAGGTGGGTGGATGGTGGGCAGCGGTTTATTATAACCACAATCAGCTCAAGATGCTGCTATTAGCCTCAGAGGGACCTGGTTTCCTGTGGTGTTAGCAAAAGGGATAAATTATAGTCGGCATCTGCAATGAAGGACAGCAAGATGACCCAGAGGGGAAAATGTCAGATGTGGTAGAGGTCAGAGAGCCTGGTTATTCAACAAATGCAGGTTTGGAGCAGAGATCAAAGGCAGATGCCAGAGAGTAAAATGGTGTTAGAGGTATGTGCTCAGTAATAAGTATACAAGGTGTACCAAACACTGGTCAAGGTATTGAGCCGTCAATAAATCAAACAATTCTGCCTGGGCAAGGCAGAGATAGGACTTCATGGTGGTGGATTTCACAGATGAGAGGATGAGACAAAGGCAAGGAAGCTGCTGACTGCAATTAAACAGGGTTTATTTTTGATGAGATAGGTCTGAATTCTTTTCTCACCACATCTCTGTGGGCGTTTGATATTGTTCAGACAGCTCAATTAGAGGATTTTGATGCCTTTAGTCACTCAATCAATCATCTGTAGTAAGGTTTAGATTGTTTGCATGCTGTAATGTGCTGATGAAGATGGCAGTTAGATCTTTCATTATAAGAATGGTGAGACTGCAGCAGGGGAAACACAAGCTATTTCTGATTTAAATTGTCTGCACATGATCAGATCAGAAAAGAATAGTTTGGAAGACAAATAAGATAAAAGCCTCAGTTTTGCCCATGTGCCAGGCTCTATTTATTTTTTATTATTTGATTTATGCAACATCATCTAAACTGAAGTGCTTGCAACTTGGTCCATAAGACATCTAGCAAGTAAGGACTACTCTAGAGAGTGGATTCCGAATAAATAGTTAAAATAGATTCTTCTAGTGGATACTGTGGTCTAATTTCACACAGTTCAGACTAATTTTCCAAAGCAAGAGGATTTTGGTGATGCCAGGACACAACAAAGCCTCCAGCAGCAGTGGCATATTGGTGTTTTCTGCCATTCTGACAAAGAAGAATGCCAGCAATAGTTAATCCTACAGGTTCTCCATAGAATGCCTGAATTTCCCTTTGAGAGACTCACTGTGTCTCACCAGAATTCAATCCATTAAGTTTTATTTGTGAAGTTCCTCCAACCTCCTCATAAATAGAGATGCACATTTTACAGTATACTAAAATATCTTATCCTTTCCATGCTATATGGCTGTGTCTTCCTATTTAAATAAAATAAATAATCCTTAAATATACATATATTCTTTGCACAGACGTGTGCTTAAATTACCAACTGTTTGTTGTGGTTGTTGTTAATTTACAGCAAACCAGTGTGTTCTATTATTATATTTCTCCTATGACAGAAGCTTTTAGTACATGCTAATTCTCATAAAACTAGCATCCTCAACTCATTTCCTTGGAGACTGTAAGAAAATCCCAAATTTATCAGGATCAGAATATAGTACCACTCAGGAAATTTTAGTTATGATCTGTTTCCAAGTATATTCTGATTAAGCAAAAAAGCACATACCAACTTTCCTCTCTAATTCTCCAAATCACCTTTGAAATACAATCCCCTATCTTTTCCCTAACCTTTGGAGGAACTAGTTTTCTTCTCTCTTAATTATGTTTTAATTCTTTAAATGTGGTTAGATAACAATGACTTTGACTTTCCATCTTACAGCCATAAAAGACTTTGACCTGTTGGTCCTAATAAAAGATTTATGAACCATGCCCTGCTAAATGACTTTACTCCCCGTCTCTCCCTTCACCCAGATTCTCTTGGTGGGTGATAAAACACTGGATTGAAACGGACACATTTGGCCTCTGTTAAAGCTATTTACGGTGATTTCTCTGCTGTGAGCATTATACTTCGGGCAATCAGATGCTCCTTTTATGGGGTCCATCTTGTAACATGTTCTCTGAGTATTCCGAGAACTCCTTTGGGGCCAGCAAATTATCCCTCTCCCCAAGTGCAGTTATATAACATATCCTAATCCAGGAGAAGCAGTGCATATAGAGAAGAAAAATAGCACAAAATGGAAAAGCACATTCAGTTTTTTAAAGAAAGCATTTAACAAAAGCCCATTTGATTTCTCTTTGCCCATACTCTTAGCTTCTTGTAGTGAGATACTTTAGAAATGGGCCGCCAGTTGTCCAGAGGGCATGAATGATTTTCACTCCTTGCTGTTTTGTTTCTGAAGGATTACAAACTGGGCTAGCCATCTAAAGATTCATTCAGGTAAGCAGACATAGATGTCAGAGTTTATTCTGAGACTCTGAATGCTCAGTTTTTCTGATAAATACATTGTTGCACTTTTCTCCATTCATCTTCCTGATGAGTATTACACCAGCTAAAGAAATTTAAAATGAATTCTCCATCCCTAGTCTTCTCTGAGATCTAGCGTTAGGCTTTTATGCTGCTATGGCTACATAAATATTAATATCTGTTTGAAAAAGACATTTTTAAAGATCAGAATATTTTTAAAAACAGATTTAATTAAAAAAAATTTTTTTTATTGCATTTTAGGTTTTGGGGTACATGAGCAGAACATGCATGACAGTTGCGTAGGTACACACATGGCAGTGTGTTTTGCTTCCTTTCTCCCCTTCACCCACATTTGGCATTTCTCCCCAGGCTATCCCTCCCCACCACCCCTCCCACTGGCCCTCCCCTTTTCCTCCCAATAGACCCCAGTGTTTAGTACTCCCCTCCCTGTGTCCATGTGTTCTCATTTTTCATCACCCGCCTATGAGTGAGAATATGCGGTGTTTCATTTTCTGTTCTTGTGTCAGTTTGCTGAGAACGATGTTCTCCAGATTCATCCATGTCCCTACAAACGACACAAACTCATCATTTCCCATTGCTGCATAATATTCCATGGTGTATATGTGCCACATTTTTCCAATTCAGTCTATCGTCAATGGGCATTTGGGTTGATTGCAGGTCTTTGCTATTGTAAAGAGTGCTGCAATGAACATTCGTGTGCATGTATCCTTATAGTAGAACGATTTATAATCCTCTGGATATATACCCAGTAATGGGATTGCTCGGTCAAATGGAATTTCTATTTCTAAGGCCTTGAGGAATCGCCACACTGTCTTCCACAATGGTTGAACTAATTTACACTCCCACCAACAGTGTAAAAGTGTTCCTATTTCTCCACATCCTCACCAGAATCTGTTGTCTCCAGATTTTTTAATGATCGCCATTCTAACTGGCGTGAGATGGTATCTCAATGTGGTTTTGATTGGCATCTCTCTGATGACCAGTGAAGATGAGCATTTTTTCATATGATTGTTGGCCTCATATATGTCTTCTTTCATAAAGTGTCTGTTCATATCCTTTGCCCACTTTTGAATGGGCTTGTTTGTTTTTTTCCTGTAAATCTGTTTGAGTTCTTTGTAAATTCTGGATATCAGCCCTTTGTCAGATGGGTAAACTGCAAAAATTTTTTCCCATTCTGTTGGTTGCCGATTCACTCTAATGACTGTTTCTTTTGCCGTGCAGAAGCTGTGGAGTTTCATTAGGTCCCATTTGTCTATTTTGGCTTTTGTTGCCAATGCTTTTGGTGTTTTGTTCATGAAGTTCTTGCCTACTCCTATGTCCTGGATAGTTTTGCCTAGATTTCCTTCTAGGGTTTTTATGGTGCCAGGTCTTATGTTTAAGTCTTTAATCCATCTGGAGTTAATTTTAGTGTAAGGTGTCAGGAAGGGGTCCAGTTTCTGCTTTCTGCACATGGCTAGCCAGTTTTCCCAACACCATTTGTTAAACAGGGAATCCTTTCCCCATTGCTTGTTTTTGTCAGGTTTATCAAAGATTGTATGGTTGTAGATATGTTGTGTTGCCTCCGGTGCCTCTGTTTTGTTCCATTGGTCTATATCTCTGTTTTGGTACCAGTACCATGCTGTTTTGATTACTTTAGCCTTGTAGTATAGTTTGAAATCCGGTAGTGTGATGCCCCCCGCTGTGTTCTTTTTGCTTAGAATTGACTTGGCTATGCGGGCTCTCTTTTGGTTCCATATGAAGTTCATGGTGGTTTTTTCCAGTTCTGTGAAGAAAGTCAATGGTAGCTTGATGGGGATAGCGTTGATTCTGTAAATTACTTTGGGCAGTATAGCCATTTTCATGATATTAATTCTTCCTAACCATGAACATGGAATGTTTCTCCATCTGTTTGTGTCCTCTCTGATTTTGTTGAGCAGTGGTTTATAGTTCTCCTTGAAGAGGTCCTTTACGTTCCTTGTGAGTTGTATTCCAAGGTATTTTATTCTTTTTGTAGCAATTGTGAATGGCAGGTCATTCTTGATTTGGCTTTCTTTAAGTCTGTTATTGGTGTAGAGGAAGGCTTGTGATTTTTGCACATTGATTTTATATCCTGAGACTTTGCTGAAGTTGCTTATCAGTTTCAGGAGTTTTTGGGCTGAGGCGATGGGGTCTTCTAGGTATACTATCATGTCGTCTGCAAATAGAGACAATTTGGCTTCCACCTTTCCTATTTGAATACCCTTTATTTCTTTTTCTTGCCTGATTGCTCTGGCTAGAACTTCCAGTACTATATTGAATAGGAGTGGTGAGAGAGGGCATCCTTGTCTAGTGCCAGATTTCAACGGGAATGCTTCCAGTTTTTGCCCATTCAGTATGATATTGGCTGTTGGTTTGTCATAAATAGCTTTTATTACTTTGAGATATGTTCCATCGATCCCGAGTTTATTGAGGGTTTTTAGCATAAAGGGCTGTTGAATTTTGTCAAATGCCTTCTCTGCATCAATTGAGATAATCATGTAGTTTTTGTTTTTGGTTCTGTTTATGTGGCGAATTACGTTTATAGACTTGCGTATGTTGAACCAGCCTTGCATCCCCGGGATGAATCCTACTTGATCATGATGAATAAGTTTTTTGATTTGCTGTTGCATTCGGCTTGCCCATATTTTATTGAAGATTTTTGCATCTATGTTCATCATGGCTATTGGCCTGAAGTTTTCTTTTCTTGTTGGGTCTCTGCCGTGTTTTGGTATCAGGATGATGTTGGTCTCATAAAATGATTTGGGAAGGATTTTCTCTTTTTGGATTATTTGGAATAGTTTTAGAAGGAATGGTACCAGCTCCTCTTTGTGTGTCTGGTAGAATTCAGCTGTGAACCCGTCTGGACCTGGGCTTTTTTTGTGTGGTAGGCTCTTAATTGCTGCCTCGACTTCTGCCCTTGTTATTGGTCTATTCATAGTTTCAGCTTCCTCCTGGTTTAGGCTTGGGAGGACACAGGAGCCCAGGAATTTATCCATTTCTTCCAGGTTTACTAGTTTATGTGCATAGAGTTGTTTGTAATATTCTCTGATGATGGTTTGAATTTCTGTGGAATCTGTGGTGATTTCCCCTTTATCATTTTTTTTTGCATCTCTTTGGTTGTTCTCTCTTTTCTTTTTAATCAATCTGGCTAGTGGTCTACTTTGTTGGTCTTTTCAAAAAACCAGCTCTTGGATTTATTGATTTTTTGAAGGGTTTTTCGTGTCTCAATCTCCTTCAGCCCAGCTCTGATCTTAGTTATTTCTTGTCTTCTGCTGGGTTTTGAGTTTTTTTGATCTTGCTCCTCTAGCTCTTTCAATTTTGATGATAGGGTGTCAATTTTGGATCTCTCCATTCTCCTCATATGGGCACTTATTGCTATATACTTTCCTCTAGAGACTGCTTTAAATGTGTCCCAGAGATTCTGGCACGTTGTGTCTTTGTTTTCATTGGTTTTGAAGAACTTCTTTATTTCTGCCTTCATTTCATTGTTTACCCAGTCAACATTCAAGAGCCAGTTGTTCAGTTTCCATGAAGTTGTGCGGTTCTGGGTCGGTTTCTGAATTCTGAATTCTAACTTGATTGCACTATGGTCTGAGAGGCTGTTTGTTATGATTTCAGTTGTTTTGCATTTGCTGAGCAGTGCTTTCCTTCCAATTATGTGGTCAATTTTAGAGTAGGTGTGATGTGGTGTTGAGAAGAATGTGTATTCTGTGGATTTGGGGTGGAGAGTTCTGTAAATGTCTATCAGGTTTGCTTGCTCCAGGTCTGAGTTCAAGCCCTGGATATCCTTGTTGATTTTCTGTCTGGTTGATCTGTCTAATATTGACAGTGGAGTGTTAAAGTCTCCCACTATTATTGTGTGGGAGTCTAAGTCTCTTTGTAAGTCATTAAGAACTTGCCTTATGTATCTGGGTGCTCCTGCATTGGGTCCATATATGTTCAGGATCATTAGCTCTTCTTGTTGTATTGATCCTTTTACCATTATGTAATGGCCTTCTTTGTCTCTTTTGATCTTTGTTGCTTTAAAGTCTATTTTATCAGAGATGAGAATTGCAACTCCTGCTTTTTTTTTGCTCTCCATTTGCTTGGTTAATCTTCCTCCATCCCTTTATTTTGAACCTTTGTGTATCCTTGCATGTGAGATGGGTTTCCTGGATACAGCACACTGATGGGTTTTGGATTTTTATCCAATTTGCCAGTCTGTGTCTTTTGATTGGTGCATTTAGTCCATTTACATTTAGGGTTAATATTGTTATGTGTGAATTTGATACTGCCATTTTGAGGCTATCTGGCTGTTTTGCCCGTTAGTTGTTGTAGATTCTTCATTATGTTGATGCTCTTTAGCATTTAGTGTGATTTTGGAATGGCTGGTACTGGATGTTCCTTTCTATGTATAGTGCCTCTTTCAGGAGCTCTTGTAAAGCAGGGCTGGTGGTGACAAAATCTCTGAGTATTTGCTTGTTCGCAAAGGATTTTATTTTTCCTTCACTTCTGAAGCTCAGTTTGGCTGGATATGAAATTCTGGGTTGAAAGTTCTTTTCTTTAAGGATGTTGAATATTGGCCCCCACTCTCTTCTGGCTTGTAGTGTTTCTGCCGAGAGATCTGCTGTGAGTCTGATGGGCTTCCCTTTGTGGGTGACCCGACCTTTCTCTCTGGCTGCCCTTAGTATTTTCTCCTTTATTTCCACCCTGTTGAATCTGATGATTATGTGCCTTGGGGTTGCTCTTCTTGCGGAATATCTTTGTGGTGTTCTCTGTATTTCCTGCATTTGAGTGTTGGCCTGTCTAGCTAGGTGGGGGAAATTTTCCTGGATAATGTCCTGAAGAGTATTTTCCAGCTTGGATTCATTCTCTTCGTCCCCTTCTGGTACACCTATCAAACGTAGGTTAGGTCTTTTCACATAGTCCCACATTTCTTTGCGACTTTGTTCATTCCTTTTTGCGCTTTTTTCTCTGATCTTGGTTTCTCGTTTTATTTCATTGAGTTGATCTTTGACTTCAGATATTCTTGTTTCTGCTTGGTCAATTCGGCTATTGAAACTTGTGCATGCTTCGCGAAGTTCTCGTATTGTGTTTTTCAGCTCCTTTAATTCATTCATATTCCTCTCTAAGTTATCCATTCTTGTTATCATTTCCTCGAATCTTTTTTCATATCTTTTTTCAAGGTTCTTAGTTTCTTTGCATTGATTTAATACATGTTCTTTTAGCTCACAAAAGTTTCTCATTATCCACCTTCTGAAGTCTAATTCCGTCATTTCGTCACAGTCCTTCTCCATCCAGCTTTGTTCCCTTGCTGGTGAGGAGTTTTGCTCCTTTCTAGGAGGCGAGGTGTTCTGGTTTCGGGTGTTTTCCTCCTTTTTGTGCTGGTTTCTTCCCATCTTTGTGGATTTATCCACCTGTCGTCTGCGTAGTTGCTTACTTTTCGATTGGGTCTCTGAGTGGACACCCAGATTGTTGGTGATGAAGTATTTCTGTTACTTGGTTTTCCTTCTACCAGTCTAGCCCCTTCGGTGTACGACTACTGAGGTCCACTCCAGGCCCTGCTTGTCTGGGGTGCACCTATGTTAGCCGCGGAACAGTGAGGGATGCTACCAGTTTCTTTTTGTGCTATCTTTGTCCCAGGATGATGCCTGCCAAATGTCAGTCTTTTGGATATAGAGGGGTCAGGGAGCTGCTTGAGGAGACAGTCTGTACTTTTTAGGAGCTCAATTGCTGAGCTGTGAGCTCTGTTGTTCGTTCAGGGCTGTTAGGCTGCTATGTTTAATTCTGCTGCAACAGAGCTCATTAAAAAACCCTTTTTTTCTCAGATGCTCTGTCTTGGGGGGTTGGGGCTTTATTTTTGGATGTCCGTTGAGGTGTCCTGCCCAGCTAGGAGGAAGTCTAGTCACTATTTGCCTGCTGAGGCTCTGCCCTGCTGTTGTGAGGTTCACCCTGTTGCTGCAGGCTCTGCTCTTCTGCTGCGGTCTTAGCCCTGCTGCCACGGGCTACACCCTGCGGCAGAGTCTCTCTGTTGTATCGGGTTGCCTCGGCAACGGCAGGCTGCGTCAGCAGTGGGCGTGTATCTCAGTAGGGGCAGATTGCCTCAGTAATCAACAGGGCACCCGGACAAGCGTGCCCTGTGTAGAGTGCTGTGTAGGGCTGGCCGCTGCCACCTCGGCTGCCGGCTGCACCAGACGAAACCTCTGCCTGGCATCCCGCATCTCCTTTATACCTGGGAATTTCCCTGTTCTGTGGGCAACAAAGATCAGTCTGGAAATGCAGCTCTGACTCACCTCTCTGTGCATTCACTGAGAGCTTCAATCCTGGGTTGTTCTCACAGCGCCATCTTGAGTCCTCCCCTCAGATTTAATTTTTTAGCGTAGTTTTAGGTTCACAGCAAAATTGAGCCAAAGAAACAGAGATATTCTGTATATCCTCTGCCTCCACATGTGTAGCCTTCTCCATTATCACTGGCCACTGACGTGGTACCTCTGTCACAACTGATGAGCCTGCATTGATGTGTCATTATCACCCAGAGACCCCAGTTACGTTAGGGTTCACTCTTGTGTTGTACTTTCTATGGGTTCTGAGAAATGAAAATGACATGTATTCCCCATTATTATTAGGTGAGTGTGTTTTATTTATGTCTTTGGGAGATCTGGATCATCGACTGAAGGTTATAGTTTTTCAGTCGGATGTTTGGTGTAAGTCACCTCCTGAAAGTTTCAGCAAGTCTTAGCTCTCACCACCAAACACTCCCAGATGTCTACCTTTTTTTAGACCAATATTCAGTATAATAACTTCATTATACTTTTAAATAATATTTCATTATTATGATAAATTATTATAATTTAAATAATATTAATATTAGAAATAATATTGTTAAAACTGCAGTTAACTTTACTTATTAAAAAGTAGACAAATACTTCCATATAAAGCTTCCAGAAAGTGGAGAAGATCTTTATTACTCTACTGGCAAGTTGTCTGGGAACCCAGGAAGGGCAGGAGGGGTGTGTCTGAGCAGAACCTTGCTCTCCTCCTCAGCCTTGCCCACACCATTTCTGCAGCTCCACAAGCAGATTGCACAGTTGCCAGTTCTAGAAAACAACATCCCCAAACAAATGATCAGGTTTCATGGAGGCAAGTTACTTTTTTTCTACTGTTTCCAGAAAATAACTTTCTTTTGGGAGTGATAGGAAAAGGGGTACCCAGAATTGCATGATAACTTTCTTCTCATAAGCTGTGAGAAGTCCTTGCTGTGCAGGCAGATTTAAAGAGAACGTCTGTTTCTTTAAGAGAGAAATCAGTGTGAAGATTGGATGCTGTTCTATCCTAAAGCCAATGGGTCTCTAGCACAATGCCTGGTGCAAAGCAGGCATTTGAATATTTGCTGAATTAAAATTTCTCTACTAAAATAATCCATGAACCAGAAAAGTAAAAATAGCATTGGAAATATTAATTTCCAATAGTGGCTGTTGTAGGAAGAAGACAAAATGGTTAATGTCAATGTGCATTCATAGATTTAGAATGTTTATATAAAGTTTGCAGAGACTTCTTATCCCTTTAATGCTGTGATTGGATAAAATGCCAGACACCATGCTAAGTGCTAGAAGTACAAAGATGATTTAGATACAGTTTGTATTCTCTAGGAGCTCACTGGTAGGGAGAATAAATGATTCTACTGGAATATAGCCTCCATGAGAGTAGAATTTTATTTTGTTCACCATTGTAGCCTCAATGTCTAGAATAGTTTCTAATGCATAATAGTTGCTTAATTAATAACTTTTGAATATAAAAGAATGTATGGATTATTCTATTACATTGAAGGAAAATTCTGAATGACCATGTACTTGCATGACAAATAGCTACCAGTAGGAAATTGGGCATGCTCCTTACCCAGTTTCCACTAAGCTCTATAGAAGATCATAAAACTTGCCACCATTTAAAAAATTCTAGATTATAACCTGGTATATTTGGATTGATTCAGACATAAAACTTTACATCACTTAGTGTTGTCTCAGGACTACCTTCCTACATATGACAAAACATAAATTGATGATTTCTTTAAGAGGGCTAAGTCTCTGAGAATTCTTTCTTTTCTTTTCTTTCTTTCTTTCCCTCCCTCCCTCCCTCCCTCCCTCCCTCCCTCCCTCCCTCCCTCCCTCCCTCCCTCCCTCCCTCCCTTCCTTCCTTCCTTCCTTCCTTCCTTCCTTCCTTCCTTTTGTTTTGATGGAGTTTTGCTCTTGTTGCCCAGGCTGGAGGGCAGTGGCACAATCTTGGCTCATTGTAACCGCCACCTCCCAGGTTCAAGTGCTTCTCCTGCCTCAGCTTTCTGAGTAGCTGGGATTACAGGTGTCCACCACCATGCCCAGCTAATTTTTGTAGTTTTAGTAGAGATAGGGTTTCACCATGGTGATCTGGCTGTTCTCAAACATCTGACCTCAGGTGATCCACCCGTCTCTCCCTTCCAACATGCTGGGATTACAGGTTTGGGTCACTGTGCCCGGCCATGTCTCTGAGAATTCTGCAAGTGATAAATTCCCAGTTCTCTGTCTATGAATGGGAGGATGAGCCCACCTCACAGAAACTGGTGTACACAGCAAAAATGGTCTAGAAAGGTAAATCAACAGCACCCAGACACATGACAGATAATGAATTCTGTCCCATAACTGCATCATCCGGAACAGGTGGATTTCTCTTCCAGAAGAGAGATGCAAAAAAAGAAAAGTGGCTGCTTTCCTGTGTGGTGCAACTGGACCCAGCTAACCAACTGACAGCTGAAAGTGGGGAGTCACAAAAAAGGGTGCATAATAATTTATGCATTACATTTAAGTGTACTCTAAAGCACACAGAGGCATATTCACTCTTCAATATTATGAGGAAGGTTCAGGGCGTTCTCTAAGTCTTGTGCTGATTGGAATACCTTTATTTTTTTGTTACATAAACTATATACATAATGCATCTTCCATAATTGCCAGTGTCAGTGTCTTTAAATGGAGAACTTTAAGAATCAGAATGAGACTCTGAATTGAGAATTAAAAGACTATTGGAAAGCATTCTGAGGACAGAATCTTTCTTTATTTTTATGACTTTACAGTTGGAAGTTTTAAACTTCCTAATTCCTCAGCAGTTTTAGTGACTTGCCTCTACTGAATCTTTTCAAAACAATAAAAAATTTAAAATATTCGTATTTCATTGGCTTTCCCCATATTTTATTCAATTATGATTTGCAATAACAAGTACAATGGTCCTAGGTGGGTTTCAGAACAAATACAACTGATTCTTGACAAGAATACAACTCCATGGGTGGGAGCAGACACACAGATACACACTACAGAGAAGCAGCCAATTAGCTGTGCGTGAAAAAAGGTTTTGCAGTTTTGGCACCAGCTCTGCCTTGGGTGGCCTGCAAAGCTGTGGTATTAGCAATGATCTGCACTGTGTGACAACGAGAAACAACATGTCAGATTTTCATTGAGCAAAGATGTGTAGCTCCTACTTTTAGTATAATATTGAAGTTGTTACAAATGATTGTTAAGTACAGTACTCAGTTAAGTTGGCTTGACAACTCGAGAGGGATTTGTTTCTTTGTGCTGAGAGAAACAGAACAGCTTTCACCTGTAATTCTGTACTTTGGGAGGCCAAGGCAGGGGAGATCACTTGAGGCCAGGAGTTTGAGATCAACCTGAGCAACATAGTGAGACCCTCTTCTCTACAAAAAAAAAAAAGAAAAAAAAAATTACCTGGGTTTGGTGTTATGCACCTACAGTCTTAGCTACTTGGGAGGCTGAGGTGGGAGGATCACTTGAGCCCAGGGCTTTGATGCTGTAGTGAGCTACGATTGCACCACTGCATTCCAGCCTGAGCAACAGAGTGAGACCCTGTCCCTAAAAAAAGTACTTGACTTGGAGTCAGAAAACCTGGATCCAAGGCTCCACTCTTCTACTCACTAGCTGGGTGAGATGGGCTTCACTTGAACCATCTCAATGTGCCCATCTGGGTGTCTGAAAATTGTATCCTGAATAAAGCTTTATACTCAACTTTACACGGGGGGCCCAAAATCATCACTGTTATGAGAGGAGAATTTGGGGAAAAGCATCAGTTCTGCAGGAAATTTACTGTGTCAGTCAGGGCTCTAAGTTAGAAACAATAGACTTTGATTCTGGGTGACTAAGCAGAAAAAGCATTTGTCAAAAGTATATAGAGTAACTTCCAGAATTTTTGGGAGGGCTGCAGTGCCAAGCCAGAGGTAATCTACATCCCAAATGCTGAATCAGAGCTGGTTTTTAGCTTCCACCAAGGTATAGATGCAAACATTTGTACCACTTTGCACCAGAGAATCATTTAGCCCAACCAATGCTGACAATACTCCCCACCTGCCACCCTGCTCCCAATCCTTGTGTCAAGGACTGAACCTAGTAGCCACTGCCCTCTGCTGCCACTGCATGATAGAGAGGGAGGGAAGGAGGGGGAGAGAGAGAGAAAAAGAGAGAGAGACACTCCCCATTTTTTCCTGAGTCAAGTCCAGTGTGGATGGGTCTTTTTTTGCTGAAACTTTAGTTACAAATTTGATCCCAGTTATAAATAATACTAGGAGAGCAAGTACCTATCATTTATTTTTAGCTCTGATAGCAAGTTCTTTAGATAAAAATGTGCCAAACATAGAAGCAGCCAACATGAATGTCAAATGTCCCCCAGCAGAAAGCAGCCATGCTGAGACAACCACAAAATGTAGGAAAGCGGAGAGATTTGTGCCTAAGTGAATAGAAAGTGTTCAGAAAAGGGAATCAAGAAAATCTCTTTTCTCTCTCTGGAGCGAGGCAACCCACGGAATCGCCCAAAGCTGGAGGGAATTCAATCATGGTGACAGATGGGAGTTGCAGCTTTACATCTGTTCTCAAGGTAAGGAGAACAATTGAGATGGCCAGGCCTTCATGAGCACGTTTTAAGGGTGATGAATGAGCACTTCTATCTGCTTACTGGAATGGAAATCGGAATAGGATGTATCCCTAATGGGATAATGGAACAGTGCTACTGTGCATTCATTTCCCAATTTTAGTAGGATTTAGGCAGCTGTGATTAACCTGACAAATCAAGGAGAGGATAGTGCGAAGGGATCTAAACAGCTGAGCCAACCTGGCACTCCTTCCTCCCTCATCCTTGAGGGCCTCATCAGACAAGACTCTTGGTATAGATTCTCTGTCAGGCTTCCAAGGCTAGGTCCCTGTGGTGCTGAATGCTGAAATCAGGGCCAAGATTCTCTTGGCTGTAGTTCTCTCGTGTGCCCGTGGAGGCTGCCTCTAATCATTTTTTGGAATGGGATGCAGTCGGGAAGATCTCATTCAGAGATAATCAGCCAGCAGTTATCACACCCAAGGTGGCCTTTGGATTATGAGGCATTTATATATTTAGCAAATATTTATTGAACACCCACAGGGCTTGAGATGCAGGGCTAGGCCTCATGATTAGACAGAGAGAAGAAGTACACACAGCCTTGGACTCAGGAAGATTAAAGGAAGAGACTAATGCATTGCCTGGAACATTGACTGCAAGGGACTCCTTTATATGTTAGTGTGAGAGGAAATGTTTCTGTTTTCATCTTGGACTGCCCTGGACTGTGAAAATCCTCCTCTTCAGGGAGCTGGTTGTGTCTGTGAGTGAGCTGATGAGCGCCAAGCCTGGCTGGCATCACTGGTAGCGAGGGTACCTGAGGCTCGTAAACCTTAGCTCAACATTTTGGAACCAGCTGCAGCCAAATCCGAAGTCTCAGAGTGCGAGTGCCAGATCTACTTGGGAGAGCCTGGTTGGGAGTCTTTTAGTTGCTAGTTTAAGGTTAAAATAATACTCCTTATGTTTCGACTTTTGCCAGGCTGAGTCCTTTGGGCTTGTTTTGCATTGTTTAAGCACATGGAGAAATGAGCTCAGGTGGTCAAAAGAATTCTAATGAAGTTGAGTTTCTACTTCAATTGTTTTGTATCTGAGACTCTCCTCTAAAGAGAGGAACTGTTTTCCCTGGGTCCTGCCAGCTCTTTTATTGTAAAAGTGAGAAAGCCCATCCCGGGGCTTTCTGCTCTGAAAAACAAAATATTTGATGCCCATTGAGACTGATCTTAGGCACAGGCCATGGGATGTGGAACACAGTCTTCCTTTTACAGTGGAAATTCCTGAGCAAGAATTTGGGTATTTTGATGAAA
The DNA here is from genome assembly GCF_049354715.1 of Callithrix jacchus. Lineage (NCBI taxonomy): Eukaryota > Metazoa > Chordata > Mammalia > Primates > Cebidae > Callithrix > Callithrix jacchus. The sequence goes on from NC_133507.1 coordinate 79,199,058, forward strand.
AAGGTCCAGGCACTGCCTGATGCGGGGTATGAATATGTAGTCCTATCGGTGAAGAAACTCAGTTTCTTGCTGTTTGTAAGCACCAGCTAATCCTCCTCTAGTGCTTATCTGTCAAGCACAGTTCTAACTTTGTACATATGTTTGAAATCCATGACAAATGCTCTACGTTGGATACTGTTATCATCATGCTCATATTCAGGTGGAAAGACTATGCCGCAGAAGTTAAGCACCTGCCTGAGGTTCCTACAGGTGAGTAGAAAAGCAGGAGCCAACCCCAGAGCTTGAGCCTTTTGCTGCTGTGCCACATTGGGTTTGAAGGGTAGTTTTCCTGAGAACAGAGGAGACACAGTGATTGGACAGTGAAGCTCTGCTGCCATAGGCCAGGAATTCTGTTTCATTATGACCCAATACATCACCTTGTGTTTCTTTTTTTTTTTTTTTTTTTTTTTTGTGACGGAGTTTCGCTCTTGTTACCCAGGCTGGAGTGCAATGGCGATCTTGGCTCACTGCTACCTCCGCCTCCTGGGTTCAGGCAATTCTCCTGCCTCAGCCTCCCTAGTAGCTGGGATTACAGGCACGCGCCACTATGCCCAGCTAATTTTTTTGTATTTTTAGTAGAGACGGGGTTTCACCATGTTGACCAGGATGGTCTCGATCTCTTGACCTCGTGATTCACCCGCCTCGGCCTCCCAAAGTGCTGGGATTACAGGCGTGAGCCACCGCTCCCGGCCCCACCTTGTGTTTCTTTATACAGAGATCGGCTTCCCTGATACAGTTGGAGAAGAAATGCACATAAGAGGAACAAGATCCAGTGTATCATCCCCCTTCTTACTCTGGTCATTCTCACATTTGTCTCTAAGTTCCTTGAGGTTAGGGGTGATGTCTTATTCAGTGCCATAAACTTTTATTAGCCAGTGCAATGCCTTAGTGTGCAATGTGTTAAGGGAATGACTGAAACACTCTTCCTGGAGTCCAGGCTACCTGTGGGTGGGCCTGCAGGCTGCTTTAGGACTAGTTGATGAAAATACTTTTATTCACAGATGTGTTCACAACTCTGCAGCACTTTCAGCATCACTGGTATGATGCATATTTAATGCTAATGATTTGGTGAGATTTACAGTTCTTGCAAAAGAAGAAAAGAGTGCTTGCCTGCTTTCTTTAGGATGCAGTCTGGTGATCCTGGGTCTAGGTTGAAGACTCACAGAATTGTCTTGATGTCCTTTATTCTAGTGAGAGCTGAGTTCTGACAGGGCAAAATATCCAACTGTAGCAGAGGAGCGTGCACTGGTAAATGAAATCTCTCCTCTCTCTTCCCTAGTTGAATGCCAGTTTTAGGGGGAAAGGGGCAATCACATATTCACCTAAAAATGATCAACTTCTGAACAACTAGCAGTGATCATTTTTCATGGTGTCAGCCAATGAGACTTGAATTGAGGGTTTCACGACAATCTTTTGAGTTTCAGACATAAGTACTCTTCCTCCTTATTTTGTTACAGTTTTCGTCTGAAATAAGGATCTGAGTCTGGGGTTGCTGCAACCACTTTGTTACAATGCGGTAATAATGAAGTGACCAAATCCAACATTCATCAGAAGGCAGAACAGAATGTAAGAGTCCTTGATGGCATATTTGAAAAGCTGCCATAGCTCTGGAGGGTTTCAGTTCAGATTTCTTGTTATGTGAAAAATAAACATTTAGGTCAGAGCTTCTGTAAATCAAGTTTTTGTTAGTTATAGATGAATGCAATCCTTACTGATCTAGATGGCATCTTTAGTCCTTGAAATTAGTAAAGTATTGAAGACTGAAATCGAAGCTAGCAATAATCATTGTACAATGCATGGAAATAACCTGCCAAAGCAGCACATTTAAGAGACTTATTGCAAAATGTGTTTATAATGAGAGAATAGCATGTTTCCAAATAATTGCACCAGGAAGGTCTTAATCTAAAGCACAAGTAGCGTACACTAAGTTTTTGAGAATTATGACGTGAAATAAAGATGTCCTATAGTTGATCGATGAAGAATGTCTAATCTGGAGAGTAAAACATTTGTGAATCCACCATTGTTCAGGGGAAGAGGGACTTTAGTTTTAAACACCAATACTAGTTATACAGGCAAAAATACACATAAATGGATAAAGATAAAATTTATCTAGTTTCTTCCAGTCGTGGGCCTGTGATTGGCAGCCTAGCCTCACTTGGGAATTTGTAGAAATGCAAATTCTTGGGTCCTATTACAGACCTACTGACTTGGAAATGCTGGGAGTTGATGTGAGGTATTGAGAATCATTGCTTTAGGTTCATTTTCATACTTCAGATGAATTTCCCCATGTTAGGCTAACCAAGACTGTTGACCCCAAATTCTAGGGTGGTCCACATCTTTCTGATTTGTGAGTTGGCCTCCTGGTGATCACCTCCAGAGGGAATATCCTGTGATGGTAAATTAAGAAGTTGGCATTCTGCCTTTCGAATCAACGTCATGTAAGATGTAGTCCCTTCTTCCCAAGGGCCCTAGGTGAACCACTAATATCATGTTCCTAGATTTGAGTTAATCCTTTTTACCAAGGGGAACCTCAGTCTGAAGCATTGGACCTCTCTTTATTAATCTTTTCATAATAAGAGCACTCTAAATCATGATAAAGTTTATTATTTTTTTTAATTTAAAAAGACTCTCCAAAGCTAAAAAATCGGATATGCCACCAATAATCCAGAATGTGAACAACCCAGCATCAGCTAATCAGCTACTTTTTTTCTTTGACACAGTCTCATTCTCATGCCCAGGCTGGAGTACAGTGGCACAATCTTGGCTCACTGCAGCCTCAGCCTCCCAGGTTCAAATGATTCTCCTGCCTCAGCCTCCAAAGTAGCTGGGAGTACAGGTGCACACCTCTACGCCTGGCTAATCTTTGTATTTTTAGTAGAGATGGGGTTTTACTATGTTGGCTAGGCTGGTCTTGAACTCCTTACCTCAAGTGATTTGCCCACCTCAGGCTCCCAAAGGGTTGGGATTACAGGCATAGCCACCGTGCCTGGCTAGTTAATTACCTATTGACTATATGTAGATAAGAGGGACAATATAGCAAATAGATTTTTCTGGCTAGCTTAGATGATTTGCTGGCTTAAACACTTAAAAAAGTTGAGCTGTATAGCTAAACTCAACACACGTTAATAAAAAGATTAATAATATGCGGGGGACTTTGTTTACCTGTTTATACTAAAAGCTATTAAAATTAATGACTTATTTTTTCCTCATGAAATATCTTTAAGATGAATTATTTCTACCTTTAAGTCTGATTTGATTTATTCTGGCAGTGAATGTCCTAAATCTTCCCTGCTTCATGACTACATTGTAATTCTTTATCTCAGAAGATAAAAGCAGGTGCATACAAAAGATGAATTTGAGGGCCAGGCAAGGTGGTTCACGCCTGTAATCCCAGCACTATGGGAGGCCGAGGCAGGTGGATCATCTAGGTCAGGAATTTGAGACCAGATTGGCCAACATGGAGAAACCTGTATCTACTAACAATATAAAAATTAACCAGGCATGGTGGCGCGTTCCTGTAATCCCAGCTACTCAGGAGGCTGAGGCAGGAGAATTGCTTGAACCCAGGAAGCAGAGGTTGTGGTGAGCTGAGATTACACCACTGCACTCCAGCCTGGGCCACAGAGCAAGACTCCGTTTCAAAAAAACAAAACAAAACAAAACAAAACAACAACAACAAAAAAGAAGAATTTGAGGATGGTACAGCTTCCATTAGAAAAGCACTAATGCTTGAGTGGGAAACACATTCAGTAGAGGTTGGGGCAGCTTTTGTTTAAGATGTTTGACTTTCATAAGTAAAAGTAATTTCTGATTTTATCGTGTTTTTTTTTCTGGTGTATGTTTTTACCAGAAGACATATGTGGATATGTTAGTGTGGTGAGATGTGTGGAAATAATATAACCCAGCTAAAAATAGAGTACAGTGAACGCTAATTAAATATACAATGAACCCTTATTGTAACATAATCTGCTGTAATAAGGTATTTAAAAGAGCACAAGTCCACCTGGATCTCTTTAACAGTGGCATAGCTACGGATACATTACTAAATTCTTTTTTAAAAAGTCTCAACACAGAAATAAAGAATAAAACAGTGATAACCAGGAGCGGGAGAGGGAGAGGTACGCGGTTCAGAGGATGCAAAGAATGGACGAGTCTAGAGAACGAATATACAACATGAGGTCTATACTGAATAATATTGAACTGTACTTGGGATTTTCACCAAAAGAATAGATTTCAGGTGCTCTTGCCACCAAGCAAAAATGGATAACTATGCGCAATGACAGACACATTAATTTGCTTGACTATAGTAACTTTTCACTGCCCGTATGTACAGTCATGCGCTGCATAATGATGTTTCAGTCAGTGATGGACTGAAAGTATAATCTTATGAGACCATACACAAAGTTGGTCTCATAAGATTATAATGGAGCTGAAATATTCCTAGAAAAAAAAAACTTTTCTACTTCCCACAGTAATGTTGAAGCGCAACAATTACTCACGTACTTGTGCTGCAAACAAGCGGGTGTAAATAAACCTACTGTGCTGCCACTTGTATAAATGTAGAGCACATATAATCATGTACTAATACTTGATAATGACAATAAATGACTATGTCACTGATCAGGTGTTAACTACACTGTACTTTTTATGGTAATTTTAGAGTGTCCTTCATCTAGTTATATAAAAAAAATTAACTGTAAACAGCCTCAGTCAGGACCTTCAGGAGATATCCAGAAGAAGGCATTGCTATCATGGGAGATGACACCCCCATTCCTGTTATTGCTCCTGAGGATTTTCCAGTGGGACAAGATGGGGAGGTGAAAGAGTGATAGTGATGATCCTAGCCCTGAGTAGGCCCAGGCTAATGTGTGTGCTTATGTCTTAATTTTTAATAAGAAAGTTTAAAGAGTAAAAAAAGAATTGAAAAAGTTGAAAATAGAAAAAAGCTCATAGAATGAAGATATAAAAAAAGAAAATATTTTTGTACAGTTGTATCAAGTGTGTTTTAAGCTAAATGTTACTACAAAAGAGTAAAAAATTAAAAAAACTTTAAAGTTTATAAAGTAAAAAAGTTATAGTAAGCTAATAGAATTTAAAAAAATAAATTCAGTGTAGCCTAAGTATGCAATGTGCATAAAGTCTATAGTAGTGGACAGTAATGTTCTAGGCTTTCCCATCACTCACCACTCACTCACTGACTCACCTAGAGCAACTTCCAGTCTGCAAGCTCCATTCATGGTAAGTACCGTATACAAGTGTACCATTTTTTATTGTATCTTTTCTATGTTTGGATATGTTTGGATACCATGTACTTACCACTGTGTTACAAGTGCCTATAGAATTCAGTGCAGTAACATGCTGTACAGGTTTGTAGCTTAGGAGCAACAGGTTATGCCATATAGCTGGGTAAAAGGTTTGGTTACCATCTAGGTTTGGGTAAGTGCACTCTGTGATGTTCACACGATGACGAAATTTCCTATCAACATGTTTGTTAGAACATATCCCTGTTGCTAAGCAACACATAACTGTATGTATATCAAAACATCATATTATACACCCTAAATATATACAATAAAATAAAACTTTCATTTTACCCTGTTTCTTGGGGTCTGGAACACTTATTATTTTACTGAGGATTCAAAGTGTTTATGCCAGACTGCAGTCGTCTATGTCCTAAATGCCAGACTGGTGTTCAGTAGGCAGGTGCCAGTAGGGATATGGTTGCCCCTTCAATTCCCATTATTAATATTTTAACTATCAACCCCGAATAAACACAACTTTGAATAGAATAGCTGGGAAAGCATGGCTAAGAAAAGTAAAGGTAATTGCTCCAGCTTTTCCTGGGATCTGGAACTATTTTAACTCTTGGACATACTCAGATAGGACACAACATTTAGATTCTATGCTGGAACTCCTGATTATACAAAAATGATATTTGGGGTAGGGAGTAGAGAAAAGCAAGAAGCAAGTAAAGGGAGACTAAAGATTCAATTTAGAAAATACTAGGGCAGAGTGAGGAGAAGTAGCAATGTTCATGGTACCAAGATAACTCCAATGGGCCATCTGATGGGTTCAGATTTTACCCATCATCTGGGCCAGATGTGCCACCTATATATATTCCCATTTTCAATTGTCTTTCTTTATTGCTATGCCTTCTATTTTATAGAGACCTTCTGTTGTTGGTGATATAAGGTTTTAAATCTAGTAATGAAACCACCGAGCTATAAAAGTGTTTATGCCACAGAATTCGGTTCCAGGCAGGTTGACTTTGGAGCTCAAGGGTAAAGGTACTTCTAGTCTCACTTCTTTTGACCTTAAGAAAACAAATACGCCAAGAAGACAAGCCTGGGCGGTGATTGACTCAACCTCTACAGACTTCTGCATAAAATGAGGACGCCTTAACTGCTTTGCTGGCCATGGAGGCTTTTTTCCTACAGGTCTGATATAGCTTGGATTTTGTGTAATCTCATGTAGAAATGTAATCCCTAATGTTGGAGGTGTGGCCTTTTGGGAGGTGATTGGATCATGGGGGCTGACTTCTCATGAATGGTTTAGTACCTCCATGTGATAGTGAGTGGGTTCTCGCGAGATCTGGTTGTTTAAAAGTGTGGGACACCTCCTGCCTCGCTCTCTTGCTCCTGACTCCGCCAAGTGAAATGTCTGTTCTTCCTTTACCTTCTGCCGTGATTGGAAGCCTCCAAATGATCCGGCTTCAGGTATTTATAGCAATGCAAGAATGGCCTAATGCAAAGACTTATTCCCTCTATAGATGACCTTGTAGATACCATTTCTAAAGCTCTTACTCCTTCCTACTCTTATTTTGAACCATGTTGACCTCCAGGCTCTTTCTCAGAAAGAACTATTCCACTCTTGACTGCCTGCTGCCCTTGTGTCCTTTCAGTGGGCAGCTATGGTGTGATTCCTTAAATTCTGCTCTCTTCCCATTGTCTGGTGTTGTCCATTCTTCACATCTGAATTCTATGTGTCACAGCTTCTGCTTATCAGGAATTTCTCTTTGGTGGTTTCTTTACATCAGTGCCTCCTGATCCTGCTGATACAGCCAACTGTCTGGAGAGTTTTTATAAATACCAAGGCCTAGTCTCTCACTTCTAACAGTTTTTATTTAACTGGAGGGGTGGGCCCAGGCATCTCTAGTTTGTAAAAGCTCCCAGGTGATTCAAACATGCATCCAGACTGGAGAATCACTGCCTTCTGGTTAGCAGGGCTTTGAGGAGATAATCAAGCAAGTCATGTCAGCTGAGGCCCCCCAGGTCTCCTGTGCTGGATAGGAACATGCTCAAGGTGTTTCCCCCATTCTAGCAGTATCAGCATCATCTGGGAACTGGCTAAAAATACAGATGCCCCAGCCTACTCCAGACCTACTGAAGGTAGAATTCTGGGGCTGGGGCCCAGGGATCTGTTTTAACAAACCCTCCAGGTGATTCTGAGGTTGCAGCTTAAGAACTGCTCAAACCCACCATTTCCATGGCTCGATGATGTTCAAGGCATCTCTTAGATTTCCACACATTATCTGGGTCTGTTGTTCTCACTAAGTCCTCTGCTCCAGGTCCTTGTGGCCGACTCACTGGCAGCACATTGACTTTGGTGGAAGTCACCCCTCCAAAGCATCCACTCACCCAGAAAGCCTTTATGGAAATACAGACTTTACGAATATATGCGGAGGAGTGGTGAGGGGGTGTTTATATTACACACCAGAGGAAACAAGGTAAAAATGGTCTATGAGAAATCCCCGTTCTCTTTTTTCAGCTGTGCTATCCTTGGGTCTTATTCTGCTGAACCTTGCAACCCACACCACTGGGCTTCTCCCATTATCGTGAGCTCTTTTGGACCTTTAGAAAATCATCCTTCTATTGTGTTGATCTCTCATCAGTGTCTACTTGCCAACTTGCATTCAAGTTGTTTTGAACAATTTTTGTTGAACAAAAGCTTGCCCTGTAATTGCATCTACCCTGTCAGACAGCAGTTACAGATCACACTTTTTTCTCTTTGGCTGCATAACCCAAAGCCAAGTGGGCTAAGGGAGATTCAGTTCTCATAGCAACAGAGGGCGTCGAATCTCATCATAGTGGTGTTTCTCACTGTTTTGACCTGCCACTTGATCCCATATGTTAACTGAATCAAGACCATGCTGAATAAAGAACTAAAAAACAGTAGAAAGCCCCCAGTTTGACTGTTTTTCTTTCTTAATTTTTCTTTTCTTATAGAACTGAGGTTTCCGAAGTGGGGGAGGGGGTCAGGCAGGCATAGCCTTTGTTGGTCAGCCTCCAGAATGATGAGCTTGATCAACTTCATTTCTAAGTGGGTGATAAGAGAAATACTGTACTTCAAAATTCACAAAGAACAAAAAATTCTTTAGGGGAGTAGATCCTCTAAATGCCAAAGGATAACTTGAAATTTGTATTAGACTTCTCTAGAAATAACCGCTAATGAATAAATCAGCTTGGTAGTGATTTTAAATGTGTCCAAGATGAGGAAGTTTTTACTTTACTTGACAAGGAAATAAAGACTGAATAGATTATTCAATGGATTGCTGATGTGGCTCCACATCCATTCTGGCAGGTGCACCATGCTCAAATATACATGATAATAGTTTAAATGTAAATAAGGTTAATGAATTTTAATATCCCTCTGAATCTTGTATTCATACTTCCATTTGCATAGTGACTTATTTCTCAAGTCCCTTTGTAAATATTGTAATGAAATAAACATTAGAGGCGAGCACAAAGGAGCACATACAATTAATTCAGCAGACAGCCCTCTGTGAAGGCAAATTGGAATCATATCACAGGATCGCAGACGTCAGGGATGGCCAAGTCACATAAGTAAACCAGCTGATCCTTCTTTTCTAGTGGGGAATGGTTCTGTTGAGGAGATTTTCAAAAAAGTAGCTTGCTTTCACTTTATGTGCCTCAAGTGACAAGGTTTCTGAACCTGCCTTCAATAGCATATTCACTGTGCTCCCTCTGAAGCAACTGTGGTCCCAGGGATGTGGTGTAAGGGATGAAGAACAGAAGCACCTACCCAAGCCACCTGGGTGGCCCCATGCTGGGTGTACCCAGGCAGGCCCAGAGTTAATCGGGGAAGCACTTCAGCACAGAGAAAGATTCAGCATCTCTTAGCACAACGTTTAATTTTTCTATTGCCAATTTTGAAAAAAGAAAACAAAGGTCACCTTCCTTCCCTCCACTATTGTCGTGGCAAATATAAGTCACGTTGGTCTTAAATACTTGTTGATTAAAAGTGATGTTTAAGGTGGTTAATGATGATTACATCTTTCAGGCTTGTCTTTACCTCCAAACCGTTATATACAGGAACCATCCTTCAAGCTATTCAACTTTCTGCTCTTTGCTGAATGCACTATGCTCTTCAGACACCTAAGCCTGTGCCTGTGCTATTGCAGGATAGCAGCATGAGTGTTGGGGGTCACAGTGTGGAGCCCAGGTGCTGAAATCAGGACACCCATGTTCAAATCTTATGTGAAACAGAAACATTAAACCATGGTAGCCACCCATGGGTTTGGTGACTGAGTGCAATGACTTACTACATGTGAAATGTTTGGGAGAATGCCTGGCATAGCGAAGTGCTTATAAGCTCTAGCTCTCACTAGCTTCTCTGATTGAAATGCAATTTCTCCTCCTCTATAAAACTCTTTTGCACTCTGGGTTGAACATTGTTAAGCTTCTTCCCCAACTTTCTAACTCAAGGGAGGATTAACTTCTTGTTCCTCTTACATTTTCCTGGCACATTTTACGTATTTCTGTCATTGCATAGTATTTGTCAAGATTAAATATTAAATTTAGTCCCCACCTATTTTTCCTATTCCAAGCTGTAAATTCCTTGAGGACTGGACCGTATTTAATTCCTCAATGTATCATCCTTCAGCATCCAAAACAAGCCTTGGATAGAGCAGATGCTTGATATTTGTTTGTTGGATCAAACATAAGCACTGTATAAGAATTCCATTTTTGGGTAAGTCTGGCTGAACACTTGCTGCATACCCAGTATTTCTCTGTGTGTATGGATAAAAAAATGTTTCTTGCTCTCTGTTGACTGTGGAACTCAAATCATCTGTGAATGTAATTGTGCCTTAATAAAATGGGCAAGACCAGGGGAACAGAGCAGGAAGGGATTCAGATTCTGCTTTTCATTTAGCACCTGAGGTCCACACTTGAGAGCTCTTTGGATGCCCATCCATTTTTGAATGGCCTTCGTGTATCTGGGCAATTCCCCTGTGAGTCTCAGTGTCCCTAGTGGTTAGGACATAAGCGTGGCATGCTTATGCGAGGCTTTGGTTTGAAAGGGCATGAAGAAACAGGGTTATGCCCACCTCTCTGGTTTGCGTGTGTAGGGGCCAAGGGAAAACTTCCCCTTTGCCCTCTAAAGAGTCTCTGAAAATCACCAAAAAAAAAAAAAAAAAAAAAAAAAAGGACAGATTAATAGGATAAAAGGCATACAGATTTATTAACATGCACAGGGAAAATAGCAGAGTGATTGCTCAACCACACAATGAGGTGCAAAAGGGATATGCCCTTTTTTTAAAGGAAAGGGAAATGGGGACATATGGATGATTTTTGGGGGGAATTCAACAGGCTTGAAACATACAATGGCCTGGGACAAAGTCTCTTGGGCCTGTAGAACAGAAGGTGATTTGTGACAAAAATGTGTCCAGGAGTGTGGACAGGCTGCAGGCTTTCTTCCTGTGATATAAGTTCAGTTAATGAACGCTGTGGGATGGGACCAGAGATGATTGTTTCTTCCTTGGTGGGTGCGGACTTCAGGCGGATAAGGGAACTTCAGAGAACAACTTTATCCTGTACTTTGAGGGAGACAGAGGACTGAGAGACAGGAGCAAGGCAGAGAGAGCTCAGAGAGATCTTGACGCTTCTTCCTCAGCTCAGCATGTCAGAGTGCCATATTTTGGGGTATTGGTTTCTGAGCCCCAACACATTTCTATGGAGGCAGCTGACTTTCAGGTGCAGCAGAGGTAGAAAGAAGAGTAGCATTTGTACTGGAGGTGGCAGCAGGTACAGTGAAGTCAAGCCCTGGAATTTAATTCATGAAGATACTGGTGGTAGTGGGTACAGTGAAGTCAAGTCCTGAATTTAATTCATGAAGATAGCAGCACTACTAGCATCAGTATCCTCATTAGTCTAGTTCTGTGGTATCATTTGGGGCATTTTCCTGGAAACAAAACTTCTAGTCTCCCTATGATTCTGTAAGATACCTAATATCCCCTAACAAATCTCCTTACTTCTTAAATTAGCCAGAGGAGAGTCTGTTGTTTTCCAACAAAAACCCTGATGAATAGAGCTGCTGTTGAACCAAATTCTCTTGTCCAGAATTTTTAGGGCATAGTGATGATAATAAAAATGTGGTTTGTTTGGAGATATGGACTTAAAATCAGTGCGAGAACTCTTAGGGTCCTCCAGATGTGTGCTGATGGTTAACTACTGAAAGATGTTAAAAATCACATAGCTGAGGAAACTTAGTTTTCTTATTCCTAAAAGGCAGAACTATGTAGTCTGAAAGGTGCTTCCAAGTTCAGTCGAATGACACATTCTTTTCTCCCATCAGCGGCGGTTACAGAGCAGGAATGTGAGTTAGTACCTTCATTTGATAACTGTCTAGACCCTGAAAGCAAATTGGCTACCGTCACCAGAGGGAGCTAGAAGAATCAGGAAACTAGAACACTGAAATGAAATGAAGCAAGAGTTTCCAGGGGGAAAATTATCAAGCATAAGAGAAGGTCAGGAAGAGTTCAGTTAGGATTTTCTGAAGGAAAAAAAAACAAAAAAAAAAAAGACTGGGAGAAAGTAAAGCAATCAGAAAATTGTTATAAGGGTAATAATAACATTAAAAATAGAGAAGAATTAAAAGATATGATTAACAGCTGTCACTACTTCAATTGACAAAGCTGGTTAATTGCCCATGTAATCCTAGTGTATAATTTCCCACCTAGTATACTTCACTCATGAGAATCATAAATGAATTACGTATGTTGCTTTTGTTAGGCTGCTGGGGACGTGAATCCAAGGCATGGTTTTGACCTAGAAAATATGACAATGGTAATAACTAGCCTTGTGTACACATATAAAAGAGTCTTTCCTGTTTACAGGTTGAAGGGCTTTTCGAGCTAAGACTGAAGATGGGATTTATGATCTGTCTTCATTAAGTATATGCAAAACTGAGGTCCAGAGAGCTGAACTGACTTGCTCTATGACAGGCTTCCTAAGATGCTACATATTGTGACATAAACACCAGGAATTTGTTATTAGACTCCTCGCTTTATAAGAATTAAGCAATCACCATACAAATGTTCCCGGGTCTAAAAAATCCCCCTCCTTGAGCACCATGTTCAGATTCTCTTCGCCGCTTTATTTACTCAATTGTCAACCACTCAGACAGTGGTACCATGCGTTTTCTAATCAACAGAGGTAAAGCCTAAACAAATTGCTGGGATGCATTTCTTTATCTCCTCCTTTTCCTTTTGTCCTTCATTCCTTGATACTTGACAGATGTTAAATGCAAAGAACAGCAGGGTGAATGCAAAAGACTTTTGCACTCTTAAAGCATGGGTACACCTGGATACTTCCTCAAAGTATTCTAGTCCTGCAAACACCGGGTGAAGGAAAGCTTGTCTTCCCTTGCATTTCAAGTGCACGTTTTTTGTCAATCTGTACCAGAAGACTTCTTCCCTTTGCATGTCTTTAGATTTTTAATGATTTAAAACATTCTAGATTTAAAATGAATTTGTCAGATTCAGGCATTTGGTTGAGTCTTTGAGAGTGAGAAACGGCTGTCTAATGCTACCTTGTAGCAGTTCCCATATTGTTGCAATCTATGGAAGTAAAATTTCATTTCATTATTTTCTAGGCTTTAGCAACTACCATGCTGTAATCCTATCACTGTCATTTGCCGCACATTTCTTTCTGTGGTTTACTTGAATTACTCTAGTGATCCTTTGAAAATCTTAAAGGAGTAGGAAGAATTATTAATAAAAGCCACTTTCCTTGGTTATTGCTTTTTTCTGCCTTTGATTTCAACTGTGGAAACTGAAGCTTATTTATTGGTATAATAAATGATCCTTGTTGTCACATTTCTATGCTTTTCTTTTTGGGTTTATGACCTTCAAAAAAATTGAAATATTTTTCTTTGGGTGCCATAGCAGCAGAAAGTTCTTAGAAGAACTTAAAATATAATTATTTACGAAAGTACTTATGGAAACAAGTCTGCCGTAAATCTGGATAGAATCAAAGGGATGCTTGTTCTAATATGTTAGAATGATACTAATATTAAGTGGAACACCTACCTTCGATGATCCCTCAAAGACACAATCAGCACAAGGAAGAGGAGATTTGATTGAGAATCTCTAAGGCTTGTTTTGTTGATTTTCTGTACTTGTACTAGCCATTTTTTAAAGTGAACCGTTTGATAATTCCACAGTGTTCTCCTTTTCTGGGTGAATCTATTTTAAGCCATCAGTGCCCCTTTGCTGCCTTGTTAAAGCCTTTTAAAGAGTGTTTATATATTGTACTGTGAGCTTTGTATCAGCATCAGATAGTCAATAACAATTGATCTTTATCCTTCAAGGCTTTGCCATTTGCAGTTTGTAGTGATTTCTCTTGGATCTTGGTGTCCATGATACATACATTATCGCAATTTTGAAAAGGTGTGAATTGTGAATTGAGGTTGGATACAGGGTAGTAGGTGGCAGCTGAACATTTGCTTCCTGGTGAGCCTAGACAGCTGTCCATCACCTTTATATTAATATAGTTTTAAAGTTTTGCTGTGCTCTGCTAATTTTTATATCACATTAGGGGTGTGTGTGTGTGTGTGTGTGTGTGTGAAAATAGCCATTGAGTGAGAGGGTAAAACTTTAGTGATGTGAAGATTTTTCCAAGAAAGTTATGAGGAAAACATAATTTGGAAGAGAGCCAGGAGGTATCAAAAAATTCTCAATTAAAAGTTGGGAGTTTATGCATGTCTGGGAATATGTAAGTTTCAAAGGGCTAGTTTATGTACATTTTGAAGAAATCCAGAAATGATACAAAATAAGAGTAAAAATGTGTTACAACCCTTGCAAAGTCCTCTGTGACTTACATGAACTACCTCTTAGCTTCAGTCATGTTACTTTATTTATTTGTCTTGATGGGCTTGTTTATGGTGGCTATAATAGATATTATAAAAATGATTATGAATCATTTTCCTTGAAACATAAACTTCATAACAAACCAGACTTTATTTATAAAGAAATTTCAGTTTGGATATGCAAATAGAAGTTGTTGTCACTTTATTCAGAAGGATGAATTGGCTTCAAATATTTTCATAATTTTACATTCCATTTTTTTATTTTATTTCATTTAAATTCTAGGATACATGTGCAGAACGTTACACTCCATTTTTGAGAAATTTTTAGATTCATGCATACTAGCCGGTTTACAGTATACATGATATGCTTCACAGATTTGTTGGCTAAGCAGTTTAAGCCCTCTGGAGGTGCAGAACCCTCTGAAAGCAGCTGCTCATCAGGTCTGGCAGCAAAAGAATTAGAAATGTCATGAGCCTTCCCTGGTCCTCTCTGGCCTAAAGAATGACTTCCAAGGCATCATGCTGGCCCGCCTTGCTTCCAGGACAAGTGTGAATCAAAAACCTAAGAGGGAAGAAGGATTAAACGTTAACACTACAAAGTGCTGACTCAGTTGGCCTAGCAAAAAATCTATTATACCACAAATAATTTCTCTACAACATAGATGTAGAAAATCCCTACTGTGAAATTCTATCCTTAGAACATGGACTTCACAGGATAACAGCTTGTCAGGAGTCGGGGTTGTGGTCAGCTTACTACCTCGGAGGCTTGATCTTAAATTAACTAGATATATAGGTCAGCTAAAAGCTTACTGGCTCACAAACACTTGTGGGGTATTTGCTATTGGGATAAAACAATAAATGAAAGGCAGAGGGAATTTTTTTATACATCTCTTTTAAAGGAAAAGAAGCTTAAGCAAGCACCCTAGAAAATCCATGGTTTTTTTTTGTTTATTTGTTTGATCTGTGGTGTTAATTTAGGCTTAAAGTTCTGTTTGGCTATTTGTCCATGAAAAAGTTGAAAGTATTTTCATAATTTGTTACTAAATCAAGCAGTTAGATAACAGACTCTGCCTCATTATTGAGTTGAAAACCTCTGAAGTGTTATTTTGTGTGTGTGTCTTCTTAATTAGATCATAAGCTCTTTGGTATCACAGACCACATCTGACCATTTGAATCCTCACGTTGTTTACTAAAGAGTTCTAACGAGATTTACACTTTAAATCATATATTTTTCCTTAGGGTTGTTGCTAGGATATAAGGTTATGGTCACACTAATATTATGATGAAGCAAAAGGGCCAACACAAATGCATAAGGAGGAAATAATTTCAGAAAATATCAAAATATTAAACTGAGAATGTCAAGATGATAGAATTATGGGTGAATGTTTTCTTTCTGTATTTTTCAATTTTATTATAATTTCTGAAACTATCCAGTAGTAGAAAAACTAATCTATTAAAATGAACATATACTGATTCTCCATGGAAAGCCTATATCAGGCTGGGCATGGTGTCTCACGCCTGTAATCCCAGCACTTTGGGAGGCCGAGTCGGATGGATCACCTGAGGTGAGGAGTTTGGGACCAGCCTCGCCAACATGGTGAAACCCTATCTCTACTAAAAACACAAAAATTAACTGGGTGAGGTGGCATATGTCTGTAATCCCAGCTACTCAGGAGGCTGAGGCAAGAGAATTGCTTGAACTCAGGAGGTGGAGGTTGCAGTGAGCCGAGATCGTGCCACTGCACTCCAGCCTGGGTGACAGAGTGAGACTCCATCACAAAACAAAACAAAACAAAACAGAAAGCCTATATTGGATCTTGTTATCACCAAGAATAGAAATAAATATATGATAACTATTTGAAGTCATCAGAAAACAAGGCAGCCAGAATTTGAGGAGTCAAGAGGAGAGAGGGGAAACCCACTGAGGTGATTCTGAAATTCTCTGCTACTTTCCCCTGTACATTTGTTGCTGATTTGTAAGCAGGAAGGACAGGCTGGGAAAGAAGTGGTGGCTGAGTGTTTTCAGCTTTCTCATAAAGCTAGGGAGATAAAACCCAACAAATAAACAAGCACCTCCAAAAATACCTCAGTGAAAACTGGAGCTCAGAACCCACCAAGGAGGAAGAGCCATAGTGAACACCTGAGCTGAGACTTTTGAAAGACTGGACCCTAGGAAAAAGAGTAAACCAGAAATAGACCAGCCCTCTCAAAGGCTGAAACCCAGTCTCAAAGCATCTCAGCTCCTAATTGGATCTGTCTTTGGTCTAACTGCCTTTGTGAAGAAAATTACTCTCTGGAGTAGGCTAGCATATCCTCTGTAATTTTTCATATACAAATATGGTAATTAGTTGCTAACTGGGATACTGCAAGACAGAACCATGTGATTCAAAACCAAAGGAAAAACAGAAACAAATCCATCTGTGATCCAGATGTCAGGGCTATTAGACACAAATCTAAAACAACAGCGATTAATAAATATAAGAACAGAGATAAGAAACAATTTCTATAAAAAAGTCACACAAAAAATTTAGACTAGAAGTTTCTAAGTTCCCTTCTGGTTCTTAAAAAGTGTATATTGTTATGGATATTTTGGTCTTATTTGCCTTTTTGTTTATTTTCCTCAAAGAGGCATAACATGGTGGCCTCATGCCTCCAGGCTTCTCTACTGCCTCCTTTCTGATGAGCTCACGCATATCTGGAGGCCTACCTCACTTAGGAAAATTTTAGCTGTGTTGAAGAAGATCCTTTTTCCTCCAACCCCAGAAAAAGGAAGTGAGTTTTGGATATCTTCTTCAACACAGCTGGAATTACCTTTTGCCTCAGGTAATTTCCTATTT
The DNA here is from genome assembly GCF_049354715.1 of Callithrix jacchus. Taxonomy (NCBI): domain Eukaryota; kingdom Metazoa; phylum Chordata; class Mammalia; order Primates; family Cebidae; genus Callithrix; species Callithrix jacchus. The sequence continues at coordinate 79,216,043 of NC_133507.1, forward strand.
TGTGGGCTAAAGTTTGGCAAGGCTATGTAAAACAAATTCTATTTTATAGCTTACCGACTTACTTTTTCAGACTTGGGAATTCACTCTGCTCTTCAACAGATCAGACTCAGCTAGTAATTTTATTTCCAGCTTCGTTTCAGTCGCTGAATAATCTTGGACAGACATAACCAGCCTCTCAGGGCATGATTTCCCACTGTGCCACGATGTAGATTTGGAATCTTTCTTCAGCATCACATTTAAGGCAGGTATTACCAAATGATTGGGGTGGCCATGTAAGTCAACATTTCTTTTTCATTCTTGAAACAGATATCTCAGAAAGCTCTTCTGGCTCCAGACTTCTACAGTTGTGTCCCGTAGTTGCGTTTAGATGCTGTTCAGTACATCTGTGGGTGGGTTAGGAGCCTGAAGGATGTGTGGGGCAGCAGGAAGCATCACATTTTTCTGCCCTGAATGGTACATCTGATAAGATGGATCTTGCTACAATGTGTGTCACTTGTCAAGTTAGTTGAAAGCTGTGATTTGGACTTTTAAAATTGAATTCCTTTTGTGATATTGGGCACAGCCAAATTCAATTTCTCTCTCCCTCAAAGTGGTGCCTCGTCAATGGCACCAGCCACAGATTGGTCTCTGCTGTCTGCAGCCAGGCGCTGGTGCTCCCAACTGGTTTACAGTGTATTCCTGGAGCAGTTCATCTGAGTGCTGCATTGAAAGGATGGCTACCTGGGCATCTATTGTCAGGAATGGTTTCAAAAGACTAGAGAATAGGAGTTAAAGGTTTTGATCCAACAGATAGACAAAAGCCTTTTTTCTTTTCCTCCTTGACTTCTGAAAAATTATGTTAAAGTACACATAACATAAAAATGTATCAAATTAGCCATTTTAAGTGAACAGATCAATAGCGTTAAGTAATTCATATGATTGTGCAATAAGTTTCTAAAACTCCATTCATCTTGCAAGACGAAAACTCTATAACCAATAAATAACAACTTCCTATTCTCCTCTCTCTCCATCCCTAACAACCATGACTCTACTTTCTGTCTCTATGAATTTGACTACTATAAGCTTCTTGTCTAAGTAGAATCATGCTGTATTTGTCTTTCTATGACTGGCTTACTTCACTTAGCATAATGTCCTCAGGATTCATCCATGTTGTGCATGTGTTGGAATTTTCTTCTTTTTTAATATAATGAGCATTGTTATTTTATTTTAACAGTTTTTGAGTCAGGTGGTTTTTGGGTATATGAATACGTCTTTTAGTGGTGATTTCTGAGATTCTGGTGCACCTAACGCCCGAGCGTGTACACTGTACCCAATATGCAGTCTCTTATCACTTACTCTTCTCCAACACTTCCCTGCAAGTCCCCAAAGCCCATTATATCGTTCTTATGCCTTTATGTCTTCATAGCTTAGCTCCCACTTATAAGTGAGAACATACAATGCTTGGTTTTCAATTCCTGGGTTATTTCTCTTAGAATAATGCCATCTTGCTCCATCCAAGATGCTGCAAAAACATTATTTCATTTTTTTTTTTATGGCTGACTAGTATTCAATGGTGTCGTACATATACCACAGTTTCCTTATCCATTCATTGGCTGATGGGTTCTTAGGTTGGTTACATATCTTTGTGCTGTGAATTGTGCTGCTGTAAACGTGTATGAACGTGTCTTTTTTATATAGTGACTTTTTTTCCTTCAGGTAGACACCCAGTAGTGGGATTGCTGGATTGAATGGTAGTTCTACTTTTAGTTCTTCAAGGAATCTCCATACTGTTTTCCATAGTGGTTGTACTAATTTACATTCCCACCACAGTCTAAAAGTGTTTCCCTTTTACTGCATCCATGCCAACATCTATTATTTTTTTGATTATGGTCATTCTCGCAGCAGTAAGGTGGTATTACACTGTGGTTTTAATTTGCATTTCCCTGATGATTAGTGATACTGAGCATTTTTTCATATTTTTGTTGGATATTTGTATATCTTCTTCTAAGAAATATCTAGAATTTCCTTCCTTTTAAGGCTGAAAACATGTCATTGTATGTATATACCACATTTTGCTTTTCTGTTCATCTGTTACTGGACACTTGGGTGGCTTTCACCTTTTGGTTATTGTGTATAATGCTGCTCTGCACATAGGTATATAAATATCTTTTTGAGATTTTACAATTCTTTTTGGTATGCACACAGAAGTGGAATTGCCAGATCATGTAGTATTTATATTTTTGATTTTTTGAGGAACCACTATACTGTTTTTCATAGTGGCTGCACCATTTACATTTCCACCAGTAGTGTTTAACAGTTCCAATCTCTTCACAACCGTGCCAACACTTGTTATTTTTTATTTTTATTTTTGTGTGTAGTAGTCATCCTAATGGATATGAGGTGGTGACAAAGCCTTTTTGTTGAATTAATATCTTATTGCATTTTAAAATTGTTTTTCTGCAATAGTTTAAGACAAATATGTAAGGTGGGCCGTGGATATAGCCAACCTCGTTGCCCTGTTGCTAGTTACCAGTCTAAAACACCTCCAGTTCAAATAGTTTATTTTTGAAAATTTCATATCACTCATCTGCTATGTAATAACTGGCTAAGGAATCAAGGCCTTAAATGAGGCTAAAGATGATATTTCTGTTTTTACTCAAGTTAGAGCCTTAATGGATTGGTAAATTGTGGCTGGTGAATGGGTTGGAGGTCACAGTAGAATCATTAAGCTCTGTCAAATTCACTTGATTATATTTAAGGAGATGAGAACTGTAATATATACTTCCAGACTGTTTCAGAGATACGTATTTCTGCAACTCTGAGGCTAGAACTTCTCCCAGTCCAAAATATTCTGAATAAATTAGAAAGCGCATCAACTAGGTTAAATAATCACATTGAGAGACAGACAAAATTTCTTGTGTAAAATCATGTGTCTTTTGAATTTTAAAGATTTTAGACATCTAAAAAATAATATAGAAAACCCAGCACTGAATTCTATTTGTTTCAGGATTATTTTAGAATTCCAAAAAGTTTTTTTAATGCAAAAATCTGTCATTATCTGTAAAAGATTTTTAGCTATTCCTGGAGCTGTAGATTGGCTATATTTTAGAGCGATGAGTCAGGAGGAGGAGGAGGACTGGCTTGCCACAGCTGGGTCTGTAATCAGGGCTATTTTCCCCTTCCAGGCAGCAAGGAGGAGGTTGTGCAGGTGTACACAACGTGCCTTTACCTGCTTTCACCCTGGTTGGGAGTGGCATCCCTTTATTGCCTCCCAAGGCTGAGATTCTACAATCCAACCAATCCAATCCTACAGGGTGTTCTATGGTTGGCCTCATACTTTGAGAGCTTTAAGACCTTGTTCAAGGCTGGAAAGCCACTAAAATCTATCTAGGGGAATTCCAACTCCTAGAGGCTGTGTTTTTGAGCACATTTTCTGAAGAAAGTGCAGAGTTTTAAAAATGTGAATACAAAGAAAGATATTATATATCAAATAGCCTACAGGCTAACATGAAAATTGTAAATCTTCTTTTTCTTATTCCCAGTTTGGTTTGGAAAGGGACTTCAATGTAGGTTTTTAAAAGATCTTTGCGTTATGGAACATTTTAAATGTATACATGCAGACAATGTGGCATAATGAACATTCGTATCCCATAGTATCCCTACTCCCCAGAGTCAACAACTGAATAGCTGTCAACATCTGCCATCCTTTTCTTTTTTTGAGACGGAGTGAGTCTTGCTCTGTCGCCAGACTGGAGTGCAGTGGCATAATCTCAGCTCACTGCAAACTGTGCCTCCTGGGTTCAAGGGATTCTCCTGCCTCAACCTCCTGAGTAGCTGGGACTATAGATGCACACTACCATGCTAAGCTAATTTTTGTGTTTTTAGTTAAAACGGAGTTTCACTATGTTGGCCAGGATGGTCTCTATCTCTTGACCTCATGATCCTCATCTGCCATTCTTATTTCATCTACACCTCCTTCCATTCCCTTCCCCCAGCTCAGTAACCTAGACAAATGCATAAAGTGGGCATAGGTTTTTAAAAGACAGTGTTCAATGAAACATTGATGATCATTGTTATGGTTGGAGAGATGAGGTTTGACCTATATTTTATCTTGGTGTTGGTATCTAAAACCATGTGAAAACAAACAATGTGTTATCGGTTGAGATTTAAAGCAAATAACCTCAAACTAGCATCTAGTCCTTTGTTTATTCAATAAATACTTAAAGCCTTTCAAGAGCCTAGAAGACTTCAGTCTTCTTGCCTTAATGGAGCTTATATCATGATGACAGAGAGAGAGTGTGAGTTTGAAGCTCCAGTGTTAGATAGGGGAATCAGAGGGGGTGTAATGGGAAGATGCTCTGAGCAGGAGGTGAGGGAGGAAGCCAGGTAGGAACATGAAGACTGGTACTACTCCGGTCAGAGGGAACAGCAACTGTAAGGGCTCAGGGCTGGGATGGGGCCTAGTTTACTCTATGAATAGCAAGGAAGCTGTGATTTCAGAAAGGAGGGAACGAGGGAGAGGAAATTAGGACAGGAGGTCTGAGAGGCAAGGGGAGGACTGGTAGTGTGTTTAGAGACATCTCAAGAACTTAGCTTTTTTCAGGGAAGCAGAGCGCAAGCAGGAGCTATAGTCAGAATGAAGTTGAGGAGCAAAGCTTTGGTCTGATTAAGCCAAATGGAACCTTAAAGACAAGACCGAGTGTAGTTTTCACACGAGCTGAATCCCTGAAGTAATTTGGGAATCACCAAAATTTTCTTCCCAAAATTTAATAGAAAGGCTGATATCCTGGACATACTTATTTTTCCAAGATGTTTTATTCAAGTTTCCAGACCAACTAGATTGTTTTTAATATCCTCCTCTTTTTTTTTTCAGTAGAAAAAATACTTTCAGTGATTCATTTATTGGCTTGAGCTTTGCCACTGATACTTCTAGTCATATCTTTTTTTTTAAAGTATACTTCAAGTTCTGGGGTACATGTGCAGAGTGTGCTGGTTTGTTACGTAGGTATACAGGTGCCATGGTGGTTTGCTGCACCCATCAACCCCTCATCTACATTAGGTATTTCTCCTAAATGCTATCCCTCCCCTAGACCCCCACCCCATGACAGGCCCTGGTGTGTGATATTCCCCTCCCTGTGTCCATGTGTTCTCATTGTTCAACTCTCACTTATGAGTGAGAACATGCAGTTTTTGATTTTCGGTTATTATGTTACTTTGCTGAAAATGATGGTTTCCAACTTCATCCATGTCACTGCAAAGGACATGAACCCATCCTTTTTCATGGCTGCATAGTATTCCATGGTGTATATTTGCCACATTTTCTTTATCCAGTCTATCTTTGATGGGCATTTGAGTTGGTTCCAAGACTTTGCTATTGTGAATAGTGCCACAATAAACATACGTGTGCATGTGTCTTTATAGTAGAATGATTTATAATCCTTTGGGTATATACTCAGTAACTGGATTGCTTAGTCAAATGGTATTTCTATTCTAGATCCTTGAGGAATCGCCACGCTGTCTTCCACAATGGTTGAACTAATTTACACTCCACCAACAGTGTAAAAGCATTCCTGTATCTCTATATCCTCTTCAGCATCTGTTGTTTCCTGACTTTTTAATGATTGCCATTCTAGCTGGCGTGAGAGGGTATCTCAATATGGTTTTGATTTGCATTTCTCTAATGACCAGTGTTGATGAGCTTTTTTCCATTTTCTTTTTCTTTCTTTTTTTTTTTTTTTTTTGAGATGAAGTCTCACTCTGTTGCTCAGGCTGGAGTGCAGTGGCACAATCTTGGCTCACTGCACCTCCAGCTCCCGGGTTCAAGTGATTCTCCTGCTTTGGCCTCCTGAGTAGCTGGGATTATAGGCAAGTGCCACCATGCCTGGCTAATTTTTGTGTTTTTAGTAGAGACAGGGTTTCACCATGTTGGCCAGGTTGGTCTCAAACTCCTGACCTCATATGATTTGCCCATCTCAGCCTCCCAAAGTGCTGGGATTACAGGCATGAGCCACTGCCCTTGGCTGATGAACTTTTTTTCATGTTTGTTGGCTGCATAAATGTCTTCTGAGAAGTGTTTCTTCATATCCTTTGCCCACTTTTTGATGGGGTTGTTTTTTTCTTGTTAATTTGTTTTACGTTCTTACTAGATTCTGGATATTAGCCCTTTGTCAGATGGATAGATTGCAAAAATCTTCTCTCATTCTGTAGGGTGCCTGCTCACTCTGATGATAGTTTCTTTTGCTTTGCAGAAGCTCTTTAGTTTAATTAGGTCCCATTTGTCAATTTTGGCTTCTGTTGCCATTGCTTTTGGTGTTTTAGTCATGAAGTCCTTGCCCATGTGTATGTCCTGAATGGTATTACCTAGGTTTTCTTCTAGGGTTTTTATGGTTCTAGGTCTTTTTTAAAGTCTTTAATCCATCTTGAGTTCCTCCTTTCTTTTTTTAGACAAGGTCTACCAGGCAGAACTTCCAATGAACCACTAGGTTTCCTTAGACAAACCTAATTCCCAATTCTGCTTCTTTTTGTTGGGTAATATTTGCCCTGAGTCTTGGGTACAACATTGATAATTAAGTTACATAGTTTGTCAGTTTTCTTACAGAGCCCTGAGAAATTATCCATGGCTCTGAATGACTATATAAGTTACTTGCATGCATTATGCTATATATTTATATGGTGCCATATTTATTGAGCCTCCCCTGTTTTATAGACAAAATTGTTTCGGGAAATTTCAGACATGCTTTAAATGTGGCTGTATAATCAACTTTATTTTATCACTGCCTTTTCTGAAAAAAAATTAGATTTGAAAAAATAGTTGCCTTGCTTCTGGTCAAATCCCAGTGTAAAGTGTAAAGTAATTATTGATTTCTTTACCTGTGTATGTGGTGGTTTGATATTGCCTTGGGGGCAGTGCCTTTCTTTTCAGGGGTGGTTTGTTATAGTCAGTGAGATTTCACAAAGAGGAGTATGGGAGGGGCCCATTATGAGTTTTAATTTTTAATTATTTATACTCAAGATAAAATTCCATTCAAACTGGTATAAATGGGGAGTCATGGTGTATGATGAAATTCAAAAGAGGGAGAAGTAGTGGATATCAGTGTATGAAAATCAGTTCAATATCAGAAATGTAGAGACAGAGACAAATGTATTCTTGGGTAGCTTGCATAAAACTTGCGTAGCAGGGTTTATATGTTTACTTTAAAGATACTTTTTGTTTATTATGTTGAAATACTGAACTACCTATTCTGAAGCCATGGCTGTGCTGTGTGCTGAGAGACAAAGGAATTTATAAATATGGTTGTTGCCTATAAAATGATCTTAAGACAATACAAGACACCTTTCATGGGCTCATCAAATATTTTTTGAGTACCCACATTGTCAGGCACTGAATGAAGAGGTATAAAACATTCCTCCATAGGAAATATCCATTCGTTTTTCCTTTGTATCAACTGTCTGCTTGCTCAGAGAGGTCATACCCAAATGACAAGTAAGCACTATAACTTCTGGCATTCTAGTGGCTTAATTACAGAATAATGCTTTTTAATAACACAGATAAGGGCTTTGTAGGTCAGCTGTACAAGAGCAAACAACAAGCAAAGAGTCAGCCAGATATCTCTGCCCTGGTTTTAAAATTAGTGTTTTTGAACAAATGAAATGACCCCAAACCAAAGGAAACTAATTATGGCTTAATATGGTCTGACAGAGGCTATATGTTGACAGCGTAATATGGCCTCCTAGGGCTTTTCAAAAGCAACAGGGAAAGGAGGATGGGTAGAATCAATAAGGAGGGATATGGCTTCCATTTGCCAAAGTTAAGCTTTTCTGTTAAAAAAAAAAAAAAGCCCTAGTGAATCCCATCACTGCTCGGAATTTTCAGCTTTTAAAAATAGTAACTGACTTTGATGTTTAAATTGTGGCTAAGCTGGCCTTCTTTCCCTAGAAAGAGATAAAATTTAGTTTTTCTTTCATCTATTCATATCCACACACCGCTTCTTAATCATGATTCAAAGAAATTGTTCATGTAATTCTTGGCTCTTGGCTGACCCACCAGCCTTACTAGTAAATAGTAAAGTGCTGTGAAGCTGAGCTGCCTGCCCACCATCAGGCGAGGGTTATAAAGATGGCCTCTTAGCCCGCAGCGCACATGTAATAGAGAGACTTGCACAGCTGAAGGTTTTAGTATTCATGAGTAGAAGAAAAAGAGAAAATGCGTGTCACTGTGGATTTGCTGATAAACTGAGGAATGTGTGCAGCCTCCTTGTTTAATCCACTCTGCCAAGTGAGCTTTGAACGCTAGCCTGCACTGAATAATAAAGATCCTTCCGTAGAGTGGTCGCAGGCCCCTCATTAGAAGCAGGAAAACCCAACAGCCGGATCAACATTTCAGTACTATATTTAGCTGGTGGGAGAGAGAAAATAATCAGTTTGTCGCTCTACTTCCTCCTTTGGGTTTTGTCCTCATTTAACTTTTTATAGAGGGTTTTCTGGTTTATTTATGTAACAATAACATTTGTCAGATTTTTCTTCACTGCAAAAGTAATGTATGTTCTTTAAAGACAAATAAATACAGAAAAATAGAAATGTTACTTCTCCACTGAAAGGAAAGCCGATGCGCACACATTTCACTTTTTGCTTCGGCGTAGGTTGAGCTTTATTAGCTTTTTGGACATAGTTTGATCATATTGCATTTTCACTCGTCATAAACATTTTTATGTCCCCATGGCAAAAATGTTTCACTTTAAATGGCTATATTCCTTTGGGAAATAACTTATTTAATGGGCCTATTAGTGCGTTATTTTTCCCACGTGTTTGTTGTAAATCATCAGTCTCTAAACAACATCTTGTGCATAAGGCTGTTTCCCTTATTTGGAAGTGTTTCCTTAAGATAGATTTTCTAGAATTGGATAGACTTTTTAGAATTGATCCAACAGGGATAAAAGTTTTAAACATTTCTCTTTTTTTGTCTTTTTTTTTTTCGTTTTTGTGGAGAACAGGGTCTTGCTAAATTGCCCAGGCAGGTCTTGAACTCCTGGGCTCAAGCTATCCTCCTGCCTCTGCCTCCCTAAGAACTGGGATTACAGCGTGAGCCATTGTGCCTCGCAAAAGTTTCTGAACAGTTCTAAAGTTGTTGATGACAGTATTTTTTCACAAATATTATACCAGTTTGCACTCCCACTAGCACTGTGAGAGTGGTCACTGGAAGTGTGACATTGAGGTAGGCTTCCATCTGCCCGTGTTTTTGCTCAAGACGCCCTCAAAGAAGAAGATGGAAGAATGGCTCTATTTCTGCCCACTTTGTTATGAATTTTACTTTCTCCATTTCCACCACATTGTTATCTGTTTTGCATTTAATACTCAGTGACCTGGGACTTATTTCTCCACAGCAGACCTATCCTTTGCCTGTGCTGCAGGTGCTCCGTATCATGACTGTTAGTCTTTACAATTAGTTTGGATTAGTCTCTTTAATGAGAACATTTCTCCACTGTTCATCCTCCTAACTGTTGAATTTAAGAATTACAAAGGGGGTCAGTGGCAAATAGAGTACAATATGAAACAATGTAAGAAGTCGATCCAGGTTGCATTTGAAAAAGTATGCAAAATTTTGATGATTGTAGGGAATTTGGCTTTTATCTCAAACATATTTTATATACAGAAAAGTTCTACCTGTTTTGAAGTATGACATGAATATATTTTGTAGGCTGCTGGAAAACATTTTGGCTTGATAAAGAATTTTCAGTTGCAGTGACCTGAATGGCTACATCTCCATCACTTGTGAAGAGGAAGTAAATAAATATTTGTAAAATATTCTGATTGTGCCAAAAGCAACTTTGATCATATTTTGTCATTGGAATTACATAGCATGAAAAAGTTTCAAATACTTTTCAAAACCATGGACAACTTCATGAAGTGGATTTGTGCAGCATCCAGAACAACCCTATCCATGTTCTTGTGAGTATTAGCTGTTTGTTACTGCACGCCAGGGTGCGCTGAGAGGCACCCAAAGAAGAAATGTGTATGTGCTTGCATGAAACCAAAAGCTGAGTCTTTCATCTTGATTTTTAATTTTAGCTTATTCAGTGGAGGTCTTTGGGGAAGTTGGAAAATAAGAAATGATGAATAATATAAGGAGCAGAAGTATATTTTTCTAGAATAATATATATTTTAATATATATTATGAAAAGGGCTCTTTGCTGGTTTCAAATCAAGAAATACAGTAGAGAGTGTTGCCATGACCTTCTTACATGTCTTCTAATATGATTTTCAAATGACATGGTTCAAATGAGCTTGAATAAAAGCTTGTACTTTCACAGATTTGTATAGAGAAAAATATGAACCCCAAGTATTAATACAATTTAAACCTAATGATAGAGCTATTCCCATTTATGAAAATGTATCATCTTCGGCAAGAAATAGACATTAAAGTGCTATATAAATGCTTCCTATGTAAAATTTAATAAGAAATCAATGCATTTTCAATTTGTGCTGCTTTTCCCGCCATAGAACTTGGCATTAGATATTGTTGTGTTATAACCTTTGTCAACTATAGATAATTTTAAATAATTTATTTCAGTTTTAAAAATTGTTAGATATTAAGCTCATATCCTGATAAAACACAAATGTTCTTTACAGTTTTTTTGTGAAATTATTTAAAACGTCTGGTTTTAACGTGGGAAAATGCAGAAATTTTCTGTTTTCAATCAGCTGTTTTATTCACTGAAGCATCTCAATGCTAGACAATTGCAGGTTTACTTATTATAGGCAGAGATTCTGTAATTATAGTTCTCTAAAGAAGCATAGAATGTATATTATATTTGGGACATTGTACAGAATTATATATGCTTATTCAAATGAAATTCTGAAAACTATAAATTCAGTAGTCATTTTCCCACTGATGAGAATATTGAAAACAAAAGTTAGTAACCACAGCAAAACATTCCATTAGACAGAACCAGATTGTTTTCCCAAATGCCTTTCTGTTTATGTTGTGTTGCTAACTGAATATGCACTGGAGTAACGGGTTTGCAAAATCTATTGTCAATACAGGTGCTATTTCAAAGTTAAGTAAGACAATTGAGATGGTTAAATTAGTATAATATGAAATATGTCTTTGAAATGTAAGCTGTAAAATCCTCCTTCATCTAAAGGCATGCTTTATGTAGAATACAGATAACTTAATTTTCTAGATAGATCAAGAGGAATAGTAGCATAAATAATTTTTAAATGCATATAATCTAAACATGTTTTACTTGAATTTAGAAAGTATTTTATGTAATTTTTATTTTGATTACAAATGCTATATCCTTGTAAATGTGTTCTTTTAAAGCTAATATTAAATTTAGTTTTAATTCAGAGAGCATTCAGCAGTTGATGGGAGGAAGTTTTAGTGTTTCACTAAGTGAACTTTGTTCCAGCATGTCACCCTCTCTCAAAAAATATCAGATACATTTCTTTCGTTTTTTTTTTTTTTTAAACCTTAAATAAAGGGAAGAACTTCCGTAGTAGACAAACCTGGCTTAAAGTTATAGCTCTTCCAGTTACTAGCTATAAAACTCTGCAAGAGGTTTTAAACACATTTTAAAAATTTCTGTTTTTTCATCTGAAAATGGTGATAATAATGCTGGCATTTCTGGGTTGGTGTGAAAGTTGAATAAAATAATGTACTTAGCACAAGTGCATGGTATAGGGAAAGTGCTCAGAAATTACAAGGTATTATTGAGATACTTTACAAATGCCAGTTTGCCCTCCTCTTTAACTCTGCTTCTCTAAATTTTATGAATTCTTTAAGACCCAGTTCAAATCCCATGTCCTTTATGGATGCTTCCTTGACTTTGCTTTTTAAATCTCCTTTTCTTTTCTTTATGTAAATATTTAAAAATTAAATTGATAATACAACAACAAAAATATTAGGTTGGTGCAAAATTATTGTTGTTTTTGCAATTAAAAGTTATACCTCTGCCAGTTACTAGCTGTACAACTCTCAGCAAGTAAAAGTAATGATAAAAAACACAGTTACTTTTGCACCCACCTAATAGTATAGAGGCTTATAACACACAGCAAGAATCTCCTGTCTGCCTAGGTTTTTTCTAACTCTGAGCTCCACTTCTCCAGGTTGTGGTAGTCATGCATGAAATCCAAGGTGGCAGCATTGCTGAAAGGTAGCAGGACAAAGGATGGGATAAAGAAGAGGGCAAATGACACCTGCCTACTTTCTCTTAAAGGAGTATCCTGGAAGCTGCCATATTTCACCTCTACTTCTATCTCCTTGGCCGGAATGAAGTCACATGCCCACATCAGCTGAAAGGTGGCTGAGAATTACCTTTATTGTGGGACACTATATGCTCTGCTAAAATTCGATTATGACAGAAGAAGAAAGCATGCCTATTAGAGGCAAAATTGGCAGTCTTTGAGAGTTGGAGCTCTTTATATCTTTTCTTTCCCAAGTATTGATCTCTCTTTACCTCCCCAGTGTCCACTGATATTTCCTCTAGCCCTGACTCTCCTCCAGGACTCAGTTCTATAGGAGATTTCCCAATCCTTCTATATTGCTCATTACCATAGCTTCTTTCCGTTCATCAGAATTAACCTTCTAGAAGAGAGCAATGCTTTATTTTGCTTAAGTAAAATGCATTTCATTGAAAATATTGATGCACTATTATGGTGGATTGCAGTTTTTTTGAGACAGACTCTCGCTCTGTCGCTGAGGCTAGAGTGCAGTGGCGTGATCTCGGCTCACTGCAACCTCCACCTTTTGGATTCAAGCAATTCTCCTGCCTTAGCCTCCCGAGTAGCTGGGATTACAGATGCCTGCCACTATGCCCAGCTATTTTTTTATATTCTTCATAGAGATGGGGTTTCATCATGTTGGCCAGGTGGGTCTCGAACTCCTGACCTCATGATCGCCTGCCTCGTACTCCCAAAGTGCTGGGATTACAGGTTTGAGCCACTGTGCCTGGCTTGTATTTTTTTTTTAACCAATACCTGCTTCCATTCCTCCTAGGAAGAATTATACTTCCCCTGAACCATTGATTGATCATGTGACTTGCTTCATCCAATAAAAGGTAAAATTAATTAATAAAATGTATCACGTTGGCAGAAGCTTTAGGAATCTGTCTGGGCTTCAGTTACTCTCTTTGTTTCCTCTGATACAAGACATCTTTTGAGATGTCACTCTGAACTGGGTGCTAGAGTGAAGACAACATGGAGCAGAGCCTCTTCTGAGTGCCAGTGGACACGTAGCGGTGAGCAGGGCGGAAACCTTTGTAGCTGTGAGCTACCAAGCTCTTGGGGTCATGTATCACCACAGCATAATTTGTCTATTTTGACTGATACGATCATTATGCTGAAGGTATTTCCATCTAAATTCTTTTTTCACCTAAGTCACCTCTACCCCACTCAGGAAGGAATGAGGAGGCAAAGCTAGAAGGGATTGATAGGAAAAGGAGAGCTCCTTCTGCCATTAAGACTGTAATGTCACCAGCTGCCTATTTTATATTCTAATTTCCAAAATATACTTGACATTTTATTTTAGCATTTCCAATCATATATAAGTGAAATGTTAAGTGAGGGGATTACAGCAGGAAAAAGTGGCCCCCAAATGAAGCTATTTATATCTAATTTATCCTGTCTGTCTAGGAGCAATGGCAATGTCTTCAGTTAAAAAAAAAAAAAAAAAAAGAGACAAAACAAAGCAAATACAACTAAGGCCAGGCACTGTGGCTCACACTTGTAATTAAAGCACTTTGGGAGGCTGAGGCAGGAAGATCACTTGAGCCAAGGAATTTGAGACCAGCCTGGACAACATGATGAGCCCCTGTCTCTGCAAATAATAATAATAATAATACATCCAGATATGGTGACATGTACCTGTGGTTCTAGCTATTCAGGAGGTTGAAGTCGGATGATTGCTTGGGTTCAGGAGTTTAAAGCTGCAGTGAGCTTTGATTGCACCAGTGCACTCCAGCCTGGGCAACGGCAAGACCCTCTCTCAAAACCAAACAAAGTAAGACATTCCTTAATTGTGTTTTTCTCTATGTGTTTAACCCTCAACGAATGGTTATTTGAGAAAGCTTTAGTATAGCCTTTAATATGTATGGTCATGTGATCATTAGTAAATGAAAGTGTTGTTTCATTTCATAAATGAATTTAAACTAAGTTGTATATTTCATACCAGGAAGCTAAGTTCCTGGGACTGGTATATCCAGCCTCAGGGTTCTCGCCTTAGGGATCTTGGCCATGACTGTTATTACTCTCTCCCTCCCTAAAGGCTTTTTAGCATTTTAAGCAAGTGAACTCTCGGCATGGAATTATGAGGGGGCTTTTCATTATGTAGCCCTCCTCAAACCTTACCTTACAAATATTTCTCACGCATTCCTACCGCTTACATATTGTCAACCTTTCTCCTACCCAATCTCTGCAGATGACTCAATAATGTTTTAGATAAGAGGCAGAGATATTTGTCAACAAAGAAGATTTAGAAACCGCATGCATGTAAACAAGCTAATTCTTGGTTTTGAGAGATGTGCTGATAGTTTGTTCATGGAACTAACAGGGTAATAGTTTGATGGAGTGCACCTTGGCCATTTATTTACTACTCCACATCTGCAGCATCCAGGACAATATTTGGCACACAGCAAGCATTCAGTACTCATTTTGCTGAGGGAAAGAATGACAGATACCTTGGAACTCAGACAAGGCCTTGGGGGACACTCTGCCTTTTGATGCTAATCTTAGTATTTTCTCATTTTGTTTCCCTTTAAATGGACCCTTAACATTACAGGATTGAAATAGTGAGGCTGGCTTTTTAAACAATCATATCAACACATCCAAAAGAGATTTGACCTTTAGATTCCTTACCCTAGGAAGTTCAGTGAGGTTGCCATTGCTCAGAGTACCTTATGAACCCCGCTTCTTCCTCAGCAGGCAATCCCTCTGAAGGGCTGGTGTGTTTATATCACAAGTGTTACCAGGTACCAGCTGCTGTCACTGGATGACATAGACTCTGAAACCTGCAGTGCCCCTTCTGTTCATCTGATTCCTATCCTAAGCAATCGTGGATAGACACAGTAATAGTTAATGAGTAATTTCTCCCAGCACCTAGTTGACTTTCTAGTAGTTAAAAAAAAAAAAAACCAAGCAAATATACTGGGCATCTGAAATTCCACAGTAACCAACTCTCTCTAACAGGTGCCTTCCTGTGTGGTTGTTTTTAAAAAATATCTTAGATGTCATTGGCACTAGGGAAGCAATTCCTCATTAAAATAACTGAGACTGCTAGAGATATGGCTAGATTAATAAGGTGAATTACTATCACAGGCGCAAAGGTGCCCTGGAGTGTTGAAGGAGTTAACGTTTCGTTATTTTCTTGGTGATCCTGAGGGCACTTATTATAAGGAGGCAGTAAATTAGGCACTGGAGAGAAATTGGTTCATTTTAACAGACACTTCTGTAGATAAAAGAAAAAAAAGGATTTAGGTTTGTATCGGCTTTCAATAGATGCACAAGTTAGAAAATTGAGATGTAGAGGTAAAAATCGTGGGCTCTGGAGTTAGGCTGCGTGGATTCAAATTTCAATTTGCTGATAATGTGATCTTGAGCAAGGGACATTTTTTTCTATACCTCAGTTTTCTTATCTATAAGTTGGGTATGGCAGTAGTCTTTACCTCATGGGATTTTTTTTGAAGTTAATGGATTTTATTTTTTGAACCATTTTAAATTTCCTGGTACTATGAAACATTTGCATTACTATGGTATACTTGTTACAATTAATGAGTCAAAATTAATACATTTAATTAATAGCTATAGTTTACATTAGGGTTTACTCTCTGGATTGTACATCCTCTGGGTTTTCAGAAATTGTGTGATGACATGTACTTGTCATTACAGTATCATGCAGAATCGTTTCACTGCCCTCAAAATCCTCTGTGCTCTGCCTATTCATCCCTCTCCCCACCCTAGCCCCTGGAAACCACTGATCTTTTTGCTGTCTCCACAGTTTTGTCTCTTACAGGATTTCATATGGTTGGAATCATACAATACGTAGTCTTTTCAGATTGCTTTCTTTCATTTAGCAATATGCGTTTAAGATTCCTTCAAGCCTTTTTATGGCTTGATAGCTCATTTCTTTTTACTGCTGAATAATATTCCATTGCTGGAATCCACCACAGTTTATTTATCCATTCACTGAAGAACATCTTGATTGCTTCCACCTTTTGGCGATTAAGGATAATACTGCAGGTTTTTGTGTGGATATAGTTTTTCATTCATTTGGTTAAGTTCCAAGGAGTGCAATTGCTTGATGATAGAGTATGAATATGTTTAGCTTTGTAAGAACCTGCCAAACTGTTATCCAATGTGGCTGTGACATTTTGCATTTTCTGCTAGCAATGAGTGACAGGTTCTACCTCTACATCCTGACCAGCATTTGATGGTGTCAGTGCTTTAGATTTTAGTTACTCTAATAGGTAGGTGGTGGTATCTCATTGTCTTAATTTGCAATTCCCTAATGACATATGATGGGAAGCATTTTTTTTAAACATACTTATTTCCCATCCATACATCTTCGGTGAGACTTCAAGAGTTTTTAAGTGGATTGCATAAAACAATACAAATCAAGCACTCAGTATAGTACCTGGCATACAGTAAATTCTCCATAAATATTACCTTTTCTCATTATTAGGATGCTGAAATTATCCTGGGAAATCTACCTGAAGAAGCTGGCAAGACACCTCATCTGCATTCTTAGGAAATAATATCAGTCTTTTTCTGAAAAATCTCTAATTGAGGAAAAATCAACACACTCTGGTATCTCTCAGCCTTTTCTGGAGGAAGTTTCTCCCTTGCTAGAGGAGTGGATGAGGGGGCAAAAGTAGACAAGGGCATTTTAAAAGCTGGCTGATTACTTGAACTGTTTGATAACCTTCATGAAATAGACTTCTGAGTCCCATACTGATTTTGATGTACATGACAGGGCTAAGGAGTATATGGTTTTGTTTATTAATTTTTTTAAAGACAGGCTCTGTTGCCCAGGCTGGAGTGCAGTGGCTCAATCACAGCTAGCTGTAGCCTTGATGTCTCGGGCTCAAGCAATCCTCCCAAGTAACTGGGACTACAGGCATGTGCCACTCCACTCGACTAATTTTTATTTATTTATTTATTTTATTATTTATTATTTTTTTTAATTTTTATTTTTTATTGCATTTTAGGTTTTGGGGTACATGTGCAGAGCATGCAATAAAGTTGCATAGGTACACACATGGCAGTGTGTTTTGTTTGCTTTCTCCCCTTCACCCACATTTGGCATTTCTCCCCAGGCTATCCCTCCCGACCTCCCCCTCCCGCTGGCCCTCCCCTTTTTCCCCCAATAGACCCCAGTGTTTAGTACTCCCCTCCCTGTGTCCATGTGTTCTCATTTTTCATCACCTGCCTATGAGTGAGAATATGCGGTGTTTCATTTTCTGTTCTTGTGTCAGTTTGCTGAGAATGATGTTCTCCATATTCATCCATGTCCCTACAAACGACACAAACTCATCATTTCTGATTGCTGCATAATATTCCATGGTGTATATGTGCCACATTTTCCCAATCCAGTCTATCATCAATGGGCATTTGGGTTGATTCCAGGTCGACTAATTTTTAATTTTTTTTGTAGAGATGAGGTCTCCTTACATAGCCCAAGCTGCTCTTCAACTCCTGGGCTCAAGTAGTCCTCTCATCTTGGCCTCCCACAGTATTGGGAATACAGGTGTAAGCCACTGAAGTTGGCCATCAGTATATACTTTAAAAATGTCTCTCAGGCTATTTTGATAATACACCAGGTGCCTGAACAATTTGACTGCATGATATGTCCACGGCCACACAATTTGTTGTTTAAGCTAATCTCTTTTAAGAGTTGAAAGGTACTATTAACAATTTATTCAGGATAATATGTGACTACAAGGATAAGTTGGACAGATGTCCTGGGAAAATTGGGATATGTGTTCTCCCTATGTGTAAGTCTTTTCTTGACTTTAAGGTTCTAAGAGCATAGTGATAAATCCCATCGAAATGCTTCCTAATGTGCTCTGTGTGTATCTTGATATTCACTCTGATTTTCTAGAGAGAAAGAAGTTGGGTTTATATTAATATTGATAGATAATATTGAAAAGGAAAAAGTAGGAAAAATTAAAAAGACCCCAACAAGGTAGACTGTATCAGAATTTCAACCAAGGAAATCCAGAATTTCTGTTTATGTTGAAAGTGGCAAAGCCCATAATACTCAACTGAAATTAATTTTATATAAAAAGAAGAGGCTGGGTGCAGTGGCTCATGCCTGGAATCCCAGCACTTTGGGAGGCTGAGGGAGGCAGGTTACAAGGTCAGGAGTTCGAGACCAGCCTGGCCAACATGGTGAAATCCCATCTCTGCTAAAAATAATAATAATAAAAAAATTAGCTGGGCGTGGTGGCAGGCACCTGTAATCCCAGGTACTAGGGAGGCTGAGGCAGGAGAATCACCTGAACCTGGGAGGCGGAGGTTGCAGTGAGCCAAGATCATGCCATTGCACTCTATCCTGCGTGACAGTGAGAGACTCCATCTCAAAACAACAACAACAAAAAACCATTTATACTTGTTTGGGTTTTTCAGAGGTGCTTGTATCTAGAGTGATATTTTAATGAAAATGTAGCCTAATGGTTTTGTAAATCTTCTTTGCTTGACTTTAGCAGACTTGAAGGAAAGCTAAGTATCAGTCAGAGGAGGATGTCAGTTTCTGTGGCACCCATGGCAATTTAGATGCAGAGCTCAACATTAAAGTCTACTCCGCTACACAATTCTTGCATGCTGGCACAAGTACAAAGGAGCCAACACTTGTTGGATACATATAGTTATTTCAAGCGCTGAGCTGTTTTATAGTCCTCCATCAAATAAAATAGACATTCTGATCCATTTTATGAACAAGTAACCAAAGACTTGGAGATATTAAGTAACCTGCCTAAGGTTGCACAAGTGGTAAGTGACAGAGACTAGATTTGAAACCCAGGTATGTCAAGGCTCTTTCCTGTATATCAGCCTGCTGCTCCAGTTGTAGAAAAGGATTCATTTTACTGTAGTGGAGGTTTCAGCTGAGCTGAGGTCACAATTTAGAATTTACATGGGGCTAGTGAGTTTATTGGTGGAAACTCGAAGACAAATATTTTGAGTTTTTGCTTTGGAATTTTCATAAAGTAGACTTATGTGAATATGATAAGGACAGAAACAAAGGGTGGTGTTGAAGACATGATATTAATTTCTCCACCTGGTCTGCCCTCTCTGGAGAGGTGATCTCAAGGCAGAAATAAGTCAACTGTTTCCATGGGGAACTTTGTTTATTTCTCTATTTGACAGAGTGTTACTCTGGTCATCCAGGCTGGAGTGCAGTGGTGATCATAGTTCACTGTCACATCAAACTCCTGGGTTCGAGTGATCCTTGCTCCCCAGCCTCCGGAGTAGCTAGGAGTATAGGCACACACCATCACACTCAGCTAATTTAAAAATATTTTTGTAGACATAAAGTCTCACCATATTTCTCAGGCTTGTCTCAAACTCCTGGGCTCAAGTGATCCTCCTGTCTTAGCCTCCCAAAGATCTAGGATAATAGGTGCAAGCGACCCTGCTTGGCCTCATGAGAAACTTTTTTGTCGTCATATAAACATAGTGTGACAAGGTCAATGGCTAGAGGAGTAAACAGGAACTAATTTGTGAAGGGCTTTGGGGCCAAGAGAAAGGGATAGTACTCTATCCTCAGAGCAACAGGAATTTGTTAAAAGAATTAAACCGGGGAATAAAATAGTCATCTTAGTGCTTTTTGAAGATCACTGTGTCTGCAGAGTGGAGAATGGCAAAGATGAGTGAGAATGACGAAAGGTGCTATCACAGTTGTGCATGGGAATGATGAGTGTAGTCTGAACTACAGGTGGCAGCGGAGATAGGGAAGAGTGAGTAAATTTAGGAGATATCAAGTAGGTAAAATTTGTAAACCTAGGGATTGAATGGCTGTGGGGGTAATAAAAAGGGTGGAATCAAGGATGACTCTAAAATCTTTGGCTTGGAAAACCAGATAGTTGGACTGCCATTAATGGAATGGTGGCAGTATGGTAAGTTCAGATCCAGACCAAACATATTAAGTTTGAGGTACTCTGAATGGTTCACATGAAGGTGACCTGGAAGCAGTTGAATAAAAATGTCTGGAGATTGGGAGATAAATCTGGCCTGGAGATGTTGATTTGGGAGATAATAACAAACGGATTTTAAATTAAATTATAGAAGTAGCTGATATCACCTTGTAAGAATATACAGAATGAGAACAGCAGAGAGTCTAGCACTAAGCTCTGAGGAAGACAGGGTGGAAGAAGGCAGCTTTTGTGGATGATTAGGAGGGAGGGTTGTGGGAGCAGGAGGGAAGCCAAAAGAGAGTGGTGTCATGGGGGTCAAAGAAAGTTTCAGGCAGGTGGGACCACCTGAGTTTGGGACTGATGGGAGATCGAGCAAGATAAAGGCTGAATACTGCTTATGAAATGTAACACAATTTTTATTATTTATAGGGACATACATTAAAAAAAAGTTTGAATACCATAGTTTCCAGTTGGGATGCTACTTCGATAATATGAACCACTATTACGTCTATTCACGAACTGAAAATTCTGGGTTGTGGGAAGTATAATAAGGAGCCACTTCCAATTAGCCTCTTAGGGGAAGGTGATTGGTCCTGAAAATAGGTAATGGGTGAGTAATTGATTGATGGTACATAGTGCTTGTTTGTTAATTGTTGAGCAGTGCTTATGATATACTCGCTGCAGTCAGTTTTTCATTATGTTCATATGTATCACTCATATGCAAACACCAGGATGTATTGTTAGCTGAATTTTTAGGGTCTGTGTTTGCTTGAGAAACTGTCTGCTGTGGCGGCCCCTCACCCCCACCCTATAAGGACCGTGATGACAGTTTCACTGCAAAATAACACCCCTTTGACCCTGACTTGTTTCAGGAAATGGCTGGTCACAGAAAACACTCTGCCTATAACACTGAACAATCTTTCCTCCTTTGAAATGTTCCTAAACTGCTCACTCATTCCCTTGCCTATCAAAATCTGCCAAATGTACCTGAAGGCCGATTAGGGTTTACTTCGCTTTCCAAAGTCCCACCTTCATACAAGTCTTGCCACCCAAAGGCTGTCTCCTTGGCATTTCCTCTTAGTCTAAGTTGTACTTTTTTCTGAAACACTCTGAACCTCTGCTGAAAGCGAACTGGCTGCAGAATAATTCTCTTGCCACAGTTTATGAATAGATAGCTTTGTTAATTTTGTCTTTAGGTTTTGTTGGATGTAGGTATGAAAAAAATAAACTCTATTCTTCTCCAAATCAACCTAAATGCTATTTCATGCCCCATTTTCAACTGATAGTACACAATGGCCCATTTTGGTCAACAAAATAATTTAAGGTTCTAACTCAATCAGTCCAGGATTTTCCTCTCTGCTCCCCTCACACCCTGGCTCTGGTGATATCTATAAATGCATTCTGAGGTATTTGTACAGTCTTGGCACTGCAGGAGTGAGTGAGGCAGGTCTTGGGAGCATTTTGTTTCCATGTGGGGATGGGACAGGCTCCTGAGGTCTGGAATTCAAGGAGGCAGGTGCAGGAGAGGGAAGTGAGAGCCATGAACCTGAGGGGCTGTTGGGGAGCTGACATTTTCTGTTTCTGAATCTAACAGCTAAATGGGCGTGTTTAGCTTGTAAAAATTCATCAAACTGTACACTGGATGCATTTTTCTGACTGTATATATATTTCAATAAAAAGTAAAAAACAAACAAACAAACAAAAAACCATTATCAGGGACAGAGAATTTCTGCTGTAAGATCTGTTTTTTCTCTCTCTCCTTGTGTCCCTGTTTGTAGAATTTGTTGCTCTCTAATAGGTAAACAAGAGATGAAGCTCGTTATTTTTATTTTTACATTTTATAAGGTATTTATATATACACATATTTACATTTATAGACATAGTTCAGCCTAGTTGTCAAAAAATGGCTGACTGCACTTTGAACTAACTGGAACTTCTTTGGGTAAACTTTGGTTGTACAAAGTTGTTTCATGTAATTATGTTCTAGACCCAGCTTTAAACTCTAGCCTTAGATGCAGCTATGCCTGTTGTAGATTAATATTGAAGATCTTGAGGGGCTTTGTGGAAGTCTATTGCACCAGTGGTTTGGGCCAAAATCTCTGCTTTGGACATAGAGATTTTGGCTTGGGCTCCTGGTGCGATTGTGCTCAGATGCTTGTGCAGACGCAAATCCCTGGTGCCTTTGGGCTTCTGTGTTGTCCTTTTACTATCTTTAGGACCTGATTTAAGAATTTTTTTTTTAAATGGCCAAAACAGCAATTCCTTTTCCACCAGCCTATAGCAGGAACCTTATAAAAAGACCATCAAATACTTCGTTTTTCTCAGAATAAAAGAATGGAGGCAGAAATTAATTGGATGGAGAGAATTGACTAGGCCTGAAAATACTTAAGATAATTTCACATAGAGTTGGTCTACTTTTGTAATTTTTATAAACTAAATTAAAGTGGATTTCATGACACCTGTGGTTTTAGAAACATTTCTTAGGGTAAGTATGTATTAAATAAAATTACTATTATCAGCCTGTTTAGACAAAAAGAAAATCAATTAAGTAAGAACAAAAATAGAGTCTATAGACAAAACAACCAGCTGACTGACATACTCTTCATTTAACTTTTGGTCATTTTATAATGATTGAGCCTTAAAATCACATTGCTTAATATGCAATCCTTAAAATGTTCTTAATTAAGCACAGGTGCACATTTTGCATTTCCAGCTATGTTTCTGCCTTCAAGTCCATTGCTTATGCCAAACAAAACAGAACCCTCCTAGAAATATGAACCTTATACGGAATAGTTTATGTTCTTTACATTTTTTCTACCTCCATGATCATACATCTTAATTATGAAAAAAATATATTTGGAGAAGGTCCTGTGTGCCCCATGGTATCACAATTACTCAGTACTGCTAACTGTTAATGACCAGCATTATGAATGTTTTTCAAAATGATATCTGCTTTCTTAACTCTTTGCTATAACAGTCCCCAAAATTGTGCCTCTCCTGGGAGGTGCCTCTCCTGGGTGTGTCTGGGATATGCGACAGATTGGAACTGCATGGGCTCTAAGACAACATTTCTGGCTGGCTGGCACAAATTTGCCTTGAAATATAGTAGGTAGTGTCTCTGGGTTCCCATAAAAGGGGGTAAAGTTATACCAACCTACTTTATGAGACTGTTGGGAGGGATAAATTGTTAAGAGAAAGTATAATGACAACAATATGTATGAATCAATCCCCTGAGCCATAGGCGCTTAAATGCATCTACAAATCGGGTAAATAACTGGTTACCCAGCTATGTAACCAAAGAAAGCAAATGTCCACTTGAATTAAGGATAATGAGAATAACATATGCATTAGACAAACAATTCCAATCAGGTAGGTGGAATTTGCTTTCCTGTATTTGAAAAGGTTAGCAGGAAATGTTAACTATGTAATTGAATATATTATAGAAGAAATGAGGGATGTAATGTTATTATAATTGATCACAAAATATCTATAGGCAGAAATAAGTAAGGCTGCTCACTAGTGGCTTTTCAATCTGCCTCAGAAAGCTTTATGATAATTTGCTAAGAGAAAAACCTTTAGTCACTATTAATAATGCATTTCCAATATTTTTCTTAAATATGTTCCTGCTTTATGTCTGTTAAAGTAAATGCAGCTGATGACAATACATCTGAGAGAAAACTTGCATGAGGCCAATCTCAAAGGAGCAGTAACAATTCCATCCAGGTCTGGAGCCTCCAGGCATTGGCACTGTGTCCCAGTTACGAGAAAAGCTCTGCAAATGTGGAATTCCAAAATTGTATACATGTTTTCTTCCCGACACACCTTTTTTTTTTTTTTTTTTTTTTGATATGGAGTCTTGCTCTGTTGCCCAGGCTGGAATGCAGTGGCATGATCCTGGCTCACTACAACCTCTGTCTCCTGGGTTCAAGGATTTCTGGCTAATTTTTATAATTTTAGTATTTCACCAAGTTGGCCATACTGTTTGGTAACTCCTGACCTCAAGTGATCTGCCTGGCTTGGCCTCCCACAGTGCTAGGATTACAGGCATGAGCCAGTGTACCCAGCCGCAGTGCATCTTCTTTTAAATAAAACAGAATTTGAAAAAAAAGTACCGTATTTCAAATACTCCTTTAATCCCAGGTTTGGAAAACTAAATATTCCATCCCTTTGTGTATATATGCACTATCTTTTCTTTTTTTTATTTTTAAAAAATATATATTTTATTGCACTTTATATCTTTTCTTTATTCATCTGGTTTTTTTTTTTTTTGAGACAAGGTCTTGCTCTCTCACCGAAACTGGGGTACAGTGACATGATTATAGCTCACTGTTGTAGCCTCGAACTCTCAGGCCCAAGTGATCCTCCTGTTTCAGCCTATCAAGTAGCTAAGACTGCAGGTGTGTGCTATCTTGTGTGGCTAATTAAAAAAATTTTTTTTATAGAGATGTGGTCTCACTATGTTGCCCAGATTGGTTTTGAACTCCTGAGCTCAAGTGATTTTCCGTCCTTGGCCTCCCAAATGGCTGAAATTGTGAGCTATCACACCTGGCCCCATTCACCTGTTGATGGACTCTTAGGGTGATTCTGTATCTTGGCCCAACATAAAGAAATGTTAAATATTTGAGGTGATGAATATGCTGATTTGATCATTATATATTACCCTGATTTGATCATTATATATTGTATGCATGTATGAAAATATCACTCAGTACCACAAAAATAATATGCAATTATTAGGTGTCATTTAAAAATAGAAAATACTCATTTTCTTGCTGTGGAACTAGAATAATGTCCCAATTCACTTTATGGTTGGCAAATATATTTTTTCTTAGAAATAGGAAACCAAGGGATGCTATTCCTACCTGTGATGCCCAAAAGTATTTATACTTTGTGTTAATTGAAACTATTTCCAGAGCAGTTTAATTCTATCCACCGTAGAGGGTGCTAGACAGGTGAGAGTGGCTCTTTGGAGGCCTGGATGACAGTCTTTGCAGTTTCCCATGAGATAACAGATACAACCAAGAAGTATGGGAAAGAAATTGTGGGTGGTATAGAAATCTAGCAAAACATAGGAACCAGTATCTTTTAAATGTATGTGTCCAGATCTGTTTTTGTGCTATTGTAAAAGATGTTTTAATATTTTAATTTCTGATTGTTTGCCGCTAGTAGATAGGCATGCAATTGCTCTTTATTCACTGATCTTGTATTCTGCAGTCTTGCCAAACTTATTTACTAGCTCTGATGGCTTTTGGTTAATTCTGTAGGCTTTTCTTCATAGGTAAGCATATTATCTGCAAGTAAATGCTTACTGCCTTCTTTCCAATCTGAATGCCATTTATGTGTGTACCTATGTATGTATGTATTGTTGCTTATGGTACTGACTGAAACTGTCACTACAGTGCTGAATGAAAGGTTTCATGGTGGAAATTCTTGTTCCTAATCTTTACTAGGATGTTAACTATAGATTTTTCATAGAAATCTATTATTGGGCTGAAGAAATTCCTTTCTATTTTCAGTTTGCTTGAGAGGTTTTTTTCTTTCTTTTTTTTTTTTTTAAATGAATGTTGGATTTTGTCAAATGCTTTTTTATGCTTCTTTTGGGATGATCATATGGTTTTCCTTTTTTAATCGGTTAATGTAGTTAATTATATTGATTGATTTTTAAATGTTAAACCAATCTTATCTTCCATACTTCTTAAGAATTTATTCGTCTATGTTTATGAGGAATGTTGGTCTGTCGCTTTCTTTCATTGTAACGTTTTTGTCTGGTTTTGGAATCAGAGTAAAGCTGGCCTCATAGAATGAATTGGTAAGTATTTCTCTTTTTAAATTTTCTGAGTTTGTGTAGAATGTGTGTTAGTCTGCTTTTACATTACTCTAAAGGAAAACCTAGGCTGGGTAATTTATAAAGAAAAGACATTTAATTGACTCACAGTTCTGCAGGCTATATGGGGAGTATGCTGTTGATATCTGCTACTGATGAGGCCTCAGGGAGCTTACGATCATGGTGGAAGGCAAAGGGGGAGCAGGTGTGTCCTGTGGTGAGAGCAGAAACGAGAGAGAGTGGGAAGGTGCCACACTGTTTTAAAAATTTAGATCCATTGTGAACTGACTAAGTAAGAACTTACTCATGATCCTAGGACAGCACCAAGCTACTCAAGAAGGATCTGCCCCATGACCCAAACACCTCCCATCAGGCCCCAACGTCAGCACTGGCGATTACATTTCAACAAGAGATTTGAAGGGGACAAACATCTAAACCATTTCAAATTGGTATTATTTCTTATTTATATGCTTGATAGAATTCCCTAATGAAGCTCTCTGACCTAGAGAGATTGTATTTTATGAAAAGTTTTAAAATTACAAATTTGATGTCTTTAATAAATAACTATTTAAATTATCTTCTCGTACTTACACGAGCTTGGTGGTCTGACTTCAACAAATTTGTCTATTTCCTCTAAGGAAAATTATTGGCTTAAAGTTATTTTTCCTTCTTTACTTTTATATCTGAGACTGAGTCTTACTCTGTCACTCAGGCTGGAGTGCAGTGGTGTGATCTTGGCTCACTGCAACCACTGCCTCCTGGATTCAAGCGATTCTTGTGCCTCAGCTTCACAAGTAACTGGGATTACAGGCACCTCCCACCTTGCCTAACTAATTTTTGTATTTTCAGTAGGAACTGGGTTTCACCATGTTGACTAGGCTGGTCTCAAACTCCTGACCTCAAGTGATCAGCCTCCCTCGCCCTCACAAAGTGCTGGGATTACAGATGTCAGTCACTGTGCCCAGCCTATTTTTCCTTTTAATATATGCAGAATTTGTAGTGATGTTCCCTCATTTTGATACTGGTAATTTATGTCTTCATGTTCTTTTTTTCCTGACCAGTCTGGATATAGGTTTGTTAATCTCTAAAAAGTTTTTGGTTTTATAAATTTTCTTCATTATTTCTCTGTTTTGAGTTTTGCCGTTATTTTTACTATTTCCTATTTTCTGCTTACTGTGTGTTTATTTTTTTCTTCTTTGTTCCAAAGATAGAGGGGTTGTTGATTTCAGAATATTTTTCTTTCCTAATATATACATTATGAACTATATGTATCCCTCCAACTATTGCTTTTGCTGCATTTTACAAATGTTAATGTTTTGCCTTCATTTTCATTTAGCTCCAAATACTTTCTAAATTCACTATTGATTCTTCTTTGACCAATGGTTTCTCTGGAAGTGTGTTATTAACTTTCCAAATATGTGAGGATTTTTCAGATATATTTCATTATTGATTTCTAGTTGCTTTACTATGATCAGAGAACATACATCATAAGATTTAAAACCTTTCCATTTTTGAGACTTGTTTTATGGCCCTGAAAATGGTTGATCTTTATACATGCTCTCTGCGCCCTCCAGAAAAATGTGAGAGGTGATACAATCTCTAACCAAAATTGAATTGCCTGTTTCTCTTTGTAGCTTCATCAGTTCTTATCTCATGTATTTTGAATATCAGTTACTTGGTACTTAAACCTTTGGAATTCTTACTCTTTGTGAGAAATTGAAATTATTATTATTATAAAATGACTCTTTTATCTTGGTAATATTCTTTGCTTTGAAATCTACTTTGGCTGATATTAACATAGCTGCTTTGGCTTTTTTATTGATTAGTGTTTGCATGTTCTATCTTTACTCATCTTTTTAACTGCTAACCTATCCACATCTTTATACTTAAAGTACATTTCTTGTATATAGCATATGGTCGGTCTTGTTTTTATCCAATTGAATAATCTCTGCCTTTCAGCCATAGTGCTTAGACTGTTTCCTATGATTAGTGAATTGGTTGGTTTTAAATCAATTGCTCTGCTATTTATTTTGTACTTGTCCATCAGTTTTCTATTTTTTGTCCTTTTCTGTGTCCTTTTTGATTGAATGTTTTCTTTTTAATAATTCTATTTTTTCTCTTTTGTCTGCTTATTAGGTATAACGTATGTGTGTGTGCACACACACAAAGTGTTAAAGGAGTGAAGAATGTGCCATCCCAAAATATGCCTAATTGTTATATTGATTATGTTGAGTTGAAAACATTGGAGAAATTGTAGTTTCAGAAAGGGTGAGCTGACCTGTCTTTTTCTGCCTGTAGCAAGTGATAAGGATTCCTCTGGGTGGAGTACCCTCTCCAAACCAGGGTAAGAAAGCCATGCTCACCAGTGACTTGGAATGGAAGTCTGCCTTGGACCTGAATAGTCAGACTTAATGAAGTAACCCTTATCTTGCACCTGTTTTACACCCTCCTGTGTATTTCCTGGTGACTACCCTAGAAAATTCTACTGCCCTATCCATTTCAGATTTTCATTGTCCTGTCATTTCTTTCTTTCTTTCTTTTTTTTTTTTTTAAATAGACCCTGTCTCTTATCTCTGTCACCCAAACTGGAATGCAGTAGTGTGCTCATAGCTCAGTGCAGCGTCAAATTCCTGGAATGCTCCTATTTTCGTCTTCCAAGTAGCCGGGGCTACAGGCATATGCCACCATGCCAAAGTAGTTTTTAACTTTAAAATATTTAAAATTTTTTAGAGACAGGATCTCACTATGTTGCCCAGACTGGGGTCTCGAGCTCCTGGCCTCAAGAGATCCTCTTGCCTTGGCCTCGCAAAGCACTGTGATTATGGGTGTGTGTTGCTTAGCCCAGCCTGTCCTATCATTTTATCTCAAATTTGTTGCTCTTTGTCTAAAAAGTATAAATGCATCTTGCATTGGCCACTTCTTTAGACTTCACTCTTTTGTGAAGATCCCCAGGTAGATGTAAAATTAATAAAATTGGTGTACTTTCTTTTGTTAATCTGCCTGTTTCAATTTGGTTTTTAAATCCAGCTGACAAGCCCATTAAGAGCTAAAAAAAAAAAAAAGGGGTTGGAGGTGAATATCTGGCTCCCTTGTAGTTACATTGGTGTTTAGAGTTTAACATATCCAAGCCTAACTTGAGTAATAATGTGTCATTTGATGTATGGCAAAAAGCCCCTCAGTAGTATACTTCCACTGTTTTCCTGCCAGCCTTTGTGCTATTTGTACTGTTTTACCTTTTATATACAGGCATACTTCATTTCATTAAGCTTCATAGATATGACTTTTTTTAGAAACTGAAAGTTTGTGGCAACGCTGTGTTCAGGAAGTCTATTGGCACCATTTTTTACAATAGCATGTGCTTGCTTCATGTCTGTGCCATATTTCGGTGATTCTTGCAGTATCACAAACTTGTTCCTTATTATATCCTTTTATGGTGATCTCTGATCAGTAATCACTGATATTACTATTGTATTTGTTTTGGGGCACCACAAGCCACACCCATAGAAGACGAAAACTTAATCAATAAATGTGTATGTGTTCTGACTGCTCCACCCACTAGCCATTCTCATCTTTCTCCCATTCCTTGGGCCTCCCTATTCCCTGAGACAGAACAATATTGAAATTAGACCTGTTAGCCTTACAGTGACCTCTAAGTGTTCAGGTGAAAGGAATAGTCACCTGTCTCTCACTTTAAATAAAAAGCTGGAAATGATTATGTTTAGTGAGGAAGGTATGTCAAAAACCAAGATGGACCGAAAGCAAGGGCTCTGTGGCAAATAGTCAAGTTGTGAAAGCCAAGGAAAAGATCTTGAAGGAAATTAAAACTACTTCTCCAGTGAACACATGAATGATAAGAAAGTGAAACAGCCTTATTGCTGACATGGAGAAAGTTTTAGTGGTCTGGGTAGAAGATCAAACCAGGCACAAAACGTTCCCTTACGCCAAAGCCTGATCCAGAGAAAGTCCCCAACTCTCCTCAATTCTGTGAAGGCTGAGTGGCATGGAAGCTGCAGAAGAAAAGTTGGAATCTAGCAGAAGTTGGTTCACGAGGAAAGAAGCTGACTCATAAAATGAAAGTGCAAGGCAGGGAGCAGGTGCTGTTATAGAAGCTGCAGCAAGTTATCCAGAAGATCTAGCTAAGATCATTGACGAAGGTGGTGACACTCAACAGATTTTGTAATATAGATGAAACAGCCTTCTATCCAATGCTTTTTCTCTTTCTTCTTTGCTTTCCTGTTCCTTCCTTCCTTCCTTCCTTTTTTATTTTCTTCCCTTTCTCCCTCCTTCCCTCCCTCCCACCCTCCCTCCCTCCCTCCCTCCCTCCCTCCCTCCCTCCTTCCTTCCTTTTCTCTTTCTTTCCTTTTTTTTCTCTTTAAATTTTATTTATTAAGAGACAGGGTCTTGCTCTGTCACCCAGGCTAGGGTGCAGTGGCACAGTTACAACTGACTCCACTCTCAACCTCTCAGGCTCCAGCAATTCTCCCACACCAGCCTCCCAAGTAGCTGGGACTACAGGTGCGTGCTACCACTCCCAGCTAATTTATATATATATTTTTTGTAGAGATGGGTTTTTGCCATATTGCCAGGCTGGTCTCAAACTCCTGGGCTCAAGGGATCTGCCCACCTTGGCCTCCGAAAGTCCTGGGATTACAGGTATGAGCCACCGTGCTCTGCCTCATTTCTGCTCTTTCTAAAAATCCTAGGGCCCTTAAGGATTATGCTAACTCTACTTTGCCTGTGCTCCATCAATGGAACAACAAAGCCTGGGTATTACACATCCCTTTAAAGTGGGATTAAATTTTAATACTACTGTTTAGACCTATTTCTTAGAAAAAAATATTTCTTTCAAAATATTACTGCTTATTGACAATGTGCCTGCTTACTAAAGAGCTCCAACAGTATTGGAGATGTACAACAATATTAATGTCATTTTCATACCTGCTAACACAACATCCATTCTTTAGCCTATGGATCAAGGAGCAATTTTAACTTTTGTCTTATTATTTAAGATATACATTTTTTAAGGCTATAGCTGCCATGGATAGGGACCAGATCAACCATTAAAACTGTCTCCATATCAGCAATGTGGAGATCCTCCAATGGATCTGGACAAAGTCAATTGAAAACCTTCTGGACTTGGAGTCCTCATTCTAGATGACATTAAGAACATTTGTGATTTGTGGAAGGAGGTCAGATATCAACATTCACAGGAGTTTGGAAGAAGCTGATTCCAACTTTCATGGATGACTTTGAAAGGTTTAAGGCTTCAGTAGAAGTTACTGCAGATGTGGTTTGGGAAGAGCAAGAGAACTAGAATTAGAAGTGGAGCCTGAAGATGGAATTGAATTGCTGCAATCTCATGATAAAGCATCAACTAATCAGGAATTTCTTCTTATTTATGAGCAAAGAAAGTGGTTTCTTCAGATAGAATCTATTCCTGGTGAAGTTGTTGAGAACATTGTTGAAATAGCAACAAAGAATTTAGAATATTACAAGCATTTTGTTGATAAAGCAGTGGCAGAGTTTGACTCCAATTTTGAAAGAAGTTATATTGTGGGTAAAATGCTATCAAACAGCATTGCATGCTAAAGAGAAATCCTTTGTGAAAGGAATAGTCAACAGATGTGGCAAACTTCATTGTCTTATTTTAAGAAATCACCACAACCACCTCAGCATTCAGCAACCACCACCCTGATCAGTCCTCAGCCATCAGCATCGAGGCAAGATCCTCCATCAGTAAGATTATGGCTCACTGAAGGTTCAGATGTTCATTAGTATTTTTTAACAATAATTTTTTTTTTTGAGACAGGATTTCACTCTGTAACCCAGGTTGGAGTGCGGTGGAGTGATCATGGCTCACTGCAACCTCAGCCTTCTGGGATCCTTCTGCCTTAGTCCCCCATGTAGCTGGGACTACAAGTAACACCACCACACCTGGCTAATACTTAAATTTTAGTAGTGATGGGATCCCACTATGTTTCCTAGGCTGGTTTCAAACTCTTGGCCTAAAGCAATGCTCCCACCTTGGCCTCCCAAAGTACTGGGATTACAGGTGTGAGCCACTGTACCTGGCCAATAAATTTTTTTTAAAAATTAAAGTATATTCATAGTTTTTCTGACAAGATGCTATTGCACACTTATTAGACTATAGTATATTATAAACAAATTTTACATGCACTGGGTGATATGGTTTGGCTCTATATCCTCACCCTAATCTCATCTTGAACTGTAGCTCCCATAATTCCCATGCGTTGTGGGAGGAACTTGGTAAGGAGGTAATTGAATCATGGGGGCAGGTCTTTCCCATGCTGTTGTTGGGATAGTGAATGATCATGAGATCTGATGGTTTTATAAAGGGTAGTTTCCCTACACAAGCTCTCTTTTGCCTGCTGCCATGTAAGATGTCCCTTTCTCTTCCTTTGTCTTCTGCCATGATTGTGAGGCCTCCCCAGCCATGTGGAACTATGAGTCCGTTTTTGTTTTTTTCAAAATTATAAAAATTATACTTTAAGTTCTGGAGTATATGTACAGAATGTGCAGGTTTGTTATATAGGTATACACATGCCATGGTGGTTTGCTGCATCCATTCCCCGGTCATCTACATTAGGTATTTCTCCTAATGTTAGCCTTTCCCAATCCCCCTATGCCCGGCTATCCCTCCCCTAACCCCTCACCCCACCGACAGGCCCCGGTGTGTGGAGTCCGTTAAACCTTTTCTCAGGTATGCCTTTATTAGCAGCATGAAAACACTGGGAAACCAAAAAATTTGTGTGATACTTTTCGTGATATTCACTGTTTGCAGTGGTCTGGAACCAAGCATGCAATGTCTCTGAAATATGTTTGTATATAAACCACATTGCATTATTATTAATGTTTTCTGTCAACCTAAATAATCAAAAGGGTCAGAGTTTAATTTAAAGAGAGTTTATTCAAGTGCAAAATTTGAGGATGAGCCACCTGGCAAGCACAGATTCTAAAAAAGTCAGTATTCCGAAATGTAGAAAAGTTTGGGATCATTTATATTGACAAAGTTTAGGGAAGCCTGACAGAACATCATTATCTCTCTGTGTAAAGCTAAATGCATAGTTACAATGATGTGATTAGTCAGGGCGGTCTTTTTCTTTGGGGAAAGGCTTATTTACCTTCCACACTGAAGATGTAACAGTATGGAGTCTTGGGTGTCATTTGGTTAGTTAGGTGCAAGACAATAAAGGAGACAGCTAATCTTGAACAAAGATCAGTGATTGGAAGGGGAGGAGGTCTGGTTTCTCGTTTTTCCGAGTCATGTGTTGAACAAGAGCAGTGTAGAAAAGAGTTAATCCATAGACTAAGAAACAGGTTGCAAACATGCTACAAGACTTAATCTCTAGGACTTAACGTCCCTCTTGGCCTACTAAATTTAGAAGGTTCTGAAATTATTTTTTAAATTCCTAAACTTCCAATGATATGTTTAAAACACTAAAAATTATATCTTCTTTACCTGCATATTTACCATTTGTGCTATTCTTCATTAATTGTTTAGTTCAAGGTTTGTCTGGTATAATTTTCATTTTGTGTGAAGGACTTCCTTTAATATTTTTTGAAGTGAAGATCTGCTGGTGCTGAATTCTTCCAGCTTTTTTTTTAATGACTGAAAAAGCCTTATTTTGACTAATTTTTGAAACATATTTTCAGTGCATGTACAATTTTACATTGACAGTTAATTTCTTTTAATTACTTTAAAAATATTTTATTGACTTTGGTTTTGTACCCTTTTTTTTTAAAATGAGAAATTTACTGTCCTTCTTATATTTTAAAATCTATATTGTAGGGGAGAAAAAGTTTTGTCTGCCCTGCCTAGGTTCTTTGGCTAGCTTCTGAATTAAATTGACATAAAACAGATGAAGATAAGATAAACCATTTTAATTATGTACGTATGCACGGGAGTCCAATAAAAATGTGAGACTCAAAAAAGGGCCAGATGATTGCAGTTTATATAGCACCCTGAGCTCCAGAAAGGAATGGAGGCTTGAGGCTTCTAGTGGAGTGCGGGGTTGGAGATGAGTTATGACAGCATAAAGGGAGAAATTGTATAGGACATAAAGCTTGCCTCATTATGTAGTTAAAACTCAGGTGGTAAAAATTTTCTCTGAGCAGATCTGTCATTGGCACAGATAACCTTACTAATGGAAATGTCCTTTATAAATGTAAATTTCCTTTACAAAAGGGGAGTTTTATACTTTATTTTAGGAAGTTGAGGGGAGAGGTGAAGAATTTTTCCAGTGTTGGCTGGTTCTCAGTTTGATTTAATTCAAAGTAATCAACATGCCTAGGTGGCATATTCTGGTCTCCTGGCACATTTTGGTGTGGTGTATCCTGAGCCCCAGTGGTTTGCTATGTGTCTTTTTTTCCTCTTGCTCATTTTAATATTTCTCTGAATCGCCATTTTAAAGTAATTTAATTATAATGTGCATTGTTTTACGTTTATCATTTTCTGATGCTTGGTTTCTAATAATATTGTATCTGTGGGCTTATAGTTTTCATCAAATTCAAAAAGCTTTTTCATATTGTTTATTCTTTTTTTTTTCCTATCATCTGCCCTCTTTCCATTCTTTTGAGAACTCCCAGAGCATATATACATTAAACTACTTGAATCTGTTCCACAGCTAACGGGTGCTTTATTTCTTTTTAAATATTTTTATTGGTTTCTATTTCAATGACTTTAATTTCATTATCTTTTCTCCTGAGATATCAAATCTGCTTTTATTCGTACTCAGTTTTTCATCTCAAACATTGTATTGCTTATTATTTGATGTTCAGTTTGGAGGCTTTTAACATATCTTCTGTGAGTACCAGCAGTTTCTGCTCAGGCTGAAGAGTTAATATTTGTGTATATGTCACAGGGTAGCCTCCAGGGAGAGACAAGAAAGACAGTCTTGACAAGTGACAGAGGGCCAGAAACAGGACAGGACACGTTCCCACCAGCCAGAGTGGAACACCTCATGATTCTTGAAGCATTAGGTAGAGTACTCAAACGTTTACTACCTTGGTAGTGTGACAAAATCATCCACAGATTAAATGCTACTGTGGTCTTGTCTTTAAAAAGCTGAAAAGCAAGACCCAAAAGGATCAAACTGTTGCCAAGGGACTTAGCGCATCCAAAAACAAAGCCCAAAAATATTTTTAAGAATGCAGAAATGTAGAGTACCTAATTAAAGTAAACTTCAGGCCAGGTGTGGTGGCTCACGCCTATAATCCCAACATTTTGGGAGGCCGAGGCGGGCAGATCACTTGAGCCCAGGAGTTTGAGACCAGTCTGGGCAACATAGCAAAACCTCATCTCTACAAAAAATACAAACATTAGCCAGGAATTGTGGCACATGCCTGTATTTCCAGCTAGTTGGGGATCGTTGGAGCCCAGCATGCAGCAGTTGTAGTGAGCAGAGATTGTATCATTGCACTCCAGCATGTGTGACCTAAATGTCTCAAAAAAGAAAAAGAAAAAGAAACTTTACAATATCTGGCATCTAGTTAAAAATTACTAGGCATGCAAAGAAGCAACAAAGTGCAGCCTATAATAAAAAACATAATCAATGGAAATAGTCCTAGAACTGACACAGATGATACATTTGTGGAAAAAAGTACCACACACTAACAGTACCATTGTCTATTTTACATAGGTTAAGAATGATGAAGCCTATAAAAAAAACTTTATAGCCCCTAAAGCAGTTACATCAACAAAAAGATCTTTCTCAAAATTAAAAATTATCAAAATATATTTGTAATCTCACATTTGTGAAGAGCAATTGACATTGCTTTCAATTACATTGATTTGAAATGAAGTTGATATCTTAATTAATAATTTGCCAAAGAGCAAGCCAGAAAAATCTTTTTTTTTTTTTTTTTTTTTGAGACGGAGTTTCCCTCTTGTTACCCAGGCTGGAGTGCAATGGCGCGATCTCGGCTCACCGCAACCTCTGCCTCCTGGGTTCAGGCAATTCTCCTGCCTCAGCCTCCTGAGTAGCTGGGATTACAGGTGCGAGCCACCATGCCCAGCTAATTTTTTGTATTTTTTAGTAGAGACGGGGTTTCACCATGTTGACCAGGATGGTCTGGATATCTTGACCTCATGATCCACCCGCCTCGGCCTCCCAAAGTGCTGGGATTACAGGCTTGAGCAGAAAAATCTTTTTTTCCCCCCCTTCTTTCGTTTCTGGTTCAGGGGACACATGTACAGGTTTTTTACATGGGTAAATTGCATGTCACTGAGACTTGGTGTATGAATGAGCCTGTCACGAAGGTAATGAGCATAGTACCCAATTGATAGGTAGCCTTTCATCCCACGGCCCCTTCCCATCCTCCTCTCTTAAGCTGTCCCAAGTGTCTATTCTGCTTATCTTTGTGGCCATGTGTATTTAATGTTCAGCTCCCACTTATAAGTGAGAATATGCGGTATTTAGTTTTCTGTGCTGCTTTCGTTTGCTTAGGATAATGGCCTCCAGCTGCATCCATGTTGCTGCAGAGTAGATGATATTGACTATATAGTATTCCATGGTATATATGCACCACATTTTCTTTATCCAGTGCACCATCGATGGACATCTTGCTTGATTTCACATCTTTGCTACTGTCAATAGCGCTGTGATGAACATATGAGTGCATATGTCTTTTTGGTAGAATGATTTATTTTCCTTTGGGTATATATCCAGTGGAGGGATTGCTTGGTTGAGTGGTAGTTTCATGTTCTTTGAGAGATCTCCACACTGCTTTCCACAGTGGCTGAACAAACTTACATTTCTATGAGCAGTGTATGGGTTCCCCCGTTTCTCTGCAACCTCAGCAACATTTGTTGTTTTTTGACTTTTTAATTGTAGCCACTCTGACTGGTGTTAGATTATGTCTCGTGGTTTTGATATGCATTTTTCTAATGATTAGTGATGAGCATGTTTTCATACGTTTGTTGGTTGCATGCATGTATTCTTTTGATAAGTGTTCATGTCCTTTGCCCATTTTCTATGGGGATGGCTTTTGCTTGTTGATTTGTTTAAGTTCCTTATAGAGTCTGGATATTACCTTTGTCAGATGCATAGTTTGTGAATATTTTCTCCCATGCTTTATGTTGTCTGTTTAATCTGTTGCTAGTTTCTTTTGCTGTCTTTAGTTTAATTGATCCCACCTGTCAATTTTTTGGTTTTGTTGCAATTGCTTTTGGGGACTTAGTAATAAATTCTTTGCCAAAGCCAATATCAGGAATGGTATTTCCCAACTTTTCTTCTAGAGATTTTATCTTTATGTTTTAGGTCTTACATTTAAGTCTTTAATCCATTTTGAGTTAATTTTTGTATATGGTGAAGGGAAGGGATCCAGTTTTAAGGGGTCCAACATGGTTGTAGGTGTGTGGATTTATTTCTGGTTCTCTATCCTGTTTTGTTGACCTATGTGTCTGTTTTTGTACTAGTACCATGATGCTGGTTACTGTACTCTTGTAGTATAGTTTTTAGTCAGGAAGTGTGATGCCTTCAGCTTTGTTCTGTTTGCTTGGAATTGCTTTGGTGATTCAGGATATTTTTGGTTCCATATGAATTTTAAAATAGTTTTTTTTCCCATTCTTTGAAAAGTGATGTTGGTAGTTTCATAGGAATAGCATTAAATCTGTAAATTGCTTTGGGGAATATGGCCATTTTAACAATATTGATTCTTCCTATTCATAATCATGAAATTTTTTTTTTTTTACTTGTGTTGTCTTTAATTTCTTTCAGCAGTGTTTTATAATTCTCATCATAGAAATCTTTTATCTCCTCAGTAAGCTATATTCCTTGGTGGATTTTCTTCTTGCAATCTTTTTTTCTTTTTTTGTGGCTATTGTGAATAAGATTGCATTCTTGATTTGGCTCTGAGCTTAGATATTATTGGTGTATAGAAATGCTACTATTTATTGTACATGGATTTTGTGTCCTGAACCTTTATTGAAGTTGTTTATCAGTTCTAGAAGCCTTCTGGCAGAGTCTTTGGGGGTTTTCTAGGTATAGAATCATATTGTCTGTGAAGCAAGATAGTTTGACTTCTTGATTTGGATGCAATTCTTTCTTTTGCTTCCCTGATTGCTCTGGCTAGGACTTCCAGTACTATGGTTGAATGGGAATGGTGAGAATGGACATCCTTTCCTTGTCCAGTTCTCAAGAGGAATGCTTCTGGCTTTTGCCTTTTCAATATGATGTTGGCTATTTTGTCATAAATGGCTCTTATGATTCTGAGATATGATTTTTTTATGCCCCATTTGTTGGGAGTTTTTATCATGAAGGGATGTTAGATTTCATCAAAGGCCTTTTCTGTGTCTATTGAGATGATTATATGATTTTTGTTGTTAATTCTGTTTCTGTGGTGAATTGTATTTATTGATATATGTACGTTGATACAACCTTTATCCCAGGATTAAAGCCTACTTGATTGTGGTGAACTTGCTTTTTGATGTCCTGCTGGAAATGATTTATTAGTGTTTTGTTGCAAAAAAATCTTATCAATCAAGACATTACTTAATAAATTGTTATTGTTTATATTATTGTTTTATATAAAAATAAACACCAAAACTATTTTTGGGAATGCATAAGTTTATGTTCTTACTGATTTATCACTGTTTACTATGTTTTGTTAGTAATATAGTACTTTAAGAAAAAGCTTTATATTTTTAATACCAGTTAGCAGCCTTTCCCTCTCCTATTTTCTGAATCTGAAGTTCCACGTAGTCGTTTTGTACTGGGGTGTACAAATTACACAGAAGGCCCTGCCAAGAAGGAAAAGCAACTCTGAAGCCATTTCAGGCTCTTTCAAATATTCTCCTATAGTAAAAGACTACCACTAAAACACAAAAGATTCTTGTTCCATTCATTTTTATCAAGCTCTTGGGGTCATCAGTCTAATTATGGTTGCAGATGGTCAGTGAGTTAGCTGTGCTGAGGGCCTCAAATATCTATTGTAAAGATACTTTCAGTCTAGAGTAAAATGGGAGGAAAGTGAAATGCCTTAAAGAGTTGAACAGGTAACATAACCATGTGATGCTGAGTGTAAGACAATTTAGAGAGGTAGGAACTCTGGCAATCTAGAGGAACTTATTATGACCAAAGTCATACGTACTTAAAATACAACAGCACAATACAACAAAACCAGGCCAAATCCAAAACTTCTGCAAGCCCTACTCAGCCTGTTTACTGGTAGTTGCAAGTCCCATAAAGAGCTAACCATGAAGGGATGACTCCCAGGTAGAAAAAGATACAAAATTGTCCCTGGATTGATTCCATAAGCTATCACTTTTGTGAGACTCTCTATGAATCTATTAGCATCCATCATTCAATAAAGTGCTAGTGCAATGAACATCATATAGCAGGTGCTCAATGATGTGGTTGTATATTATCATCATCACTGCTATTCCTGTTTACAACCAGTTTAGAAGTGGTGGTGTTAGAAGTCACAGCAGATGAATACTACAAGTTGCAAATTGGGGTTGAGGAGGAAGAGCAAGTATGGGGGCTAGAGGCCCCCCTTTCTGGAGACAGTCTTGCTCTGTTTCCTAGGCTGGAATGTAGTGGTGTGATCTCGGCCCACTGCAACCTTTGCTTCCTAAGTTCAAGCCGTTCTTGTCCCTCAACCTCCAGAGTAACTGGGACTACAGGCATGTGTCAACACACCCAGCTAATTTTTTGCATTTCAGTAGAGGCGGGGTTTCACCATGTTTCTCAGGCTGGTCTCCAACTCCTGAGCTCAGGCAATTCTCTGGCTTCAGCCTCCCTAAGTGCTAGGATTTCAGGCATAAGCCACTATGCCATGCCTCCTTTGAAGCTGGTGAAGTGATCTTAGAGAAGGGAGAATGCTCTGGAATTGCTGGGTGGGTGCAACCTACAGGCCCAGGTGTTCGTGAAAGTTGTGTCCTCGCTGTCCTATCACTCGGCCTTTACTGAGTGAGATTCTCCCATTGACTTTTGATATTTCTGACAATTGATTCTACCATTAAAACTGGAGATGATTTTGCTCCATTTCTACTTAGCACTTGCTTAAGCAGTGACACCCATCCATGTCATAAAACTTTGGGTGAACTCCACATGCCTAATTATCCTCTGTGGATACATTCCACATGGCTCTGGGGATACATTGCACAAACTCAAGTGTAGTGCTAAGCAGAGGGCCTAGATACTCGACAGGGTGATGGTGGGGAAGCCATTATATGTATGTCAGTAGGATGTGAGGGGGAAGAATGGAGCAGTGCAAAATGCTTTAACTGAATTGACGGTTAGGATACCCTATCATGTATCAGGATATGCAGCTGCTTTTGTTGACACTAAATTTAATGATGCCTTTTCTAATTTGCCTCCAGAGTAGTGTTCTCTCTCTTTCTCTTTTTTAAATTATACTTTAAGTTCTGGGGTACATGTGCAGAACATGCAGGTTTGTTATACAGGTATGCACGTGCCATGGTGGTTTGCTGCATCCATCACCATCATCCATCTACATTAGGCATTTCTCCTAATGCTATCCCTCCCCTAGCCCCCCCATACCCCGACAGGCCCTGGTGTGTGATGTTCCCCTCCCTGTGTCCATGTGTTCTCATGATTCAACACCACTTATGAGTGAGAACACGTGGTGCTTGGTTTTCTGTTCTTGGATCAGTTTGCTGAGAATGATGGTTTCCATCTTCATCCATGTCCCTGCAAAGAACATGAATTCATTCTTTTTTATGGCTACATAGTATTCTATGGTGTATATGTGCCACATTTTCTTTATCTAGTCTATCATTGATGTGCATTTGGGTTGGTTCCAAGTCTTTGCTATTGTGAACAGTGCTGCAGTAAACATACGTGTGAATGTGTCTTTATAATAGAATGATTTATAATCCTTTGGGCATATACCCAGTAATGGGATTGCTGGGTCAAATGGTATTTGTTTCTAGATAAGAAAACCATATTTCATAACAATAAAAGGTCTAGTCATGTTAGGACAATACCATCTAATGCACAATTCAGAATTCTTGGATTCAAATTCTAGCCTTCCCACTTCCTAACTATAGAACACTTGATGAATTAACCATTCTGCACATCAGTGTTCTCATCTGTGAATTGGGAAAATATCTGCATTATAGGCTTGTTGTGAAGATTGAATAAATTTATGCACATAAGGTGCTTATAAGAGCAACTGGCTCATTTTTTGTGGGGCGAGGAGGGAGGAAGTTTTCCTCTGGTTGCCCAGGCTGGAGTGCAGTGGCATGATCTTGCTCACGGCAGCCTCTCCCTCCCAGGTTCAAGTGATTCTCCTGTCTCAGCCTCCCTAGTAGCTGTGGTTACAGGTGCCCACCACCACACCCAGCTAATTTTTGTATTTTTAGTAGAGATGGGGCTTTGCCATGTTGGCCAGGCTGGTCTTGAACTCCTGACCTCAGGTGATCCAACTGCCTCTGCCTCCCAAAGTGCTGGGATTACAGGCATGAGCCACCATTCCTGGCCTACTGGCTCATTGTTAATTATCATGTTTTGTCATAATCTTTATTGTCATATACTAAATCATTGAGAAAATGTTCTGAGATTTGCCAAAGAAATTTTCTTGAACTTTTATACTCATATGAAGTTGAAACGTAGGCAAATGTAATCTATATGTTTCCACTCATCTACTGTTAAATCTTTCAAATGATATTTGTTAAAAGTACAGAATCCATACAGGGGTTATTTTCAACTTCTATTCCATAAACTCTTAAGATACTTTTCTATCCCAAGTCCCCACCACTTCTTGATGGTGAGAGCCTCATGGTCTTTCTAAGAAATCGTGGTGGAATATGCCAAATAAGAACAGAAAGAGACATATAGTATAGGTATCTATAGATGCACCAATAAAGCGCTGGGTAGCTTAAATGTAAATGTTTGCAAATGGTGCATTTTTTATTTGTCAAAAAGTGGTGTTTAAATTTGCTGTAAAGTTTATAAGATTTGTTTTTATTTCAACAAAAACCATAAAGCATAAATTTGTCAGTCTGAATGTTGTCATTTGGTTACTTATGTTCTCAAGTTTGTCCTTGATGTTAATAGAACCTACTTGTTTTGGTATCAAAATGTTGGGAGTTGGTATGGGTTTTTAGATTATGATACTATTGAAATGCAAGCAGACAATCTGAGAGCATTTCTAGGGAGCTCTAAATTATGAAGTAAATCCTATTCAAGTTTGTTTCCAGATATCTCAACCACCTTTGACGGGAAGACTTTGTTCACTAAAATCTTCATCAAAAATGTGTGTTGACTTTCAGTTCATCTTGGAGAAAGAACTGTTGGTTAGAGTGAACTATTAGGATTTTTATTATATGAAAGGCATTACAACAAGGGAAATAATAAAAAGGAATATTAAAACACCAATAGGCACAGTACTATATATTTTGTTTTTCTTTTGTACATGTTTTTGTTCAATTTTCATTTATGTACATGTTTGTTGCATGTCTCAAATCACAGTATAAA
The DNA here is from genome assembly GCF_049354715.1 of Callithrix jacchus. NCBI lineage: Eukaryota > Metazoa > Chordata > Mammalia > Primates > Cebidae > Callithrix > Callithrix jacchus. Next base: position 79,258,432 of record NC_133507.1, read on the forward strand.
TGTAACCTTGTTTTCTGATCGTTTTGTTCACAAAAATTTATGAGATGGTAAAGGTGTATTCCAATAGTAACATGGAAATTGTTAGTGGCTGCATTATATCCTGTTAAATATTAGTATTCATTGTAGCTTTTCACCAATTTTACATACTGTTTCCAAATTTTTCTGTAATATATAAATGTTACAAAGAACATTATATATTACATTTGTACATTTAACAGGTACAAATTTAATTACTTTAGAATAATAAGTGATAATGATAGCTATCATATATTGAATATTTGCTGTGAAGTATGCAAAGTTCTGTGGAGTGGAATCCCAGGGCCAAAAGATATGGACATACTTACTGTTTTTAAAAATGTTGTTAAACTTCTAGAGGCAGTGTAAATTGACTCTACAGCTGGGAAATAATGTGAGAGGTTACTACTTTCTCCACTACTTTGATAGCTTTGGGAATTATTAATATATCTGGGAAAAATATTTTATAATTTTAATGGTTGATTCTAGAATTCCTCTTAAGGAGGTTACAGACTTCTTAAGGAAAATACCTTGACCAGCCAATTTGGGGTGACAGAAGAAATTCTGAATACACAGATTGGCAAAAGCCAAGATGAAAAACCACTGTGAATTTGAAATGAACAAGAACTTGGTAGTAAAGCACAAGGAGAAAGAGAAAAAAGAGTGAGGAGAGAGATGAATATAACATGGTAGAGGACTGAGATTCTAGTACTGCAAATGGCTGAGTGACTTTCATAGCAGAAGTATCTCAACTTGCATTTCCAGGTTGTTTGTGTTGTGGTCATGCAAATTCCCTGACATCCCAAATTTTTAGTCAAATCTTTTCCATATATACATATCCAGGGGACTGGTTTGTGGGAAATTAAATAAAACAGTTCCACATTTAGGTCAATGTAGTGTGAAATTAAACAGGATGGGTGAAAAGGATGGTAAGATGTTCCCTAAACAAATTCAAAAATGTTAGGAGCTTAAACCAGAGGTGACAACCAGGAGAAAGTAAATTTCTAGGACATTCTCTGAAGATTTTAAGTATATTTTCCTCCTAAATGACATAGTTATTTTATCCTATATCCGATAGCAACTAGTACAATAAAGATGTACAGTGAGTACCTAATAAATGCTTCTTTATTGATTCACTCAATATTGACAGAAATTTGTTAGCACAAATTATGAATCAGCCAAGTCACATAATTGACAACGCATCCTTTTATTATTTATTAACAAACAAAACCACTAACATTTGAGGGGCAGTCTCCAGGCAATCAGGAAGAGCAGATGGAGTCATTTAACTCTTTTAGATTGCTGGATTGCTGACAGGTGCATGTGGAGTTAGAGCAGTCACCTCCATCTGGCACAGACACGGGTGGTTAAGGAGATATTTAGCATGGTAAGACAACGTTAAACAGATACTACTGCAAAGATACAGAATTTTCAATGGCAAAATTAGATTTTAACAACTCATGGACCTTACTTAAAGGGCAAACTTTGATTGGTAATTAGTAAAAATAATGGAACTATTTTTAGGTAATGACCAATTTTAAAACATTAGTCAGGGATATAAAGTTCTGTATTTAGTAGCAGCAAAATGAACCTACTTTTTTCTATTTATTTGGTGCTTTCAGTGCTATGCAGTATTTCAAGGGAAAATCTGAGGGCACTGCTAATTCAGTGACACAGAAAATGCTTTCGTACTCCCAGAATTAATTCCTCAGGCTTTACGGTCTCTAATTCTTTCCTGTAAATTTGATAGAAAATTCCTATAGCAAGTGTTATCACCTTTACATTTCTAAATAGTGAGCTGCCTCCATTTTATTTGCTATACCCTCTTTAACTATTATAATTATGTAAAACATGGAAATAATGTCTTATAAAAATGAGAAACATTACTGCTCTCTTTCATGATGCAAAACAATTTGTATCCCTGAATGTATTCAGGAAAAGTAATTTAAGGAGACCCTCCATGGTTTTGAATTGCACAAATGTGCATGTTGAAAGGCCACATTTTCTGATGTGACATTAAGAAGAATGACATTTATTAATCTTTACTGCCAGAGCTGTGGAATAGATGGCTTCGGCAAGTGCAAGTGCCTAAGCACCGAAGGATTTTTTTTATATGTTCAAAACATTTTTTTAAAAAGTGAGTCTGGGCCGGGTGCGGTGGCTCACGCCTGTAATTCTAGCACTTTGGGAGGCTGAGGCGGGTGGATCATGAGGTCAAGAGATCGAGACCATCCTGGTCAACATGGTGAAACCCCGTCTCTACTAAAAATACAAAAAATTAGCTGGGCATGGTGGCGCGTGCCTGTAATCCCAGCTACTCAGGAGGCTGAGGCAAGAGCGAAACTCTGTCTCAAACAAACAAACAAACAAAATAAAGTGAGTTTACAGAGATTGTCTAAAAATGTGATTGTGATCCTGTTTGCAATATTGGAATGTAAGATATTCAGTTGAATATGGTGGCACACACAGCAAAATGATACTCCCTTTTACCCAATTTCCAAACAAAATGGGAATGCAGTACTTAAAATGAACAAGTGAATTTTACACTTTAGGGATTTTTTTTTTTTTTTGGTGGGAACTCTCCTAGTTCCAAGAGTTCTTTGTAAAGATCAAAAAATGAAATCCGTATGTTTTCAGAAGTGTTAATGTGTCTGGTAAAAATTTAGCAGTTGGGCTACATAAAGAGGATTTTCTGACCGGGTACAGTGGCTTATACCTGTAATCCCAGCACTTTGGGAAGCTGAGGCTGTTGGATCATTTAAGGCCAGGAGTTCAAGACTAGCCTGGCCAACATAGTAAAACCCTGTCTCTACTAAAAATATATATTAAAAAATGTATCTGGGTGTGGTGGTACTTGCCTGTGGTCACAGCTACTCAAGTAGCTGAGGCATGAGAATTGCTTGAACCCAGGAGCTGGAGGTTGCAGTGAGCTGGGATCATGCCACTGCACTCTGACCTGGGCAACAGAGTGACAGTTTGTTTAAAAAAAAGAAGAAGAGTCTTTTCCTTGGAAGGATACCCAAATACATATTTTTAAAGGATATGCACAGAAAATAGTAGTTTCTTTGTTTGGGTAAAATATTTTTTATCTTCTTTGAGTGGGAAGAATGCAAGTAAACTAGGAGACTCAATGTTAGAGCAACCTAAAATTCTGGTTGAACTTTGCTTTGTTATCTTGGGCTAGACACTTATCTCTCTGGGAGTAATTTTCTCATCAGAGATGGGTGAGTCAGAGTGACATTAAACAAGCAGCAGAATTATTAATATATTTTCATTATATTTTTCCTGGATTGCATTGGTTTTTTTTTGTGGAGTCATCTGTCAATTTGTTAGTTGTCTTGCTTCTTTGAATAAAATGTTGTCTTCTTTCTCCCTGTCTGCTTATAATTTTTTTTTGTCTTTAATTTTGAGCAATTTTACTATGATGTACTTAGGTGTTCTTTTATATATATTCATCCTATCTGAGGTTTGTAACATATCCAAAATCTGTGTCTTGGTTTCTTTTATCAGCTTTGGAAAACCATTTTCTTAAATGTTTCATTTGCTCCATTTTCTCTCTCCTTTCCTTTTGGGGCTTCAGCTGTACATATGTATACCATATGTCTCTTATGCTTATTTATGCATTTTCTGTCTGTTTCTCTATGTATCAGTCTATATATTTTTACAAACTTACAGTTCATGAATCTTCTCAGCAGCTGTGTTTAATTTGCCATTAGACCCATCTGTTGTGTTCTTGATTTTGCTTATATATTTTTAGTTCTAAAATTCTTGTTTTTATAATTTCAATTTTGCTGTTGAAATACTTCAATTTGCCATCAACTTCTTGAGGGTATGAATCACAATTTTAAAAAATTCATGTCTAGTTACTCTAATGAGGTTTCGGTAGATCTATTACTATTATAGGTTATTCTCTTGATTTTTGGTCAAGTGTTCTTGTATCTTGTTAATTTTGGATTTAATGCTAGATATCATGTGAGAAATTGGATTCTGAATGATTTTAATATTTTTTCAAAAAGGATTTGCTTGTTTTGTTTTAGGCAGTTAGCATAGAGGAATGTCATCTTAATTTAGCCAGGAACTAAAATGATTCAAAGTTGGATTTTGGTATTTTTGATGGGTGATACAACATTGTTTCTGATTCATCATATTTATAGAGATTTCTAATTGTCTTTCAGGAGTCTTAACTGAAAGTCTTGGCTATTTATCAAGATTCTCTTTCTTTGGTGTCTTGTCTATTTTGTGTTGCTATAAAAGAGCACCACAGACTGAACAATTTATAAAGAACAGAAATGTATTCTCTCACAGTTCTGGGACTGGGAAGTCCAAAATCAAAGTTCTGGAAATTTGGGTTCTAGTCTCTCTGCTTTTTATTTTTTAATTGCATTTTAGGTTTTGGGGTACATGTGCAGAACATGCAAGATAGTTGCATAGGTACACATGTGGCAGTGTGATTTGCTGTCTTCCTCCCCTTCACCCACATCTGGCATTTCTCCCCATGCTATCCCTCCTCAGCTCCCCGCCCTGCTGTCCCTCCCCTATTCCCCCCAATAGATTCCAGTGTGTAGAGCTCCCCTCCCTGTGTCCATGTGTTCTCATTGTTCATCACCCACCTATGAGTGAGAATATGTGGTATCTCATTTTCTGTTCTTGTGTCAGTTTGCTGAGAATGATGTTCTCCAGATTCATCCATGTCCCTACAAAGGACACGAACTCATCGTTTTTGATTGCTGCATAATATTCCATGGTGTATATGTGCCAGGTTTTTCCAGTCCAGTCTATCATCGATGGGCATTTGGGTTGGTTCCGGGTCTTTGCTATTGTAAACAGTGCTGCAGTGAACATTTGTGTGCATGTGTCCTTATAGTAGAACAATCTGTAGTCCTTTGGATATATACCCAGTAATGGGATTGCTGGGTCAAATGGAATTTCTATTTCTAGGTCTTTGAGGAATCTCCACACTGTCTTCAGCAATGGTTGAACTAATTTACACTCCCACCAGCAGTGTAAAAGTGTTCCTATTCCTCCACATCCTCTCCAGCATCTGTTTTCTCCAGATTTTTTAATGATTGCCATTCTAACTGGTGTGAGATGGTATCTCAATGTAGTTTTGATTTGCATTTCTCTAATGACCAGTGATGATGAGCATTTTTTCATATGTTTGTTGGCCTCATGTATGTCTTCTTTTGTAAAGTGTCTGTTCATATCCTTTGCCCATTTTTGGATGGGCTTGTTTGCTTTTTTCTTGTAAATCTGTTTTAGTTCTTTGTAAATTCTGGATATCAGCCCTTTGTCAGATGGGTAAACTGCAAAGATTTTTTCCCATTCTGTTGGTTGCTGATTCACTCTAGTGACTGTTTCTTTTGCTGCGCAGAAGCTGTGGAGTTTCATTAGGTCCCATTTGTCTATTTTGGCTTTTGCTGCTAATGCTTTTGGTGTTTTGGTCATGAAGTCCTTGCCTACTCCTACGTCCTGAGGTTTTGCCTAGATTTTCTTCTAGGGTTTTTATGGTGCCAGGTCTTATGTTTAAGACTTTAATCCATTTAGAGTTAATTTTAGTGTAAGGTGTCAGGAAGGGATCCAGTTTCTGCTTTCTGCACATGGCTAGCCAGTTTTCCCAACACCATTTATTAAACAGGGAATCCTTTCCCCATTGCTTGTTTTTGTCAGGTTTATCAAAGATGGTATGGTTGTAGATATGTTGTGCTGCCTCTGATACCTCTGTTCTGTTCCATTGGTCTATATCTCTGTTTTGGTAGCAGTACCATGCTGTTTTGATTACTGTAGCCTTGTAGTATAGTTTGAAGTCTGGTAGTGTGATGCCTCCCGCTATATTCTTTTTGCTTAGAATTGACTTGGCTATGCGGGCTCTCTTTTGGTTCCATATGAAGTTCAAGGTGGTTTTCCCAGTTCTGTGAAGAAAGTCTATGGTAGCTTGATGGGGATAGTGTTGTGTCTGTAAATTACTTTGGGCAGTATGGCCATTTTCACGATATTGATTCTTCCTAACCATGAACATGGAATGTTTCTTCATCTGTTTGTGTCCTCTCTTATTTCGTTGAGCAGTGGTTTGTAGTTCTCCTTGAAGAGGTCCCTTACGTTCCTTGTTAGTTGTATTCCTAGGCATTTTATTCTCTTTGTAGCAATTGTGAATGGGTTCGTTCTTGATTTGGCTCTCTTTCAGTCTGCTATTGGTGTATAGGAATGCTTGTGATTTTTGCACATTGATTTTATATCCTGAGACTTTGCTGAAGTTGCTTATCAGTTTCAGGGCTGAGACGATGGGGTCTTCTAGATATACAGTCAGGTTGTCTGCAAATAGAGACAATTTGGCTTCCTCCTTTCCTATTTGAGTCTCTCTGCTTCTAAGATGGCATCGTGAATGCAGAGTTCTTGAGATGAGAAACGTTGTGTCCTCCCATGGCAGAAAAATATGAGAGAGAGAGAGAGAGAGAGAGAGAGAGAGAGAGAGAGAGAGAGAGAGAGAGAGAGAGAGAGAGGGAGAGAGGGAGAGGGGGAGAAAGAGAGAGAGAGAGAGAGAGAGAGAGAGAGAGAGAGAGAGAGAGAGAGAGAGAGTGTGTTAGTTCACTCCTATGAGCTTTTTCTATAGCAGCATGAATCTATTCATGAGGGAGGAGCCCTCATGACTTAAACACCTTCCATTAGAGTCCACCTCTCCATGCTGTAGTTCTGAGTACACATTCAAACCACAGAACTTGGTATACCCTGAATTCCAATTTATGTCCTCCTCAGCCTCTTAAGATGCTTGGAAGTTCTGTTTGGTCTTTCATTCTTCCAGAAACAGGCTTCTGCTCATCTTTTCAGTCCTTAAGAGACCACTGGTAAACTGGCAGAAGGCTTAAGGGTAAAACACACTGAATGTTGAGCTCATTTCTCTCTGCTCCCTTTCTCTCTGGAATCTTAGATTTTAAAGATCTGTTTCTAAAACTCTTTGATATCTTCAAACATTTATATTTTAAAAATGTCTTTCTAATTTTCTATTTTTTTTTCCTGAGGGAAGGTTTGTCTAGGAAAACCAAAACCAAAAAGCCTTATCTTCTGTTCTGACACGAAGCAGAAAATCTCTATTGTGTTAAACTCTAAAGGTCTATACTTTTTTGTGATTTTATTTAAAAAGGTTGGATTATCATTTCTTAGTAGGTAATCTGTAAGAAAGCATATGGCTATAAATAGCTAGGGGTTTAGATGCTACATTTGTTGTTAAATATATTTCTGTCACCTGTTTTGACCAATGAAGTTTAAAGGCCCAAGTTATAGAATGACTGTCAGAATGACTTTTCCTACAGGACTACATAGGCATGTCTTCTCTGATGTCTTGACATAAACCAGAATGACATTTCTGTGGTTCTTTAATGAAAACAGGATTTTCCCATTTTTCATTCTGATGAGAAAAATCTTGAACCAGAACAAGCATTTAGAAGCTATTGATCTGAACTCTCAATGAAACTCTACTTTCCCAAAGTCTTTTGGGATATATCAAGGCCAAATCATGGGTATCTCTATAAATAATTAGATAGGCAGTATTTCCACAGCTGTGCAATACCAGATGTTTTCACTTTTTTAGGCTTAAAGGAACTTCCTTCCTTTGCAGTTAAAAAGTCAATTGTGTCAGAGTCTATACACCCATCCTTCTTAAATAGGACACAGAAGGTCTGAGAGACTTGGATTTGAACTCCATGATAATCCGACTTTTAGTGGAAGAGAACTCAATTAAGTTTGTCACATGCTGGAATCAAAAGATTCTGCCAACAGTGTAGGGAATGTTTTATCTTTCCACTGAATATTTAATTTGCAATAATGACACACTAAAAGACAGGTGGAAGTAGTGAAGCTGCATGCCCCACTGACCACTGATTTCAGTTCTTAGCCAAGGTTGTCCTTGCACATTTGCTCAAAAGTACATACTTGGGTCTCTATTCAGCCCCCAGGCTCATGTTTGTCTCGGCTCCCTTCTCTGCACTGCTTTTCTGATTTCTCTATTGTAGGTTCATCTGAGGCCAAATGCCTGATGTCAACTTTGCTTTTGCCATAACTTAGAGATAACATAATAGGGGCAGCCTTTTTAATAATATTAAGAGACAAAAAGTGACATAAAGTTACTTTGGACTTCAGGGAAGGAATTTCTTCCTTTATGAGGAAGAAGGTAAGACCCTTTTCATCTTTGATCATTGGTTAGCTAAAGGTTTTAGAAGGATTAGGACGAAATATAAAAGTAAAAATTATCTGGGCCGGGTGCGGTGGCTCAAGCCTGTAATCCCAGCACTTTGGGAGGCTGAGGCGGGTGGATCACGAGGTCAAGAGATCGAGAGCATCCTGGTCAACATGGTGAAACCCCGTCTCTACTAACAATACAATAAATTAGCTGGGTTCGGTGGCGCGTGCCTGTAATCCCAGCTACTCAGGAGGCTGAGGCAGGAGAATTGCCTAAACCCAGGAGGCGGAGGTTGAAGTGAGCCGAGATAGCGCCATTGCAGTCCAGCCTGGGTAACAAGAGGGAAACTCCGTCTCAAAAAAAAAAGTAAAAATTATCTTTGATTTTTATCAACATTGAAAAACATGTTTTTTAACTTGGTATATTTACTGGTGCTTTTACTATTTTGAAAAGTATTAGCATTGTAAACAATATATTTTGGTGGTGGTGGTGCTATTACTAGTTGTGTTGAGCTTATAAATCTAAAGCTTTGTTATTCTTATAAAAATGATGCTTGCATTGTTCAAATATTTCTCAATGCATTTTTGTACATATAGACATTTTATATAGTATCCTGTAAATAAGATTCTGCTATGCTATAGTCTGGTGCTTTTATTCACCAGCAACTTATGATAACATTCCAGGTAAATAATTATAGATCATTATCATCAAGATATGCCAGATGAAACATGGATGTCTACTATGATTTAATAATGTATTATTTGGCAAGTGTAGAAGTTGCTATGTGTTGTGGGTGGAATTGTGTCCCCCAAAATGATGTCTTGAAGTCTTAACTTCTCATACCTGTGAATGTGACTTTATTTGAACTAGGGTCTTTGCAGATACAATCAAGTTAGGTTGAGATCATACTACATTAGGGTGAGCCCGAAATCCACTGACTAGTTTTCCTCTAAGGAGACAGAGATTTGGAGACACAGACTCCCAGGGAGGAGTGCCATGTGACTACAGGGCCAGAGACTGGAGGGATACAGCTGCAAGCTGAGGAATGTTAAGAATTTCCAGCAACCACCAGAAGCTAGGAAGAAAAAGGAGTACTCTTCTCTGGGGCCCTCAGAAGGAACATGATGGTCAATACCTTAATTCTGGACATCTGGCTTCCAGGACTGTGAGAGAATAAATTTGTGTTGTTTTAGCCACCCAGTCTGTGGTAATTTGTTACAGGATCTCTCTAAGAACTAATATAATATGTTATGCTGCATTATTTTATTTTACATTATGTATTTCTCTACGGCTGGAAGTTAGTTATTATTAGTGTCATGTGTCCCATGTATCATGGGTTGACATTTCAACTCTAATTAAAAAAGCAACTATTATGGCATGTAAGTGGAATGTGGAATTTAAGAACTATGACATTATACATCTCTGATAAGTTTTCAAGCAAACTTTATCCAATTTTAGTCTTGTCAATTAAAAAGGGACATGAAAAACGTGGAGTTTCATTAATTGAGACCAACAAAAACAGGCTAATAGGCTGGAAAATAAGGATGTTAGTCACAGACTCAGAAAGCTGAATGGGACATTAGTGACCATCCACTCTGGGGCTGGCATACTGCCAGCACACACCCTGCCCCTCCATTGCAGAGACCATCCAAACAGGGTGCTGCTCAGCCCTGGCCCAGACCCAGCCTCATAGTTCTCCTCTGCACAGTGTGCCAGGCAGTTGTAACCAGCTGACCAGAGATGGTCCAAAAGAAAACCGATTAGCTATTATGGTCCAGTCAAGTCTTTTAATTTACAGATGAAAAAACTGAAGCCCAAGGAGAGAAAGGGAGCTAATTGTAGGACCCAGAATAAGTTAAGAACTGGATGTTAATCCCAAAATTCCTGTCTTGTGCCTATTTTACCAACATATCCTCTCCTAAGCAGCAATCAAAGGATAAAAATCTCTTTTTGGGGAGGGGATGGGGTACATAATTGGGGGCTATCAAGATTTCCTTCAAAATCTAAAATGGGCTCCATGTGACTCCCTAACAGTATGAGTGGGGTCCAATAGAAATACTAAATGTATTATAATTAGCATGTAATAAGCAGTGAGGACAACTAGAGGTTGTTTTCTTGCCATCTTGATTTTCGCCAGCTTCTTCACTGCATCCTGCTTTATCAGTGGGAAATTTGTGACCTGTATCTTGTGAAACCATCCTGCCAAACTCCTATCTCAAATAGAAATATGGTGAGGTGAGTTTGGCAATGCATTCTTGGTGCAGGGACACATCAACATTTAGTACCTTATTATCTATAGAATTAGGATAATGAGAGTTGGAAGCTAATGGAGCTCACTGATCCTACCTCATAGTCAGTGCAAGAATCCTCTCTACACTATACCTTGTAAAAGATCAATTAGTTCATTTACTCTTCACCTAATGGACTTGGAGGTTAAATATATGTATACAAAAACATGTGTGCATGTGTGTTTGTGTGTGTGTGTGCACGCACAGGTATGTAGTTTTGATTCCACCTAATTCCGAAATGATTCATAACCTAAAAAAGATTAAAAATACTCCTTTGGTCTTCACTCAAATGTTCCCAGATATGAGGTATCCATTATCTCATAATGCAAAGTAAACAAAAAATAAATTTCAAGCCCTCCAGCTGACTGAACAGAGTCACTCCTGGCCAAAATTATTCCAAAGAAACCTGAAAAAACTAGTCCAGGCCATGAAAAGAAGAGAGGTCAGATATGCCTAATTATACCCCATTTTCTTTGGTGTGTAGGCACAACTGACCAGCATTAACATTAAAATAAAAGTCATAAGACTGACAAACAGACTTTTTGTAGTAGTAAGATGGCAAATTCCAACCTGATATAGCATCACATGATAGATAAAAGGCCCTGAAGGAAATCAAAGTACTTTACCCCAAAATAGATTTCCAAATTTCTAAAGCATTATCTTGGAATGGTCCTGCCAAGCTATCTCTTGTGGAGTAAATTTATTTTCTGTAGAGAATCCCCTTCCCTTTCTAGGTCCTATCCTCATCCAGAAGAGATTTAACAAAGAGTATGACACCTTTTAAGGTCCATTAAGAGACATTTACCATCTAGTGTCTCTGAAATATGCTACCTGAAGGCTTCCCCTTGGCTTTCACAACTCCTGCTTATTTTAACTCAAGCATTTCTTTCTGCTGACTTCAACTCTTTAGGCAAAGCTTAACTCTTTTAACCAATTGCCAATCAGAAAATCTTTGAATCCACTCATGACCTGTACGTGCCCCTTTGAAATGGTGAGGGTTTATCTACTTTTGTCCAAAAATTGGAATCATCTTAGACCCTACCAATAATCAGTTCATTCTACTCATCCTTGGAATTCTGCTAGCCTTCCAACTGGTTTCTGTACCTGTTAAGTTCATCTGTCACATAGCAGCCAATGTGATCTACTTGAAAAAGATAGAAATTTCCATTCATACTCTTTTTACTGATGTGTTATCTAAAATTTGATTTCTTAACAGTTATGCTGGAGGCTAGAAGCCAATGGAGTCAAGCTTTCAATATTCTGAGATAATGTATATCAAACCTGGAATTCTATACTCATTCATATGGAAACCAAAGTGTTGAGACAGAATACATATATTCAGAAGGTCGAATGATGTGCCTCACCAATGTGAGTGAAGAAGGAAGACATAAGGGATCCTTGGTATGGGGCACCTGCCACAAGATGCAGCAATGGGAAGTCCCAGGATGACAGTGAAAAGAAATTTTCCACTGTGCAGAAGCCCTGTGCAGAATAGGTAATAGCCGTGCAGAAGCCCTCAGGAGTAGAGAGGCAGAGGGATCTGGGAGCAATGTCTCCAAAATGATCAAGAAAATATATCAAACTAATCTATTGCCAGATTTAAAAAACTATAATGAGCAGAATTTTATATATCTGGGCCAGTTGGGTGTGAATTAATGATAGGTACATGGAAATGAAGCAATTGAAAGGATGAGGCAATTATTAACTCAAAACAAAAAGTTGTATATTATGTAATGCAAACCCAGAGATAAACTCTCATGTATGTGGTCAAATGATTTTTGACAAGGCTGCCAAGACCACTTAATGGAGAGAGAACATTCTTTTCAAACTGTGCAGGGAAAACTGGATATTCATTTGATAAAGAACAAAGTTGAGCTCTTACCTTACACCATATCAAAAAATTAACTAAAAATAGGTCAAAAGCCTAAACGTAAGAGCTAGAACTATCAAATTCTTACACGAAAACGTAGGGAAAAAGCTTTGTGACGTTGGATTTGGCAAGGACTTATTAGATGTGACACCCAAAGCACAAGCAACAAAGGCAAATGGAACGACATCAAAATGAAAACCTTTTGTGCATCAAAAGACAGTGTCAGAGTGAAAAGGCAGCCCACAGAATGGGAGAGAATATTTGCAAGTGATACATGGGATAAGGGATTATAGGATACCAAAAGAACTCCTACAATCCAATAAAAAATCAACCTAATTAAGAAGGGTGAAAACTTAGACATTTCTCCAAAGGTGATTTATAAATGGCCAATAAGCACATGAAAAGATGTTTAAAATCACAGCTCATTACAGAAATACAAATGAAAACTATAATGAGATACCACTTCATCCATAAGGATAGCCATTGTGTAAAAAAAAAAAAAAGGAAAATTACATATAGAACTATCATAGGATCCACTTCTTTGTGTATACCCCAAATAACTGAAAGCAGAGACTTGAAAACATATTTGTACTTCCTAGTCCATAGTAATATTATTCATAGCCAAAAGGTTAGAAGCAACCAAAATATATATTAAAAGAATGGATAAATGTGTATATACATACAATGGAATATTATTAAGCCTTAACAAGGGAGGAAATTCTGACACATGCTACAACATGGATGAATCTTGAAGACATTATGCTTAGGGAAATAAATTAGTTACAAAAGGATAAATGTTGTATATGATTCCATTTATATGAGGTATCTAAAATAGTCAAATTTATACAGACAAAGTAGAATGGCAGTTGCCAGGGGAGTTATAGTTTGACAGGTACAGAATTTTAGTTTGGGAAGATGAGAAAGTTCTGAAGATTGAGAGTGGTGATGGTCACATAGCAATGTGAATGGACTTAATGACACTGAACTGTCTGCTTTAAAATAATTAAGATGGTGAATTTTGTGTTAAGTAAATTTTATTTTTAAAAACTTTTTAGTTAATTAATTTTAGAGACAGGGTCTTACTCTGTCACCAGGCTGAGTGCAGTGGTGATCATAGCTCACTGTAGCCTTGAACTCCTGAGTTCAAGCAATCATCCCACTTAAGCCCCTTCAATAGCTAGGACTACAATTACAGGCCCGTGTTATTGTGCCCAGCTAACTTATTTTTTATATGTTTAAAGATGGAGTCTTGCTATGTTTCCCAAGCTAATTTCAAAATTCCAGGCCTTAAGCAATCTTCCTGCCTCAGTCTCCCAAGTAGCTAGGATTACAAATGGGAGCCATCCTCTTGACATTTTAATACAATTAAAAAAAGTGTCACTAGACTACCTTGTTAAGCATTGAATAAATATGTCTCAAAATGATTTATTGCTAATTAAACCTTGAAGAAACTGTTTAATTGCTCTGCATCTCATAATACTAAAATCTTTAAGCTTTTAGTCCCCTTCGCAAATAAAACAAGTATCATCATTAAAAAGAAATTACCTAATACCTTATACAGCTTAGCTAAGACCAAGATTTACATCAGTATTATTATGTACAGACAAAATATTGGTTTTCTTTAAATTATTTTTTTGGGAACTGAAGAGGTGAATATGGTATAAGAGTGAAGCCAATAAATTATTTCTAAAATTGTAAATTAAAAAAATAGCAGTTAATGCAGGTTATTTGTATAGGTTGAGTTAAATTGCTAAAAGAATTAAAAGTGGTTATTTTTGAGGAGTATGGGAATAGGTTATATGTCTGACTTTTTTTCTATAAACCTGATGGTAGTATTCACTATCTGAGTTTTTAAACCATGTACATGTATGCTTTTGATAAAAAATAAAGTCAGTTAAGAAGCACACATATATATGGACATACATACAGATTTCTTGACCAACCCTGTTACCAAGCGTACATTTTTGATCATATGGTGGAATTAGGGTGGAACACTTTTAATAATTGTAAAGAGTGTTATGATTTTAAAAGTCCTTTTATGCTTATTCCTCTGGAGGAAGCCAGCTTCTATGTTGCAAGGAAGCTCAAGCAGGCCTGAGGAGAGTCCATATAGTGAGTGGTCCTACAGTAAGTACTAATTTGCAAGCCATATACATAAGCATCTTGGAACAGGATTCACCAGGGCCAGTCAAGTTTTAAAATGAATACTGCTGTGGTCAGCATCTCAATAGCTTGCTAGAGACCCTGATTCAGGACCACCCAGGTAGGTTGCTTCTGAACTCCTCCCACAGAAACTATGTGAGATAAATTTTTACTGTTGTTTTAAGCTGCTAAGTTTTGGGGGTAAATTGTTATTCAGTAGCAGATAACTTAGGTAGATTTTGGAGGAAACTGAGGTTTAGAGAGATGTAAAGACCTGCCCGTAGTGTTGTATCTAGTAAATAAGTGGTGGAGACAAAGATTGAACTGCATTTTCTGACCCCAGATTCAGTGCTCTTTTTTGTTTGTTTATTTACAACACCAAGTTAGCCTCCTATCCCCAAGAAAACTCTTAGTATTTTCATTTCATTGGGTCAACTTTGATATGTAAGTTAATTCTAAGAGGTTTTAAGTAAAAATACATAGGCTTAGAAATCATGACATCCAAATCAATTTCTAATTTCCAAGCTGTGTGGCATATAGCTCTCCATTTATTTAGGGGCTAGTATCTAAGATTTCTATTCCTGAATAAGGAATCACTGTAATAATAAAATCTGGAAGAAGTTAAGTACTCTACATATGCACCAACTTCTGATCTGGCCTACACACTGAGTCATTTTTCTATATATTACCTTTCTTATTTATCTCTTGGGCTCTGCCTTTGAATGAAGAGTACATTAAGAATAGCACTCACATTGTGACATTGTAAAGAAATTATGACAACTCATTTTTTCCATCAGTGCACTGAACATAGAAATAACTATTAACTTTTTGCTTCCATACTGTATCTGAATAAGTATTTCAATTTGCTCTTCTCTTCATCTCACAGATTTTTAATTTTCTGTTTCATTTAAGGTCATTAAGGAATATTATTTAAAATGGGCAAAAAGGCTAGTGTTTAGTCATTTTTAATTTACTGTGACACACACTTGCTGACTTACTGAATGAACTAAGGTTATCATAATGCATCATCTGTGCTTCTTGATGCTTTTGGATTGCATTTCCATATGGATGCGTTTTCTATTAGAAGTTCTCCTGGGCACATATTGCCCCTATTAACTGAGTCATAGATTGCAAACCCTGGGAAGGACTAACTAGTCTGATCTGGAGGTGCAGTGAGAGTTGAGATGAAAGACAAAGCCATGGCCAATAATTTAGGACTTTCTAGGCCAAAGGTCACTGTTCTTGTCTTCCTGCCAGCTTCCCACACCACTGTTCAAGAATGCCTAACTCCTAGCTAGTCAGTTGCCTCCATATCCTGTAATTCACATGAGGCCGTGCTGGGAAAACCTGTCTTCATGTAGTTCTACAGGTATCCCCTGGGGGGCTGGGAAGACCACAGGACAGGTGCTTGGGTTTGGGCATGGGCTGAAACAGGAGGATGACTCACTGCAATGCCTGGAAAGGACGTTGGAAGGAAGAGGAGGAGGTTCTTTTCATCCCACTTCACAAAGCTGTTTATGGAATTCTGACCATAGACTTCAAAACAGTTTTGCACGTCACCTTCTCTCTCCCTCCCTCATGGCACAAATCAGTGTAACTGGTCTATAGCCTAAGGCCAGAGAAAGACAGATGCTGAAAGATTGCTCTCTAAAGACTGATTCTCCAGCAACCAACAGAATGGGAAAAATTTTTGCAGTTTACCCATCTGACAAAGGGCTGATATCCAGAATTTACAAAGAACTAAAACAGA
This sequence comes from Callithrix jacchus, assembly GCF_049354715.1. Classification (NCBI taxonomy): domain Eukaryota; kingdom Metazoa; phylum Chordata; class Mammalia; order Primates; family Cebidae; genus Callithrix; species Callithrix jacchus. The sequence continues at coordinate 79,274,667 of NC_133507.1, forward strand.
TTTACAGGAAAAAAATAAGCCCATTCAAAGATGGGCAAAGGATATGAACAGACACTTTGCAAAAGAAGACATGCATGAGGCCAAGAAACATATGAAAAAATGCTCATCATCACTGGTCATTAGAGAAATGCAAATCAAAACTACATTGAGATACCATCTCACACCAGTTAGAATGGCAATCATTAAAAAATCTGGAGACAACAGATGCTGGAGAGGATGTGGAGAAATAGGAACACTTTTACACTGCTGGTGGGAGTGTAAATTAGTTCAACCATTATGGAAGACAGTGTGGCGATTCCTCAAGGATCTAGACATAGAAATTCCATTTGACCCAGCAATCCCATTACTGGGTATATATCCAAAGGACAATAAATCGTGCTACTATAAGGACACATGCACATGAATGTTCATTGCAGCACTGTTTACAATAGTAAAGACCCGGAACCAACCCAAATGCCCATCGATGATAGACTGGACTGGGAAAATGTGGCACATATACACCATGGAATATTATGCAGCAATCAAAAACGATGAGTTCGTGTCCTTTGTAGGGACATGGATGAATCTGGAGAACATCATTCTCAGCAAACTGACACAAGAACAGAAAATGAGAAACCACATATTCTCACTCATAGGTAGGAGATGAACAGTGAGAACACATGGACACAGGGAGGAAAGCACTACACACTGGGGTCTATTGGGGCGAATAGGGGAGGGACAGCATGGGGAGAAATGCCAGATGTGGGTGAAGGGGAGGAAGACAGCAAATCACACTGCCACGTGTGTACCTATGCAACTATCTTGCATGTTCTGCACATGTACCCTAAAACCTAAAATGCAATTTAAAAAAAAAAGACTGATTCTCAATCTTTTTTCCTCTTACCTGTTCTACTCTAAAGATTGGGAAAGCCAAATATGCACAGTCCTAGCTTCCTTTGATACATGGGCTGCTAAGTGGAGAAGCTTTGGCCAATGAGACCTAAGGGAGGGCCTTCTGAAGGCTGTATGGAAAAGCTTTGGCTTTCCTGATGAAATGGATTTAATGGATCTGTGTTGGCTTAGATATTTGCCTCTCTGCTTTGTCTTGCTTAGAATCTGTGTGCATGGCTGAAGGAGCAGCCGCTTCCTTATGCTCATGAATTTAATGACCTCAGACTAAGAATGGCAGCACAGATAGTAGAAACAGCCTAACTCCTGATGACATATTTCAGCCTCTATACCATTCTCGGATTGCCTACTGTTGACTCTTTGTATTAGCAAAGTAACAAACAAATTTAACTATTTTTTAAGCTATTGAGAATACTTGGGCATTCTATTTCCTTGAAAATAAATCACTCCTAACAATGCACCAATAAGTTGGGTCGTTTTGGTAGTTAGTGTAGACCTAACTTTGGCAATATTGCTGTTTTAGGGTGGATAATTCTTTGTTGTGGGGGACTGTTGTGGTCATTTGTAGGATACTTGGCAGCATCCCTAGCTAGGTGCTAGTAGCATGCCTCTAGTTGTGACAACCGAAAATGTCTCTAGACATTGGTAAATATCCCCTGGAAGTAGAAGTAGAGGTGCAACGAGATGGGGCTTCACAGCTGCAGGAGGCAGACTTAGAAATGCAGATTATCCACTTGTATGAGTCAGATAGATTAGTTGATGCTGCAGTAACAAATGACTCCAACATTTCAGTAACCAACAACCACCAAGGCTTGTCTCTTACTCAGTATGCTCCATATCTATAGTGGTTTGGCTGAGGTTCTGCCTCATGTCATTTTCAGCATAGAACCCAGGAAGATGGAGTAGCTTCCATCTGAATATTTCCAGTTGATCAGACAAAAACAAAACAAAATGAAACAAAACAAAACAAAACAAAACACCCCATGGCAAAGCAGGTGCTGGCTCTTAAAACTTCTGCCTGGAAGAGTCATATGCCACTTTTGCCCACATTTCATAGACCAAAGCAATGAAAAAAGCCTGAGTGCAGTAGAGTGGAGAAATGCCCTCCTTCCACACAGAGGGCACCTAGTAAGGGTTTGGAAATAGTTATACAGACTACCATACCATCTGAGAAAAGTAGACCCTTGAAAGCATGATACTAGTTAATGACAAGTACTCTGCCCAGACCTACCCTTCAGTATTTGCTGGGCTGAGAGCCTTTCACAGAAGAAGGGACCAACATACTTGTTGGGCAGAAAATGATAGTGTCAGAGCAAGTAGTAGAGTTTTGGAAAGCTTAGCTTCGGAAAAAAATGTGAAGCATGAAAGTACAAAAGAATTTAGTTATTAACCCAAGAAAAGTCAGAAAATGACTGGATTAGGATAGTGGTTGAGTGCATAGACTTTGAAGTCAGACCAGCTGTTTTCAAAGTAGAATTCACTCCTTTTAATTTTTCTGATAGTGGGCAAGTTAATTAATCGATCTCTCCTCATTCATCTGTAAAACAAGGAAAGTGACTGCATTTACCTCACAGCATTGTCATTCAAGTGTAATATAACTGAAGTGGTCAGGTCAGTTGGCACTTGGAAAATAATAAATGTCATCTAGTATAATATAAGAGCTGGTTTTGCACAGCTTTTGGAATCACCAACCTTGTAGGATATTTGGGGAAGAAAGAAGTTATTTTTCTTATATTTTTTATTTTGTTTTTGTTTTTAAGTTCTGGGATATATGTACAGAAGATGCAGCTTTGTTACATAGGTATATCTGTACATGGTGATTTGCTGCACCTATCAACCCGTCACCTAGGTTTTAAGCCCCGCATGTATTAGGTATTTGTCCTAATGCTCTCCCTTCCCTTGGCCCCCACCCCACAGGCACTAGTGTGTGATGTTCCCCTCCATAATGTGTTCTCATTATTCAACTCCCACTTAGGAGTGAGAACATGCAGTGTTGGGTTTTTTGTTCCTGTGTTAGTTTGCTGAGGATGATGGTTTCCAGCTTCATCCATGTCCCTGCAAAGGACATGATCTCAATCTGGAAAAGAAAGAAGTTCTATGAAACCAGATACTGATTATTTCATCTCTGTTTCTTTTCTGAGTTGCAGTCTATTTTAGCTTGGGCTGCTATAACAAAACATCAGAGACTAGATGGGCTTAACTATTTAATAGACATTTAATAGATATTTATTTCTCGTAATTCTGGAGGTTGGAAAGTCCAAGACCAAGGTGCTGGCAGATTCAGTTTTTGATGAGGGCTGTCTTCCTGGCTTAGAGACAGCTTCCTTTTAGCTGTGGGTTCATATGGCCTTTCTAGGTGCATGATTTCCTGGGTGCTCTCCTAGGAAGAGAGAGAGAGATGATATCTCTTTCTCTTTTTATAAAGACATCCTTATAAGATTGTTTTGTTTGTTTTGAGAAAGAGTTTCACTCTGTTACCCAGGCTGGAGTACAATGGCACCATCTCAGCTCACTGCAACCTCTGCCTCGTGTGCTGAAGCAATCCTCCTGTCTCAGCCTCTGAAGTATCTGGGACTACAGGTGTGCGCCACCACAGCCAGCTAATATTTTTGTATTAGTGGAGATGGGATTTCCTCATGTTGCCCAGGCTGGTCTAGAACTTCTGGGCTCAAGTGATCCACCTGCCTTGGCCTCCCACAGTGTTGGGATTACAGGCGTGAGCCATCATGCCCAGCCTATAAGATTCTTTGCAAGGAACTTTTTGCTTCTCTAATCTCATCATGAGGGTCTCAGCCTCCTGATCTAATCACCTTCCAAAAGTCTACCACCTAATGCTATCACAACCTAGGGTCAGGGTTTCAACACATGAGTTGTGAGGAGGACACAGTCTCTAATCACTTCTCTTTAGTCATCAGCCAGGGCCCTGGAACTTGGGACTGCGGGCCTCCTTGATGAGGCAAGAATGTAGGGTAAGAAACAGGGAGGAAGTGGCTAGGGGCAAATGTGAGGTATGTTTCATCCACTGTTTTTCCTTTCTCCTGCAACACTGGAATATCCAGTTGAATGGGTAGACCAGAAGTCACTGAAGGGTTGGGGCTCTATTAAAGGGAACTTAAGTGGAAAGATACTTAGAGCTAAAAGAAAAAAAAATCAAAGGGAAAGCCTTCAAGAAGTTAAAACTTTCACAGGTGGTCCTCTCTAGGACACCAGATTCATGCCCTTGCTCACCTGATCTCAGGTCTACCCTACTCTGTGAGAGCCTCTCTTTAGATCTCCTTGGGCAAACCTGGACTGACTCCACAGGAAACCACCACACCACAGGGTTGTGCACATACTGAACCCATCTCTATTCTCAAAGCAAAGCCTTGCAACAAGTCTGGAGATTTGGGGTAGAATTAGGCTCTGCAGCTACAGCAGAATAGTTTTTAATGACCTTTGATTTCCCAAATCCTGCAGAAGATTTTTGAGAGATGGATGGCAGGGAAGAATTTAGGCATTGCAAGTCTAGTCCTTTTCAAGGTCTATCCCCAGTGTAAGTTACAGATAGGAATTTTTGTTTCTGATTTTCCTGTGAGTAACATAGTGTCCATGGATACACACTCTTCCATTCAGGAGACACACACAGATACACATCTGCCATGGACAAATTCTGATTCTCAGATAGGGGACACTAAAGCCACAGGAGAATGAGAAATGTTTAGCTACACCAACTGCCAACTATGTGTGGTTATCAGCAAGATTCCTCTCTTCCAGTGGACTTAGTATGTTACATTATTATGCAAAGCAGAGTTAATTCCTTTTATCCATCTCTCTACTTTCAAGTACGTATCTTTTGGAAATGACAGGAAGGTGAAAAAATGAAAAGCAAACACGTGCATTTCTGATCCACACATATCTTAATGGCTGTTTCCTTAACTAGGCAAAACTGATGCATTAGATCTGTAAATGTCTTAGAAAAAGCTATTTACTTTCTTCTCTCTGGCCCAAATAGAGGTAGAGTGTGGATGGAGTTTGTTCTTCAAGTATTATTATCCCCTAAGATGCTATATTAGTATGTTATCTAGCCTCAACTTGTTTATATATTCTTTCTTTCTTAGTTTACATTTAAAAATAACCACTCAATAGAGCTCTCAGAGATGGTGCAGATGTCAAATAATATTGCCTGACTTTGCATGACAATGTCTCATTTTATTCCTTAATTTAGTTTAATTCAAAACAAGGCTAATGTCTGTGAAATAGCCAATACAGAGACCAGCTGGGAACCTAACTGGCATCACGAGCTCTGCTCAGATTAACATTTCAGAAATGACACCACATGGTGAAGAGCTTTGAATTTTGTGACAAAGAAACAGAATAAATGCTGGACATCTCAAACCAGCATAGACTACATTGAGTCATGCACCAGAGCAAAAGGTGCCGTAACTGGAATCATAGAACCCTCAACTACTTCCTTAGCTAGCTCTAGGAACAAGCTGTTTTTAATACAGTGTTTTAGCACACATCTTTTTTATTTTATGGGAGAGCTAAGCAATCTCTGATCTGAATGTGTTATTTTCAAATTATTATGAACGTTGAAACCATCGTTTAGGAAACTATAAATATAGAAAGGTTTTAGTTGGAAAATCTAGACACATTTTGATGTTTATACATATACTAAATCTTCGAGAAAATGTTCTGAGATTTGCCAAAGAAATTTCCCTGAACTTTTATACTGCTATGAACTTGAAAGGTAGGCAAATGTAATCTATGTGTTTCTACTCATCTACTGTTAAATCTTTCAAATGATGTTTGTTAAAAGTACAGAATCCATACAGGAGTTATTTTCAACTCCTATTCCATAAACTCTTAAGATACTTTTTCATCCCAAGTCCCCACCACTTCTTGATGGTGAGAGCCTGATGGTTGTTCTAAGAAATCGTGTTGGAATATGCCAAATAAGAACAGAAAGAGACATATAGTATAGGTATCTATAGATACACCAATAAAGCACTGGGTAGCTTAAGTGTAAAATTTTTGCAAATGGTGCATTTTTCATTTGTTAAAAAGTGATGTTTAAATTTGCTATAAAGTTTATAAGATTTGTTTTTATTTCAACAAAAACCATAAAGTATAAATTTGTCAGTCGAATGTTGTCTTTTTGTTACTTATGTTCTCAAGTTTGTCCTTGATGTTAATAGAACCTAGTTGTTTTGGTATCAAAATGTTGAGAATTGGTATGGGTTTTTCAGAGAGGGGATCCCAGCATATAATGTACATTGCATCTTATTCCAAACCCCCCTCTAGGAAGCATTCTGCTTAAAAGGAAAAGGATAGTGTTTTATCTGAACAGCCTTCTCCTGTTTTGCAAGGGTAATTTATTCCGGAAGAAATTCTTGAAGGAATACATCATCATAAATCAAAAATGCAATTACGAATAATTGAAATAGGGAAGGATTTCATGTTTTGTTTTAACTTTTTGTTTTGAAATAATTACAGATTCACAGGAAGTCGCCAAAAAATGTACAGGGACAGGGAGTTCCTGGATACCCTTCACCAAATTTTCCCAGTGGTGACATTTTGCATAACTATTAAAACTTGGAAATTGACATTGGTGCAGTCTATGTACATGCAAGTGTGTGTGTGTGTGTGTGTGTGTGTCTGCAATTTTATCATGTAGGTTTGTGTGACAAACACCACGATCCATTTACAAGGCCCTTCTGCCACCATGAGTCTCCCTCTGTTGTTCCTCATAGCTATACCTACCAGCTTCTGTACCAAACCTAAGCCCTGGCAACCATGAAAATGTTTTCCATTTCTATAATTTTGTTGTTTCAAGAACATTAAATTAATGGAATCATACAGAATGTAACCTTTTGAGATTAGCTTTTTAAAAAATTCAGAGTAAGTTCCTTGAGATCCATCCAAACTGTTTTATCTGTCAACATTTTATTCCTTTTTGTTACTATCTATTTCATAATATGGATATATCACTACTTGTTTAGCTATTCACTCACTTGTTTAGCTGTTTCTGGGTTTTGTATATTATAAATCTGCTATGAACATTCATGTACAGATTATTTTTTGGTGCATACTTTCATTTCTCTGGAGTAAATACCTGAGAGTGCAATTGCTAAATCATATGACAAGTGCATATTTAAGTTTTAATTTTGTAGGAAACTGCCAAACATTGTTTCAGAGTGGCTGTATTATTTACATTCCCATCAGCATTGCAAGAATGGTCCAATTTCTCTGCATCCTTGCTCACATTTGGTGTTATCATTCTTTAAAAATTTTTTTTAACATTTTGTAAATACTAGTCCTTTGACACATGATTTGTAGATGTTTTCTCTTCATCTCTAGCTTATATTTTTATCCTCTTAACAGAGTCTTTTGCAGAGCAAGTGTTTTTAATTGTGATGAAGTACAATCGGTCTATTTTTCCTTTTATGAATTACATTACTGATTTCAAGTCTGAATACTTTGCCTAGCTCTGGGTCTTGAAGATTTTTTTCCTTGCTTTTTAAAAAAAGTTTTATAGTTTTATACTTCATATTTAAATTTGTGATATATTTTGTGTTAATTTTTTAAGGTATCAAATTTAAGTGACTTTTTTCTTTTATTTTTTTTTTTGCTGTGGATGTCCAATTATCCCAATATTGTTTGTTGAAAGGGCTACCCTTGGAATTTGACTCAAGATGGCGCTGTGAGAACAACCCAGGATTGGCGCTGGTGTTGAATCCGCAAATGGTGAGTCTGAGCTGCATTTCCAGACTGATCTTTGTTGCCCACAGAACGGGGAAACTCCCAAGTATAAAAAAGACATGGGACGCCAGGCAGTAGGTCTGCCTGGTGAAGCCGGCAGCCAGGGCGGCGGCGGCCGGCCCTACCCAGCAATCCCCACAGGGCGCGCTTGTCCGGGTGCCTTGTTGAACCGGCAACCTGAGACTTGAGAGGGCTGGACTTGAGACTGAACGAGACTTGGACAGAAGCCCAGCCCAGGCGATTGTAGGGACAGATCGTTTGGGATACCCAGTGGGACGAACAAAACCGCGATTTCAAACTATCCCCAGCAGACGCCCGAGACGCTCTGTGGGGGAGGGGCGTCCACCACTACCTAGGCAACCCGCCCCAACTGAGATACACGCCCACTGCTGACGCAGCCAGCCGTTGCCGAGGCAACCCGCCCCAACTGAGATACACGCCCACTGCTGACGCAGCCAGCTGTTGCCGAGGCAACCCGTCCCTACTGAGATACACGCCCACTGCTGACGCAGCCTGCCGTTGCTGAGGCAACACGCTACAACGAAGAGACTCCACCGCAGGGCGTGGCAGAGACCACAGCAGAGCCTGTAGGAACAGGGCGAATCACACAACAGCAGGGCGGAGCCTCGGCAGCCAAACAGTGGCTAGTCTGCCTTCTAGCTGGGCAGGACACCTCATTGAACATCCAAAAATAAAGCCCAAACCCCTCAACACAGAGCATTTGAGGGAAAAAAAAAGGGTTTTTTAATGAGCTCTGTTGCAGCAGAATCAAACATAGCAGCCTAACAGCCCTGAAGGAACAACAGAGCGCACAGCTCAGCAATTAAACCCCTATAAAGTACAAACTGTCTCCTCAAGCAGCTCTCTGACCCCTCTATATCCAAAAGACTGACATTAGGCAGGCATCATCCTGGGACAAAGATAGCAAAAAAAGAAACTGGTAGCATCCCTCGCTGTGCCACAGCTGCTAGAGGTGCACCCCAGACAAGCAGGGTCTGGAGCAGACCTCAGCAGTCGTACAGCGAAGGGGCTAGACTGGTAGAAGGAAAATCAAGCAACAGAAATACTTCATCATCAACATTCTGGGTGTCCACTCAGAGACCCAATCGAAAAGTCAGCAACTACGCAGACGACCAGCGGACAAATCCACAAAGATGGGAAGAAACCAGCGCAAAAAGGAGGAAAACACCCGAAACCAGAACACCTCGCCTCCTAGAAAGGACCAAAACTCCTCACCAGCAAGGGAACAAAGCTGGACGGAGAACGACTGTGACGAAGTGACGGAATTAGACTTCAGAAGATGGATAATGAGAAACTTTTGTGAGCTAAAAGATCATGTATTAAATCAATGCAAAGAATCTAAGAACGTTGAAAAAAGATTTGAAAAAAGATTCGAGGAAATGATAACAAGAATGGATAACTTAGAGAGGAATATGAATGAATTAAAGGAGCTGAAAAACACAATACGAGAACTTCGCGAAGCAAACACAAGTTTCAATAGCCGAATTGACCAAGCAGAGGAAAGAATATCTGAAGTCGAAGACCAACTCAATGAAATAAAACGAGAAACCAAGATCAGAGAATAAAGCGCAAAAAGGAATGAACAAAGTCTCCAAGAAATGTGGGACTATGTGAAAAGACCTAACCTACGTTTGATAGGTGTACCAGAAGGGGACGAAGAGAATGAATCCAAGCTGGAAAATACTCTTCAGGACATCATCCAGGAAAATTTCCCCCACCTAGCAAGACAGGCCAACACTCAATTGCAGGAAATACAGAGAACACCACAAAGATATTCCGCAAGAAGAGCAACCCCAAGGCACATAATCGTCAGATTCAACAGGGTTGAAATAAAGGAGAGAATACTAAGGGCAGCCAGAGAGAAAGGTTGGGTCACCCACAAAGGGAAGCCCATCAGACTCACAGCAGATCTCTCAGCAGAAACACTACAAGCCAGAAGAGAGTGGGGGCCAATATTCAACATTCTTAAAGAAAAGAACTTTCAACCCAGAATTTCATATCCAGCCAAACTGAGCTTCAGAAGTGAAGGAAAAATAAAATCCTTTGCAAACAAGCAAGTACTCAGAGATTTTGTCACCACCAGGCCTGCTTTACAAGAGCTCCTAAAAGAGGCACTACACATAAAAAGGATCAACCAGTACCAGCCATTCCAAAATCACACTGAATGCTAAAGAGCTTCAACATAATAAAGAATCTACAACAACTAACAGGCAAAACAGCCACTTAGCATCAAAATGGCAGTATCAAATTCACACATAACAATATTAACCCTAAATGTAAATGGACTAAATGCACCAATCAAAAGACACAGACTGGCAAATTGGATAAAAATCCAAAAGCCATCAGTGTGCTGTATATAGGAAACCCATCTCACATGCAAGGATACACAAAGGCTCAAAATAAAGGGATGGAGGAAGATTTACCAAGCTAATGGAAAGCAAAAAAAAAAAAAAGCAGGAGTTGCAATTCTCATCTCTGATAAAATAGACTTTAAAGCAACAAAGATCAAAAGAGACAAAGAAGGCCATTACATAATGGTAAAAGGATCGATACAACAAGAAGAGCTAACGATCCTAAACATATATGGACCCAATGCAGGAGCACCCAGATACATAAGGCAAGTTCTTAACGACTTACAAAAGGACTTAGACTCCCACACAATAATAGTGGGAGACTTTAACACTCCACTGTCAATATTAGACAGATCAACCAGACAGAAAATCAACAAGGATATCCAGGGCTTGAACTCAGACCTGGAGCAAGCAAACCTGATAGACATTTACAGAACTCTCCACCCCAAATCCACAGAATACACATTCTTCTCAACACCACATCACACCTACTCTAAAATTGACCACATAATTGGAAGTAAAGCACTGCTCAACAAATGCAAAACAAGTGAAATCATAACAGTCTCTCAGACCATAATGCAATCAAGTTAGAACTCAGAATTCAGAAACCGACCCAGAACCGCACAGCTTCATGGAAACTGAACAACTGGCTCTTGAATGTTGACTGGGTAAACAATGAAATGAAGGCAGAAATAAAGAAGTTCTTCGAAACCAATGAGAACAAAGACACAACGTGCCAGAACCTCTGGGACACATTTAAAGCAGTCTCTAGAGGAAAGTATATAGCAATAAGTGCCCATATGAGGAGAATGGAGAGATCCAAAATTGACACCCTATCGTCAAAATTGAAAGAGCTAGAGGAGCAAGATCAAAAAAACTCAAAACTCAGCAGAAGAGAAGAAATAACTAAGATCAGAGCTGAGCTGAAGGAGATTGAGACACGAAAAACCCTTCAAAAAATCAATAAATCCAAGAGCTGGTTTTTTGAAAAGATCAACAAAATAGACAGACCACTAGCCAGATTGATTAAAAATAAAAGAGAGAACAACCAAATAGATGCAATAAAAAATGATAAAGGGGAAATCACCACAGATTCCACAGAAATTCAAACCATCATCAGAGAATATTACAAACAACTCTAAGCACATAAACTAGTAAACCTGGAAGAAATGGATGAATTCCTGGACTCCTGTGTCCTCCCAAGCCTAAACCAGGAGGAAGCTGAAACTATGAATAGACCAATAACAAGGTCTGAAGTTGAGGCAGCAATTAAGAGACTACCACACAAAAAAAGCCCAGGTCCAAACGGGTTCACAGCCGAATTCTACCAGACACACAAGGAGGAGCTGGTACCATTCCTTCTAAAACTATTTCAAACAATCCAAAAAGAGGGAATCCTTCCCAAATCATTTTATGAGACCAACATCATCCTGATACCAAAACCCGGCAGAGACCCAACGAGAAAAGAAAACTTCAGGCCAATATCCATGATGAACATAGATGCAAAAATCTTCAATAAAATATTGGCAAGCCGATTGCAACAGCAAATCAAAAAACTTATTCATCATGATCAAGTAGGATTCATCCCAGTGATACAAGGCTGGTTCAACATACACAAGTCTATCAACGTAATTCACCACATAAACAGAACCAAAAACAAAAACCACATGATTATCTCAATTGACGCAGAGAAGGCATTTGACAAAATTCAACAGCCCTTTATGCTAAAAACCCTCAATAAACTCGGTATCGATGGAACGTATCTCAAAGTAATAAAAGCTATTTATGACAAACCAACAGCCAATATCATACTGAATGGGCAAAAACTGGAAGCATTCCCTTTAAAATCTGGCACTAGACAAGGATGCCCTCTCTCACCACTCCTATTCAATATAGTACTGGAAGTTCTAGCCACAGCAATCAGGCAAGAAAAAGAAATAAAGGGTATTCAAATAGGAAAGGTGGAAGCCAAATTGTCTCTATTTGCAGACGACATGATAGTGTACCTAGAAGACCCCATTGCCTCAGCCCAAAAACTTCTGAAACTGATAAGCAACTTCAGCAAAGTCTCAGGATATAAAATCAATGTACAAAAATCACAAGCATTCGTCTACACCAATAACAGACTTAAAGAAATCCAAATCAAGAGCGAACTGCCATTCGCAATTGCTACAAAAAGAATAAAATACCTTGGAATACAACTCACAAGGAACGTAAGAGACCTCTTCAAGGAGAACTACAAACCACTGCTCAACAAAATCAGAGAGGACACAAACAGATGGAGAAACATTCCATGTTCATGGTTAGGAAGAATTAATATCGTGAAAATGGCTATACTGCCCAAAGTAATTTACAGAATCAACGCTATCCCCATCAAGCTACCATTGACTTTCTTCACAGAACTGGAAAAAACCACCATGAACTTCATATGGAACCAAAAGAGAGCCCGCATAGCCAAGTCAATTCTAAGCAAAAAGAACACAGCGGGGGGCATCACACTACCGGATTTCAAACTATACTACAAGGCTACAGTAATCAAAACAGCATGGTACTGGTACCAAAACAGAGATATAGACCAATGGAACAAAACAGAGGCACTGGAGGCAACACAACATACATACAACTATACAATCTTTGATAAACCTGACAAAAACAAGCAATGGGGAAAGGATTCCATGTTTAACAAATGGTGTTGGGAAAACTTGCTAGCCATATGCAGAAAGCAGAAAGTGGACCCCTTCCTGACACCTTACACTAAAATTAACTCCAGATGGATTAAAGACTTAAACATAAGACCTGGCACCATAAAAACCCTAGAAGGAAATCTAGGCAAAACCATCCAGGACATAGGAGTAGGCAAGGACTTCATGAACAATACACCAAAAGCATTGGCAACAAAAGCCAAAATAGACAAATGGGACCTAATGAAACTCCACAGCTTCTGCACGGCAAAAGAAACAGTCACTAGAGTGGATCGGCAACCAACAGAATGGGAAAAAATTTTCGCAGTCTACCCATCTGACAAAGGGCTGATATCCAGAATTTACAAAGAACTCAAACAGATTTATAGGAAAAAAACAAACAAGCCCATTCAAAAGTGGGCAAAGGATATGAACAGATACTTTACGAAAGAAGACATATACGAGGCCAACAATCATATGAAAAAATGCTCATCGTCACTGGTCATCAGAGAGATGCAAATCAAAACCACATTGAGATACCATCTCACGCCAGTTAGAATGGCGATCATTAAAAAATCTGGAGACAACAGATGCTGGAGAGGATGTGGAGAAAAAGGAACACTTTTACACTGTTGGTGGGAGTGTAAATTAGTTCAACCATTGTGGAAGACAGTGTGGCGATTCCTCAAGGCCTTAGAAATAGAAATTCCATTTGACCCAGCAATCCCATTACTGGGTATATATCCAAAAGACTATAAGTCGTTCTACTATAAGGACACATGTACACGAATGTTCATTGCAGCACTGTTTACAATAGCAAAGACCTGGAATCAACCCAAATGCCCATTGATAATAGACTGGATTGGAAAAATGTGGCACATATACACCATGGAATATTATGCAGCAATCAGAAATGATGAGTTTGTGTCGTTTGTAGGGACATGGATGAATCTGGAAAACGTCATCCTCAGCAAACTGACACAAGAACAGAAAATGAAACACCGCATATCCTCACTCATAGGTGGGTGATGAAAAATGAGAACACATGGACACAGAAAGGGGAGTACTAAACACTGGGGTCTATTGGGGGGAAAAGGGGAGGGCCAGTGGGAGGGGGAGGTGGAGAGGGATAGCCTGGGGAGAAATGCCAAATGTGGGTGAAGGGGAGAAGAAAAGCAAAGCACACTGCCATGTGTGTACCTACGCAACTGTCTTGCATGCTCTGCTCATGTACCCCAAAACCTAAAATCCAATAAAAAATTAAAAAAAAAAAAAAAGGGCTACCCTTTCTCCATTCAATTGCTTTTATACTTTCGTTAAAAATTACTTGGGCATACATCTGTGGGTCATTTCTCCTTCTCTGTTCTGTTCCATTGATCCACATGTCTTTCCCTCAATTAGCACCAACTGTCTTGATTATGGCAGTTATGCAATGAACCTCCATTGGGTAGAGTGACTCTTTTAACTTTATTTGCCTTTTACAAAATTGTTTTAGCTAGTCTAAATTTTTTGCCTTTTCATATGAATTTAAGAATAAACTATCTATGTCTATAAAATCATTGCTGAGAATTTTGATAGAAATTCTGCTAAATCTATAGATCTGCTTAGGGATACTTGATAATTCTATGTTGAATTTTCTGACATATGAATGCTATGTCTTTCTGTTTTAGGTTTTCTTTGATTTTTTTTCATCAGCATTGTCTAGTTTTCAGTATTCAGATCCTGCACAGGTTTTGTTAAGTCATGTGTTTTGAAGCATCCACTTACACTAAAACAAAATAATATCCCATTAAATTGGGCACAATTATTTTAATAGTTGTTAAAATAAGTTTTAATAGCCCTGACAAGGTGTTATCTCTTCATTAATTACAAAACAGCTGTTTACTTGCTCTTGTTAAGCAATTTTATATCCCTTATCACAGTATACTTAGTACTACATTCAAATGTAGTTCTGCCACTTACTAACTCTGTAGTTTCAAGAATAATTAAGATTGCCTAATTAATGTCTGCCTCAGATTCCTCACCAGAAAAATGGGATAATAATAGCACCCACCTCTTAGCACTGAGTGAGGATTAATTAATATATGCAAAATGTTTAGCACAGAACACCACATATTGTCAATGCTCCCAAATTACATATTAATATTCTTTTACTATTGTAGGAGAATAGCACAATTCAAACTGTATTGCAGAGCAAGTAAAAATGTAACAACAATAAACACAATTCAATGACAAAGGAATGCAGCGAAATAATTGCGAATGATGTCACACTAAGTAGACAAGTTGATGTCATAAATGGCACGATGCCTGAGATTAGTTCTGCTGCTATAAATGAACAAACCATGAGTTTCCTGAGAGGGTAATTTAATGCCATTCGGGCTAACTATATCTGAAAAGATAACTGCATGTAGCACAGGAGGTAAAGAAAATCCAAATTGGTTTCTATTAATGGGAAGAAATGCCTCAGAAGCCAAAGGAAGGGATATTGCATGAAATGCTTCATAAATTTGAATTCTTACAACCCAAACAGGCACATATTAGATTATAACTATATTTATAGATCACTTCACTTGGTACTTATAAAATTGATTTCAGGCTTTAAATATTACTCTCCTCTAACATTTTTACTTTTGAAATATGGTTCTCTAATATAGTTACTAGCTTCTTTGGCAGTGGTTATTAATAAAAATGTAGAATTCTAAGAACTTTGGGAGCTTTATTGCTTTACCAGTGTTCAGGTGTCTACAAATGAATGTCTTGTCTTTTCTGGACATGAAGACCCAGGTGATCTTCCTCCTCTCGTCAGCGTGATAGGACTTCCCTAACCCTCAAACCCTGATTTATTTTTATTAAGTCTTCATTGTGAAACTGACATAGTCCCTATCTAGCTTGAACAATAGCTTTCTGAGAATTTCCTGTATACTTTTATCCATCAATTTATCATGTCTTTAATACTCAGGAAAGATAAACACCTAATTCTCCATGGTTTGGTTTCCCTCCTTAACATTCATTATAGCAAACCACCTCATGTCCTGCCAGAAAGGCTTAAATTGATTCCTGCCTGCATGTCCCAGCTGGGGCTCTTGGCTTTGTCTCAGTCCCCAGGCCTACAGATGAGCTGGATATATTTTGAATGCAGCTGTAGACCTTTTTAAAGAGCATAAGCCAAAATGTGTTCATAATCCCTGGAATGCATGCTCTATGTAGGCTTTCATTTGTTTTTGGAAAAATTCCAGAGCTGGTAATTTCAGATAGAGTTTCACTGGCCTTGATCCTTTTGCATCCGGGCGGGGGCTGGGGGGGTTGTTTCTTTGTCCATCTCCTGGACTCTGTGTTGCCTTTGTGACATTTTTGTTATATTTCTGACTATTATGGGAAGAGAGGAAGGTACATGTTCTTGATGTAAGGTCTTTAAATTCAGAATAGGGACACCCAACAAGGCTAGCGGAAGTTTGCTAAAATGGAGGGTGGGAGGATGTGCTATAAAATACATCTATTTGAACCCATGCTGTACTTAGGATGGAGCAGTAGGTTTGAAACTCAAGGATGGATGACTAAGTTTGAGTGGAAGGAAGATGTGACATGAAATTATTAGAAGTGATCTATTTTGGGTCATAAAATATTGGTGAGTCTGTCTTTATGTTTGTTGGCATAGCATTTATTATAATACATGTTTAATATATCAATAAATTAAATACTTTAAATAGCATCAGCTTGATAGGAATCTAAAATCATACTTGTAGTACATAGTTGGAATATGTAATTGATTCATAATTAAGGAAAACTAGTCTAAATGTGATAGATATTAGCAATTTTCTCATAAAAGATGCTTTATATTACTTTGTCAAGTATAACATTTCTCTCTATATGGAATTCTAAACTTACATAATTACTAAAATAAGAAATAATTCATTTTATGTAATTTGGGTTGTGACTGCCAACAGGCTACAACATGTTTCATCTCTTCTTTCCTTCCTCCACACAAAGAAGAAAATAAGACAGTTTTTGAAAGTTTAAAGTTTAAATCAGTGCCTTGTGGATCACAGCAGAGCTGGGAAGGACAAGGAAAAAGAGTTAGTACCATCTTCAGGCTGGGGAGACTTCGGTGAATCTGGTGAGCCATGCAATTACAGAATGAGAACTAGAGGCAGGAGTGGGCATGGGCCATCCAACTCACCACAGAAAGAGGAGTCCTGGCTAGTGGACTCAAACATTTTGTTTTCCTTGGAATAGCTAATCCAATATTAGATGAACAGGTATTAACTGACCCTTCTTGAGAGTCATTTCTTAAGCTACGGTCTTCCTTAACTCTGGTTGCACAGTTTCCCTGCAACCTTTTGATAACTTTGTTTCCAATATAAGCCATTTGTTGATGGTAAATGGACGGGCTGATTGGGGCTGTATGATCATCCACTCTCTTTGAGAATTGTGTTTCTCACTGTAATTCAATGACTTAACAGTCTGCTTATAATCTGATTTCCGTCAATTCAGTAGACATATATTGATCACCTGCTATGTGCATCACTTGCTTAATGGGAAGGAAAGCAATACTTTGTGGATGTGAACAGTGCTGTCTACTTGGTTGTAGAATTTCTCACTGTGAGTTAGTAAATGGCACTGTGCTGTGTGTGTATGTGTGTGTGTATTTTAGTATCTATGTGTTAGATTAATCACATATATATGTTCTTGTGAAACAGCCTTTGTCTTGATGGTCTGGAACAATAACCTCAGGTTTCTGAATCTGCAAGTTGCTTCTGTCAAGGTACACCTTTCATCTTGAATGTTCTAAACAGCCAAACAGGTGGTATTGCCTTTATATGCTCCTTGCAGCAAAACATTTGTACTTCATCCTTGTATCAAACTTGGGAACTGACAGCAAAGCAATCCTTCTTTGATACTTAAGAGGACAAAGCTGACCATGGATAAAGATTGCTTATGAAGCCCTTGTTCTCTGTTCAGCAATTTTGGCCCACAGCATCAGACAGAGAACTAACAGATAGTTCTCTTATGCCAATAAAGAACTCAAACTACCAGAACAACTCCTAACCAAGATGCAGGTGGCAAGTGACAGAATAAGAAGCTTTTACAATTTTTTTCCAGATCACATTTACCTTAATATTGAAGTATTATTCATTTATCATAACCTGGCAATCTTCACCCTTCCCCTAATCTATGTAAAACAGGAGTCAATTTCATCAATAGCTGCCTGTTGACCAAAATGAAGGTTGTTGAGGTAGAAATAGTCTAATAAAGTTTTACTGGAAGCCAAATGTGAGGATGGACCTGGAAAGGCACATCAACAAAGTTGGGTGTGTTCCACAGTCTGTTACAAGTTAGAAGGTAATGTGGTTTGGCTCTGCGTCTCCACCCAAATCTCACGTTAAATTATCCCCAGTGTTGGAGAAGGGTCCTTGTGGGAGGTGGATGAATCATGGGGTTGGACTTCCCTCTTGCTGTTCTCATGAAAGAGTTCTCATGAGATCTGGTTGTTTGAAGGTGTGTGGCACCTCCCCCTTCTCTCTCTCTTTCTCCTCCTCTCGCCACTTAAGACATGCTTGCTTCCTCTTTGCCTTTTGCCATGATTGTAAGTTTCCTAAGGCCTCCATTGAAGCAGATGTCTGTAGAGCCTGCAGAACTGTTAGCACAATTAAACCTCCTTTCTTTTTTTAATTTGATTCCCAAATTTTGAGTTCAGGGATACATGTTTGTTACAGGATGTTTGTTACATAGCTAAATGTGTGCCATGGTGGTTTGCTGCACAGATTGATTATCTCATCACCTAGGAATTAAGTCCAGCAACCATTTGCTATTCTTCCTGATGCGCTCCCTCTCCCCAACCTCCAGCCCTCTGGCAGGCCCGCAGTGTGTGCTGTTTCCACCGCCCCCACTGTGTCCATGTGTTTCATCATTCAGCTCCCACTTATAATTGAGAACATACGGTGTCTGGTTTTCTTTTCCTGCATTAGTTTGCTGAGGATAACAGCTTCCAGCTCCATCCATGTCCCCACAAAGGACATTATCTCATTCTCCTTTATGGCGGCATAGTATTCCATGATGTATATGTACCACATTTTCTTTATCCAGTCTATCACTGCTAGGCATTGGATTGAGTCCATGCCTTTGCTATTGTGAATAGCGCTGCAATGAACACATGCATGCCTGTGTCTTTATAATAGAATGATTTATATTCCTTTGGTTATAAACCCAATAATGGAGTTGCTGGTTAAATGGTATTTTTGCCTTTATAAACCTCTTTTCTTTATGAATTACTCAGTCTCAGGATACAGAAGGCTTTTATAGGAAAGTTTAGAAGAGTAAGGAACTCCTCATACCTGAGTGTACTTTTCACTAGAGGGTACAATACAGAACTTATAGTCATTAGCTACATTATTAACATACAGACCAAAATGTTCTGTGTGCAAGACAATCCTTAAAACTTCTCGATTCAGAAATAAAACAGTGTGGTTTTCAATGTCAGCAGGTTATGTACTTATCAGTAAATCAACAGCTGGAGGAACTCATGACACTATTTGAGGGAATCAGATAACATTTCTTTACTCAAGGACAGGACATAAGCCATGTATCCCAAGACCTCCTTCAGGTGGATTAATTTAGAAGCCTGTCCCATGTGACCTGTGGGTTATCTGGCCTGAGAAGAATGCTGAAAGTCATCTGTGGGTATTCTGTATTTTCCACAAATGAGTTGGGAGAGTGAGTGCTTGGTTTAACTTGGCTGTAACCTTCTTGTATGATTCAGATGACTCTGGGTCTCGGTTTTCCCATTTTTTGATGAAAGTATTGGGTTAGATAACAGTAATTCTCAGATTATTTTTAGCAGCATAATTCTTTCTATAAAAATATTCTTACGCAGAATCTCTAAACATAAAACAGATAAATACAGAATAGCTTAAGTTATAGCAGGA
Source organism: Callithrix jacchus (assembly GCF_049354715.1). NCBI lineage: Eukaryota > Metazoa > Chordata > Mammalia > Primates > Cebidae > Callithrix > Callithrix jacchus. Next base: position 79,294,272 of record NC_133507.1, read on the forward strand.
AACGGGAAGCTCTGAGCCCTGTTGGTTTGCTTGCTGTCTTACTTCCTCAATCTCTATGACATCTCTGGAATCTGCTCCCTAGTGGGGATTTAGTCTGGTTGAAAACTACTGGATTAGATGGGCTCTGAAGTGCCTTCCACATATGAAGGTCTAAGATTCTACTTATTGCTTTCCTTTAATTTTTCAGATACCATGTCAGTATCTATCTGTCATCTATTATCTATCAATCTATCATCTACCTCTGATTAAGAGCATAGTTCTGGAATTGTAATGCCTGGGTTTGTGTTTGAATTCTGGTACTTTACTGGATATGTGACCTAAAGCAAGCAAGCTAACCTCACTATGCCTCCATCCTCATGAAAAGGTGGGGAAAGTACTATCTACCTCCAAATGTTTTTGTGTGGATTGCATAGGTAACTGTGCTAAGCATAATGTAAGAATTCAACAAATGTTAGCCATCATTGTTATCACAATCTGGTTAAACCTTTGAAATTTAAAATAAATTTAAAATGTATATAAGGAGACCAGCCCTTCTCCCTCAAAAACAGATCCAGATGCCAGATCTTAGGTGCTGAAGTAGAAGACAGCTGAGCTAAGAAGCAGCCCTAAGAAGGCAGAGGATGGGGCTAGGTCATTGGGTGCTTGTTAAGGAGAGGCTAATAGCAGTCCCTTCTCTTAAAGCTGCTGATCATGGCGACAGAATGAGACTCTGCCTACAGCCAGGATAATACACAGTTTGAATATTTACATAATGTGTATACTGTACTGGCTTTTATCCCCAAATGACATTGCAGTACTTTAAGCCCCTTGAAAACTCCATCTAATACATATATTTTTAATAAGTACTCAGGAAGTATGGCTTAGCAGATGAGCTTATGAATATCAGCACTTATTTTCTCCTCTATTTTTTTTTTTTTTTTTTTGAGATGGAGTTTCACTCTTTTTACCCAGGCTGGAGTGCAATGGCAGGATCTCGGCTCACCACAACCTCCACCTCCTGGGTTCAAGCAATTCTCCTGCCTCAGCCTCCTGAGTAGCTGGGACTACAGGCATGCATCCCCATGCCTAGCTAATTTTTGTATTTTTAGTAGAGACAGGGTTTCACCTTGTTGACCAGGATGGTCTCAATCTCTTGACCTCGTGATCCACCCGCCTTGGCCTCCCAAAGTGCTGGGATTATAGGCGTGAGCCACCGCGCCTGGCCTTTCTCCTCTATTTCTAGCTCAGAATCACTTCCCTGGATTCTAGGTGGTCAGCTGGATATTGCTGTGCCTTCTGCCGGGTGGTGCTGAGCCAGTGGGCCCTGCCACTGGTAGAGCATTGAGGCTGCCATTCATTACTCTGCCCTGCTCATTTGGCATCAGTCACCCTAATGCACTGGAGCCCATAAGGCAGGAAAATAGTGTAATCCTAGCTTCTTGGATGAAGACAGGGGCAATGCATCTCTACCTGGCTCCCTTAGACTCTATTAGAAGGGCCAGGCCTCCACATGACCACGTGGCCATGGAGTCCTGAGGCCAACTAAAGAAACCAACTGCATAGATCTTGGACCTCCTTCCTGCCATCTCACATCTTTTAACCCCTCCAAATAGCCAGCTGCCATCTTGGGAGTATCAGAGAAAGAAAGAAATCTGAAAGACTAAGCGTTTATTTAAAAGAGACTGTTTAAATGGAAAGAGTCTACTGAAGTTGGTAAATTTTAGACATATACTCCCACCTTTTTCTTCATCCTGCAATCAGTCCACTGGGTATATAAGTCCTCCTCTTCTGTTCTAGAGACCTATGAGGGGTAGGACTGTGGAGTGGTGGGCTGTTCACACAAGAAGTTTTGGAAACAGCGTGGTGGCTGAGTGCCGTGTTTAGGGCACTAACTTTTTTTAAACCAGACACACGGTGAGAAGCACTGACTCTTGCAACAGTGGGTGGTTCTTTCCAGATTGCTGCCAAAAGGACAGCTTGGTGCTGAGTCAGCTACTTACATACAGACTGTAATTTCAATTTTGTAGGAAATATTTTTCTAGCTAATGAGGTATGGATGTCAAAAGCTGTGGCCAGAGCTGTGACCATTTTTTTAAAGCCCACCCCAAAAGAAATCCAGCAGACATTTATAAGTGGGGTTTGTAAAGTCAATTTTTCCGACAATTGATTTCTACCCTACACCTGCAGAGAACTGAAAGCAACAAGGCAGAGTCTGTTTTCCTCGCCACTCTCCAGTGGGGCAGGGGCATCATTACTCCTAAAGTAATCTGGGGCAGCCCATATGTCATCTGTAATTTATCCCATCTCCCTCCTTCATTCCCTGTGACTGGTCTATAATAAACATTTTCTGTTCTCACTCTGCAAGTCTTTCCTATCTATCTCCACATCACACACTTCCCACTTTACACCTCAACCATGGCCTGTTAGCTTCCTCATTGATTTTACGTGACCCTTCCCCAAACCATCTGATAAATTGCTTGGGAATCTAACAGCTCATTTCATTGTCCTACTCAATATTAATATTAAAGTGACCTGTCCCCAACCTCCTTTCCTGTCTCCACAGTCAGAATTGTACTCAAGAGTCAACCAAGGGCTGCATAGGTTTTTCAGTGCAGGATGTACCATCAAACCAGCGCCTGTGGTTTGGAAACTTGAGAGGCTGCCAATCTCTATGCCAATCCCACAGTAAGCCCCTTGATTTCTTCATTGATTTCCTCCTTTATTGTGTGTCAGTAGATTGGAGGTCAAGTTTACATCTCACATAGGGCCCCCCGGCCACTACACCTCATAACCTGTCAGTGTGATCTATTCACTGCCTGTGCCATGAACAAATCACCTTGTGAGCCTTTGCTCAGCATGACCTCCCTTGCTGTCTCTACCTATATTCACATCAACTCATATTCTTCTTTGTCCCTGAAGCCTTTCTGCCATGATCACCACAGGTTTCCCAGTTTTCTTTTCCATCTGAATTTTTATAAACAGTAACTTGAGTTGTGCAGACTAATTACGTTGTACCTCCATGCCTTATTCCTTATTAAAGATGTTCTTATTTCACTTTCCCTTTTTAAACTGTAAGAATGCCAGCATCTAATCACTGTCTCTAGTCTGTTTCCTTGTGCTGTGGGTATATAGGTCTGCTCCACCAGAGATCAATGCTAGTAATTCTACCAGGAATCAGACTATATCTCATGTTTCCTTTGCATCCCCACTGTTGATAATATTTTGTTCTGTGTGGGGTGAATGCTCTGTAAGTACTTACCGATTGACTAATGAATGAATTCTGTGACACAGCCATGCTTATCATGATACCTCATGTGGAACACACAATCAATTCCAGAATTACAAGGTAAAGTGAATAACTGCTCCCTTGGAAGACACAATGCATGTTTCAGAACTGAGTGTAGCACACCTTCAAATAATAATGATTACTGCTAATATTTACAGAGCGAACATATTCCAACACTATTCTAGACATCTTTATCTGTGAGATGGGTACTATTATTATCCCCACTGTTACAGACAAAGAAACAGGCAAAGCTATTAGTTGTAGAATCAGAATTTGAAGCAATGAAGTTGGGCTTTATATTCTTCACCATCACATGAATGCCTTTAGGTTGTTGGAACATCATCGCTTCTAGCAATCAGGAGCAGCACTAAGAAAAGTCTCTAAGAAGCCTGTACGAGGTTTTGCTGATAGACTTGACAGTGACTAAGTCAAAGGCCAAATTTTATGTGTCTCGTGTTAAAAAAGACTATGAACGTCACTCTTTTTAACTACTGATAAACTCTTGAGGACATAAACACATGTCATAACAATCACAACAGCAGCACCCACTTCAAAATACAAAGACAATACAAGATACAAACTTGATGACAAATATACTTTTAGAGATCTTCTTTCTGTTCACATTAATATGTAAGCCACATGTTTTCCTAATATTACAATAGTATTTCTTTTTGTAAAGGGCCAGAGAGTAAACCTTTTAGGCTTTATGGACCACAAAGTCTCTGTGGCAACTACTTGGCCACTGCAGTGCAAAAGCAGCAAGGGACAACATGCAAATGAATGGAAATGGTTATGTTTCAATAAAACTTTATCAACACAAATAGACAGCATGCTGCATTTGGCCTGTAGGTAATAATTTCCTGATCCCTAGTTTAGATAATTAATTTCTGTCTTGTTAGTTACCACTGGAATTGTGCAGGGTCAAATCCACATCTTTCAAATTATTCCTTTTGCATTTCTGTTAACCATTGAATAAAGGAATGACTTTTTAATTTCTGTCAGGCTTTCCTTAATCTTCCCATCTATGTATTTTAAAAAATGTTTCTCAGGTATTGAATCAATTTCAGGCTCTAAAAGCAATAGCAAACTCAGTACTTTGTATATTGCTTCACATAAATTGACTTTTAAGAACCTGGGTAGGCATAGTATTAAATTTTAGTTTCTTGTAATTTGGAACTGCTCATTATTGATGCTTCAGATTTGCTTCTGACACATTGTTCTCAGATACCCTGGGAAGAAAATGTAGATAGAGAAAAGGAGGCCAGGCACGTTGGCTCGTGCCTGTAATCCCAGCACTTTGGGAGGTGGATCACCTGAGGTTGGGAGTTCGAGACCAGCCTGACCAACATGGAGAAACCCTGTCTCTACTAAAAATACAAGATTAGCTGGGCTTGGTGGCACATGCCTATAATCCCAGCTACTTGGGAAGCTGAGGCAGGAGAATAGTTTGAACCCAGAAGGCGGAGGTTGCAGTGAGCTGAGATCGGGCCATTGCACTCTAGCCTGGGCAACAAGAGCAAAACTCCATCTTAAAAAAAAAAAAGGGACAGAAAAGGGAAGGGATGGAAAAAGATAATAAGGGAAGTCAGAGAAACAAAAGAGAGAGGAGAGGAGGGAGCAGGGACGCTGAACTATGCAGAGCAGAAATATTTATGTCACTCTTCAGACTTAGGTTACTCTAATGCAGAGCAACTTACAGAATACCTGTCACTGGCTAGCATATAAATACAACAGCCTTGTCTAGGAACCACACACAAAATATAGAACCCCAGTAGGTGTTGTCTAGAACAATGGAATCAACAACCATTAAATATTTTATAAAACATGTAGAACTAATACATGGACTTTTCCCCAAAATGCTACAGATTCAGAATGAAATTATGTAAAACAAAACCACTTTATTTGGTTTCTATTTGTATTAAATAAGTTCCTTCCAACTTCAAATGAAGGTGGCAGCACATCTCTCTTGACAGAACAGTTACTGTAAAGAAGACAATGGTCAGTCTTCATTTGATCCTTCTGTTTACAGAGACGAGTATGAGGGATACTATGCCCAGGAATCTGATCAAGTTTGAGGCAAAGAAAAAGGACCTTTTAGATGCTGTGGCCAGCCTTGATGTAACCAGAGATGGTTATCAAGGGCAGCTGGCTCAGTGGCATAAAAAACTTTGCTTTTCTTGTTTTTGGTCTCTGGGCATGAGAAGAAGAATGACTGTGGGAAATGATACATTCTGAAGAATAACGTCAGTATGTGTTATATTTATTTATTTATTTATTTATTTATTTTTTAAAATAGCTGAACACTGATTTAATTAACAAAAATTAAGAAAATATGAACTTAAAACTACAAAAATCTTTCACTAATTCCTTTTTTTTTTTTTTAAATTTTTTATTGGATTATAGGTTTTGGGTTACATGAGCAGAGCATGCAAGACAGTTGCGTAGGTACACACATGGCTGTGTGCTTTGCTTTTCTTCTCCCCTTCACCCACATTTGGCATTTCTCCCCAGGCTATCCCTCCCCACCTCCCCCTCCCACTGGCCCTCCCCTTTTCCCCCCAATAGACCCCAGTGTTTAGTACTCCCCTTTCTGTGTCTATGTGTTCTCATTTTTCATCACCCACCTATGAGTGAGAATATGCGGTGTTTCATTTTCTGTTCTTGTGTCAGTTTGCTGAGGATGACGTTTTCCAGATTCATCCATGTCCCTACAAACGACACAAACTCATCATTTCTGATTGCTGCATAATATTCCATGGTGTATATGTGCCACATTTTTCCAATCCAGTCTATTATCAATGGGCATTTGGGTTGATTCCAGGTCTTTGCTATTGTAAACAGTGCTGCAATGAACATTCGTGTACATGTGTCCTTATAGTAGAACGATTTATAGTCTTTTGGATATATACCCAGTAATGGGATTGCTGGGTCAAATGGAATTTCTATTTCTAAGGCCTTGAGGAATCGCCACACTGTCTTCCACAATGGTTGAACTAATTTACACTCCCACCAACAGTGTAAAAGTGTTCCTTTTTCTCCACATCCTCTCCAGCATCTGTTGTCTCCAGATTTTTTAATGATCGCCATTCTAACTGGCGTGAGATGGTATCTCAATGTGGTTTTGATTTGCATCTCTCTGATGACCAGTGACGATGAGCATTTTTTCATATGATTGTTGGCCTCATATATGTCTTCTTTCGTAAAGTATCTGTTCATATCCTTTATATTTAAAGAAATATATATCTTCCTTAATATGAATTGAGATTGCAATTTTCTGAAAATTCTTTGATAACATTGGCAGGAAATTGCTGTGAATGTGTCAGTCCAGTGTTTCTCTCCTGGATAACCAGGAAAAATGAGAGGCTTGGCTGGACCTGAGGGGGAAACTACTACTTCAGCTCTCTGCCCTCTGTCCTCCACTGTAGTGTTATTCATGGCTAGATGTGGATTGGACTTGGGACTCTACTACTGCAGGTATCTTATGGCTTAATCCTAAAGTAAAATAAACTCTTGAGGGGAGGCAATGGGTTTCTCCTAAAAGGGCGGATATAGACCTGTCATTTAAAGATCTGTAGAAAGAGTCTATCTCAGAAGAGAGAAGGCGGGGGGAAAAAAGGAGGAGACTAACCTCGATGTGTGTTCATGTGATTCACTTGAGAAGGGCTTTTAAAATTTTACTTAATTTTTTTACTTTTCCCATGAACTCTTATGTCCTACTGGACCTGACTTTACCCCAAACTCTTTTATAGAGTGAGTTTACCCTGTATTTTGTGTTATGGGTGGTGCTTGGAATTAAGAGATGCAATATTAAAGGACCCCTCTGCGGGAGCCTGCACAGTAGGGTGGGTGTCAGAACTTAGAGGGGTAAGGTGTGGGAGTTCTTGGTGGAGCTGAGACCCATTGGTAGGTGGGGAGGCAACTGAATGGCATAGAAGCAGATACAAGATCCTAAAACAGTCCTCTCAAGAGGAACACAAATATTGCTCTCAAAATCAGAGAATCAGCAGCAAGGTTCTATGCTGATTCACTTGGCTCTAATGTCTTACTCCTACAGATTGCCTGAAATAAAACATTTTAAGAACTCTGACGTTATGAGAAATTATCAGATGCATCTAGCTGTAAGTGCACAAATCTTATTTCCTTGCCTTGGGCCTTTGAAATTGTCTTCAATATTTGCTAAAAACAACTACTTAAGCAGTTTGTCTTCTCCTACCTAATGTGGCAATGCAATTCCTCAATTAGATTGTTGCTGCTGTTGGCTGATTAAAACAGAATGGCATGTAAGGGCAGTGGAAGTATTGGGATTTCTCCTTTGCATTCAGGTGAACAATTCTGTCAGACTCCCTAGCACCATACTTGTTCCTTCCATTTCCTTCCATATTTCTCCCTTGCATAAATTTCTGCCTGGCTTAAAGGAAAAGAAGCCACTCTTTGGATGCTCTGTTTCCGGAAATGGGAGTAGAACTGGGCATATGCAGGTGAGAGGTGAGTGCCAATGGAGTTAGAGCAAACACTTTAATATTGAGCAGGAGGCATGTGCTTTAAAATCAGATAGACACACTTACTTTGGAATATGAGGAGGCAACTTGCTTAACCTCTCTAAGGCTCAGTTCTTTTTTTTTTTTTTTTTCTTTTTGAAACGGAGTTTCGCTCTTGTCACCCAGGCTGGAGTGCGCGATCTCGGCTCACCGCAACCTCCGCCTCCTGGGCTCAGGCAATTCTCCTGCCTCAGCCTCCCCAGTAGCTGGGACTACAGGCACGCGCCACCATGCCCAGCTAATTTTTTGTATTTTTAGTAGAGACGGGGTTTCACCATGTTGACCAGGATGGTCTCGATCTCCTGACCTTGTGATCCACCCGCCTCGGCCTCCCAAAGTACTGGGATTACAGGCGCTGAGTTCTTTATCAGCAAAAGAAGGAACAATAATGGAAGCTTCTAATTAGAGTTGTTGTAAAAAATTATATGAAAAATGCATTAAAAACATTTGGGACAATGCCTGGTCATGGTTAACACTCAATGAGTACTCTTTATTCAATAGATACTTCTTGAATATCAAAATATTAAAGCTGATCAACACAACAGTTTGAAAGATCCTATCACCAGTTCCAATGGGAATAATTTGGATTCTGATTTCCCATTTCTGATGCTAGATAGAAGAAGTGATAGCCTCTCCTTTGTTCCCGATTAGCATCTATATGAGTGGATTTTATGTAAATGTGACATTTGCATTCATAGTGACTGGCGAAATGAGTTCTAAATCATGTGGACTGTTTGGCACCTCATTTTCTTATTTTCTAGTGTTGCACTAATGCCTGCCTCTAATGCACCTGGGTCTTCCTGTCTGACTGAAGTCATTAAAAAAATATGTGAACTGCCTTTTTTAAAATTAATGACACATGCTTCAACTCTTTACATTTTAGAATAATAATCAAAATGTCCAACACAGATATGGGTAATGCTTTATTTAAGTGAAATCTCACCACTCACATTTACCTTTTCAAATTGCCGGTTCACCAATATGTGGAACAAACGGAAAACTTTCTGATTCTGGCACTGTCGTGAGCTTTTCATTTCAGTGTAATCACGTGATGAAATATGTTTTGTTAACTTGCTGGGATATTTCCCTTTCCTGGAATGTCTTCTAAACTCCTGTCTCATCTGTTATATAGCAACAACAGCAACTCTGTGCGAAACATTAATCTAGGTCCTTTACCTGTTTTAATTAAATATAACCTGTCATCCCTTTAAGATGGCAGATATTATTTAATCCTATTTTTACAAGAGAGAAAATTAAAGCTCAGCAATGTTAAACAAATTGTTTAAGGCCATACAGCTATTACACGGCAGAGTTGGGATTCACAGCCAGGTAGATTTTCCCAGAATTCATACTTTTAAAAATTGTAGTATGCTGCCTTTCCATTTAGTTCTATCTCATACCTTGCTAAGGCTCAGCTCATTGTTACTTCTTTGTAATCCACCTTTCCTGCTCAAACCGTGTACCTCCCCTTCCCCAATTCCTTTAGCATTAATTCATTTGTGTCATTCATTTGTCATTTAGGGAACACTCTACTTATTGTTGTCAATTAACTGTCTCAAGTTAGGTCCTGTCTCTCCGAAAAGATTGGGACTCCACATATTATGCCTACTAAATGTCTCTTTTGAAGAAGGTGGTGATGAGTCAAAAATGCTCACCTTAACAATTCCTCTCTACACTGGAAAAGTGTAACATAATTTTACCAAATGTAATGTGAGGAATTGAATGGTCAAGGTATAAATTCTTTTCACCTGTTCCTATGTATGAGGCAGAAAACCAGTCTGAGCTAGGAAGAAACTACACATTTAGGTTCTTGGATTGAGTTCCTTGGTGCCTGTGTGTGAATGATCATCTTGAGTCCATATGTTCTGAGAGTTGTTTCACTCTGGCCAACGTTTTACTATAGAGCTTTATTTATTAACATTAACAAGAATCATGGGGCTGGACCCTCATGACTCAAATGGAAAGTTTACACCTACTAAGAGAGTCCAGAGCAAGACAATTAGCACTTGTGTTTTCAGGTTGGATAGATGGAAACCGTCTGAGAATTAGAAAGCGTGCCAAAGTGGCCAGCACAATGAAAATCGAGTTTTCAGAAATGGCTAACAGCATACTGTGACCGAATCATTATTTTCAGAAACATTCCATAGCCAGAATTTCTCAAAACCCAGAGCACACTGGTTGCTTTCCAAAATGCATGTTGCCTAAATGCTTGTTCCACAGTCATTCTTATTCCTTCTATGGGAGAAAATATGTTTCAAAATAAGAGAAATATTCTTGTTGGCAGCTGAAAGTAGGTAAAACTAGATATGGTCAGCCTCACTAACTGGACTTTTTTTGTCTGCATTGTAAATTTCACCACTTATGGTCATTGGGCAAGAATCAATATGTAAGCAAGTAAGTAAATTTTAAGCAAACACGTAAGTTAGAGAATACCTGATAGGATTCCATTATTATACTTTAATTCCTCAAACTGTGGATGAGATTCATGGCTGCAATGCCATGCTAACCTGATGTCAGTATAAGCTCTGACCCTCTTAGGGTCAATACTAGCTTCAAAATACTTACAGGCAGAAGAAAGCAGCAAAGGAGAGCCTTCTTTGTTAATAGCTACCTGGTTAAACAGTGTGATAAAGAAAGCAGCACACCATCTTTCGCTAGATGTGAAAGTAGGGAGGAGGAGCTGTTCTTTGGAGAAATCTAAAAGAGCTGTTGATCTTCCAATGCTTTTTTGGAAATGCCTATATTGCTTTATGTTGCATTTTCCTTCATTCATAGTTAGGTCTTCTGGTGGCAGTAATTCTTTTCAGCAGATTGAAGTCGTTTAGTAATGAAATCCTTGGTGTATTCACTAACATAAAGTGCGATCTGTCCTTGCACCTGGTGCACATTCAGCTTTACAGACAGTCGAATTGCTATTCATGCCTTTTGTTTAGTCACACAAGGGAAATAGAACAAGAGGTGTAGATTTTTACCTTGGCCTTTATAAGGCACCTTATCAGCTATACACCTTCTTAGAATGAGCTTGGCAGTCCTAGTTTTTAGGCAACAATGATTTGCAACTGGACTTAAGAAAAAGGGACATTAATTGCTAGTAATTAGTAGTTCACAGGGATTCTCTTTTTTACTCTGAATTAATGAATCCCCCCAAGAAAAGTGAGGACTAGAAAAAGCAAGGTTTAAGCTTTAGAATTCAAGCATTTCAAGTTTAGTGGCATGCCAATGACTCATGCTAGTTTTATTTTGGAGCTCTCAAAGCTTCATGTCACCCTCTCTCTTTTTAAATTTAATATTGTTTTATCAAAGTTATACATGTACATTGTTTAAAAAGTCAAACCTTCTACAAAGCTCATAATAAAAAACAGCAATATTCTGTCCCACCCTTCCCTCCTTGACTCCAAGTCCCCAGAGACAACCTCTTTCAACTTTAAGCTGTTTCTTCTGCTGTTTATTGCCATATTTCTAAATAACTTGTTTGTAGTATTACTTCTTGATTTGTTTCCAGTTTTAGGCCTTATTTACTGGCCCCTTACTATATGGAAGGCAAGAATTTATGCTCTTAAAGTCACCTCCCGCAACCCCAAGATATATCCCCCTCTTCATCCTCTCTTGTTGCATTATAATTTTTGATTACGTCAATATTCACTGTTTACATTGTTAATACTGTGTAATTATTCACAGCTGTGAAGTGTAGCAAGGTATGGTTATATTTCTTATATTTTATAAGTTTAGGTTTTCCCGGGGTAAATAATTAGCTTTTTTTGTCCATTTCTCTCTTTCTTTTTCTCTTTCCTTAGGTTTCTGTGTAAACAACAATTATCACTAATTTATTTCCAAACTGTCAGCCAGAAGTGTAAATCTTGTTTCAAGCACAGGCAGTACATCTGAAAATAATGTGACCTGTTTACATTCTCTTGTTGGGAGGCAGAGCGCTGGGAGCACATCCCTCTGGAAGTCCTCTTTTGTGTTCTGATCTGGACGGTTTACCAAGGCCTGACACATAACTGCCATCCTTCAGCCTCCCCTTGCCACCTCGTGAAGGTTCTGTTAACTGGCTTCTGTCATGAATTTCTTTTTGCTGGATCCCCGTTCTTCCCCTTTCTTGGTTTCCTCCCATATTTTAGTTGAGAAGAACACCATACAGGAGTTGATCAAGAAAGGGGACATAGGAAGCAAAGTTTTGGAGATCCTACATGTCTGATGATGATTTAATTTTATCCTCACACATGATTTCTAGTTTACCCAGGTCTAGATTCTAAGATGAAAGCCAGATTGCTGCAGAATTTTTTACAAGCATTGCTCCTGTTCTCAGGGCATCCAGTGTTCCTGCTGAGAAATCTGATGTGAGGTTAATTCTTGATCCGTTGAATCTGGGCTTTTTGCTTTTTGATTATTTGGAAATTAGTTGGCCTTTTTATTGCCCCTGGTGATCTGAAATTTCTTAATGATGTACCTTATAATGCATTTTTTTATTGCTTCTGTTAGTACTTTTAATCTGGAAACTCCTGCCTTTGTATTTGGAGTTTATTTTTTAAAGTTTGATAGTTTCCTTCTTTCTGTTTTATCTATTTTTGTCTAATGCTCTTATTATTCTGATTTTGGATTTCCTGGATTGATCCTAATTTTTCTCATCTTTCGTCTCTTATTATATATATATATATATATATATATATATATATATATATATATATGGAAGGGTGAACCTTTTTCTTCTTTCTTACTCTTTCTTTTGAGAGACTACTTAGCATTCCCCTCAAATCCTGTTATTGAATTTTTTTTACTTAATGAACTTTAATTACAAAGACATTTATTACAGCATGATTTGTAAAATTAGAAAAATAAAAAAATTACTTATTTGAATACTGAACATTTCTTTCTTTCGTTTTTTTCTTTTTTGAAACAGGGTCTTGTTTTATAGCCCAGGCTGAGTGTAGTGGTGCAATCACGGCTCACTGCAGCCTCAACTCCCTGAACTCAAGTGATCCTCCTGCCCCAGCCTCTTTGAGTAGCTAGGATTACAGGTATGTGCCGCCATAGCTGGTTGATTTTTTTTTTTATTAATTATAGGTTAAGTTCTGTTATACATGTGCAGAATGTGCAGGTTTGTTACACAGGTATACATGTACCATGGTGGTTTGCTGCACCCATCAACCTATCATCTACATTTGGTATTTCTCCTAATGTTATTTCACTCCTAGCCCCCCCACCCCCTGGCAGGCCCTAGTGTGTGATATTCCCTTCCCTGTGTCCATGTGTTCTCATTGTTCAGCTCCCACTTATGAGTGAGAACATATAGCGTTTGGTTTCTGTTCCTGTGTTAGTTTGCTGAGAATGATGGTTTCCAGCTTCATTCATATCCCTGCAAAGGACATGAGCTCATCCTTTTCTGTGGCTGCATAGTATTCCATGGTGTATATGTGCCACATTTTCTCTATCCAGTCTGTCATTGATGAGCATTTGGGTCACTTCCAAGTTTCTATTTTCACTTAAATTTCCAAAAGCACTTTATATTTTGTTTTCTGAATGCTCTTTTTTTGCTTTCTTATTTCATGGATGCAGCATCTTTTCTGATCTTTCTATTCGTGAATTTTTCTTGCTCTGAGTATGTTATTTTGTCTTCTCTCTACACTGTCTTTGTTTCTTTTCAGACTGGTTTCTGTTTGCTTGTTGTTACTTTGGTCTCTGTCTTTTACATTAGGGGCTTTTCTCTAATGTCTGCTTACCATGGGCTATCTATTTACTTTACCTCTTATCTGATAATGTTAGAAATTTAGAGCACTTCACTGCAATTCTACCCCTTCTTTCCTTTTGAACTACCGTTGTCATGAATTTTTGTAACTATTTTACAGATATTTGAAACCCTGCAAAGGCATCGTTTTTCATAGTCATTGTTTTGTAAACCTATTGTTTTGCGTAGCCAAACTTCATTTGTTTTTACATTTAGTTCATGTATTTATCTTTTCTCATGCTCTTCATTCTTTTTTTCATTTCCACCATTGCTTCTGGAACTGTTTTTTCTCTGCCTGAAGAATTTTCTTTAGTATTTCTTTTCATTTAGATGTGCTGTGCTGGCAACAAATCCTCAAAGCTTTTGCTTGATGGGAAAGTCTTTATTTCATCAGAGTTTTTGAAATAACTTCACAAAGTATAGAATTCCATGTTGGCAATTATTGTCATAAGGCATTTTAAAGATACAACTTTATTGTCTTCTGTCTTCCAATATTTATGTTAAGAAGATAGCTCTCAGGCTGGGCACAGGTGGCTCATGCCTGTAATCCCAGCACTTTGGGAGGCTGAGGCGGGTGAATCACCTAAGGTCAGGAGTTCAAAACCAGCCCTGTCAACATGACAAAATCCTGTCTCTACTAAAAATACAAAAATTAGCCAAGTATGGTGGCATGTGCCTGTAGTCTTAGCTACTTGGGAGGCTGAGATTGCAGTGAGCCAAGATCATGCCACTGCACTCCAGCCTGGGTGACAGAGTGAGACTCTGTCTCAAAAAAAGAAATAATATATATATAAAAAGAAGATAGACCTCAGTCCTTCGTTATTGCTTCTTAGTAATACCATTTTACAATTTATATTATCTACTTCATTAACTAGAAGAGTGTTAATGGAAATGTTTTAAGAGTTTATAGTCATTCAGTGTTAATATCTGGGCATATTTGAGAAGCAGCTTTAAAATCAGAGTGAGGACATTGGGCTGCATAGGACTACTAGGCCCAAGTAAACCCTCATTTAGCAATCTAGTCCCTTCATTACCGATGTGGAAACTGAGACTCAGAGCATCAAGTTTGCCTATGATCTTAACCATGAAGAAATTATATATAGTGGCCACACGGGTTTAACCTATGCACATGTTTATTAAATGCTGATTAGTCATCTAATACCAACTGATATGGTTTGGATCTGTGTCCTCCCAAACCTCTTGTTGAAATGTAATCCCAATGTTGGAGGTAGGGCCTGGTGGGAGGTGGTTGAGTCCCAGCAGATACTTCATGGCTTGGCATTGTCCGTGTAATAGTGAGTGACCTTTCGTGGATTCTGGTTGTTTAAAAATATGTGGCACCTGGCCAGGCACAGTTGCTCATGCCTGTACTTGCAACACATTGGGAGGCCAAGGCGGGTGGATCACAAGATCAGGAGTTCAAGACCAGCCTGGCCAACATGGTGAAACACCATCTCTACTAAAAATATAAAAATTAGCTGGGCATGGTGGCACATGCCTGTAATCCCGGCTACTCAGGAGGCTGAGGCAAGAGAATTGCTTGAACTGGGACCCAGGAGATGGAGGTTGCAGTGAGCCTAGATCATGCCATTGTACTCCAGCCTGGGCTAGAGACCGAGACTCCATCTCAAAAAAAAAAAAAAAAAAATGTGGTACCCACCTCTCCCTTGCTCCCACTCTGCCATGTGAGATACCTGCTACCACTTCACCTTCCACCATGAGTAAAATCTTCCTGAGGCCTCATCAGAAGCTGAATGGATGTTGGGGCCATGCTTGTGCAGACTGCAGAAATCTGAGCCAATTAAACCTCTTTAAAAAAATTAATTACCCAGTCTATCTAAGGCAGCCCTCTACAGCAATACAAGAATGGCCTAACACACTAAATGATGGTATTTTATACAATAACAAAATGTTCCATATACAAGGAAATCAGGACTCACCTAGTTCAGGGGTCAGGTCACATTAAGGAGTAATGTGGGTCTGAGGGTACTGGGAGAACCAGAGAAATCAGGCTGTTATGGAAGAGGGCAGCCCCAAACTGTTCTCATGTGAATGTTGGATCTCAGAAAACAATACCCCAAAATATGTCCCTTTGACATACTGAACTGGAAAAAAAGCCTAGAGATCTTTCTGACCTACCCAGCCACCATCCTCTCTCTCAGCCCTCTGTCTCTCCCAAAGTACAGGATTAAGTTAGTCTATGAAGTTCTCTCATCTGCCTAAAATCTGGACCCTCCAAAAAAGAAAACCATGACTTCTGGTCCCTTCCATGAGTTTTCATTAACTGAACTATATTGCAGGAAGGAAGATGAAGTCTGTCAACACACATGGACAGATTTTTTTTCACTATTCGCTCTGAAGTTCCAACAGACTGTCTCAGGCCATTGTATACATTTCAAGCCCATTGAATTTTCCTCATTTACTAACCCATTAACATCATCTACACTGCCCCATCTCCCCATCCTCTAAAAAGAAGGGTGTATAACAATCTGGACCCCATTGGATTATTGGGTGATAATTTTCCTGCGATTTCCCCCATGCTATGTACATTAAAGTAAATTTATATGTCCTTTCTCCCATTAATCTGCCTTTTGTGAATTGGTTTCCAGCAAATATGTGGAGGACAAAGGAGGAATTTTCTTTTGGCCACTGCATGAGACTCAGTGTTGCCAGATCTGATCAATGAAGAAGATAGAAATTTGGATGTTTGAATCTTTACATAACAACATTTTTATATATTGGCAACCAACCACCCCCTCAGTCATACACACACACAAACACACACCTCCTACCTTCCAAAACCTCTCTGCAGGTAAAATAAGATGTGTCTATAGTTTCCATTCACTCTGAGTTTTGCGCTATTGGTGCCTCTGATGTGGTCTGTCTTCTAGTCTAGATTAGCAATGGATGCACAGAAAGAAGAAGTGACTTAACCAAGGTCATATCTGAAGATTCTCTTCAAAAACTTTCTGTGAAAAACTGCCAGGTCATTCATTTTAAAAAGGTATGATGAAAAAAACTAGAATCTGATCATCTAACAAGCAATAATTCTGAGCACACCCCTTTGTTCATTGTCTGTAACCTGTATCATCCAAGCTGGTGAATGGAAAAGGTTAATAAGGTGGAACACTGCAATAAGTTGGTAGGTAAGTGTGTGAAAATTAAGTAGAAGTGTCCATTGGTTCAAGACATTCTCAGAGATGAGCTCCTATTTTAAAATTGTGAATCAGCATTTAAAATAATATTTCAGCAGTTTACCCATAGCCCCAGAGATAAAGTTGAGTGAGATAATAAGTATTATTTCCAATTCCATTGAAAGAAAATTCATGCAAATAATATTTGAAGATGAGTTAATGAATAGATGGTTCATTCATTAATGCCATAAATGTTAGTTGATTCCTTACTGTGAAGAACTGGCAGTTCAGGCACTGAGGATAGAGCATGAACAAGAAAAGAAATCCCTTCCCTAATGTGACTTATGTCTTAGTGAGTTGAATGAGCTGCTTAGGTAATATGCAACTGGCTAAATAATAGATCAGCTCCTCCATTTCTTTTGGTCATGCCAACAAGAACATAAAGGTTGATGGTAGCCTTAGAAATGGGTGTCTCTTTTGCTCCAAAGCCAATTTTCTTTCTTTCTCTTTCTTTTTCTTTCTTTCTTTCTTTCTTTCTTTCTTTCTTTCTTTCTTTCTTTCTTTCTTTCTTTCTTTTTTCCTTCCTTCCTTCCTTCCTTCCTTCCTTCCTTCCTTCCTTCCTTCCTTCCTTCCTTCCTTCTTTCTTTCTCTTCCTTCCTTCCTTCCTTTCCTTTATTTTTCTTTCTTTCTCTTTCTGCCTGTCTCTTTCTCTCTCTCTCTTTCCTTCTTTCCTTCCTTCCTACCTTCCTTCTGTCTCTCTCTCTTTCTCTATTTCTCTCTCTCTCCCTGCCTCCCTTCCCTCCTTCCTCCCTTCCATCCCTCCCTCCCTCCCTTCCTTTTTCCTTCCCTCCTTCCTTCCTTCTTTCCTCAGAGGGAGTCTGGTTCTATGGCCCAGGCTGGAGTGTAGTGGCATGATCTTGGCTCACTGCAACCTCCGCCTCCCGGGTTCAGGTAATTCATCTGTCTCAGCCTCCGGAGTAGCTGGGACTACAGGCGCACACCACCAAGCCCAGTT
The DNA here is from genome assembly GCF_049354715.1 of Callithrix jacchus. NCBI lineage: Eukaryota > Metazoa > Chordata > Mammalia > Primates > Cebidae > Callithrix > Callithrix jacchus. Next base: position 79,311,949 of record NC_133507.1, read on the forward strand.
AAATTTTGTATTTTTAGTAGAGATGGGTTTCACCATGTTGGCCAAGCTGGTCTTGAACTCCTGACCTCACAATTTGCCAGCCTCAGCCTCCCAAAGTGCTGGGATTACAGGTGTGAGCCACTGCCCCTGGCTGCCTAAGCCAATTTTCTATTGCCATGGCAATGATATGCTGATGGGTTGGGATTATGGCATCGACTATTTTTTCATTTACTTAATTAGCAAATAATAATCTTGCTTATTCTGTTTGGGGTTTATAGTATTTCTTGAATTGTCGAGTTAACATACTTCAACAGTTTCAGAAGATCTCAGCAATTTTTTTCTGCATCTAGTGATTCTACACAATTTTCTAGCTCTCACTTAACCTTCTGAGACTCTAGTTACACATATATTATGCCATATGACTGACCTATCTGTATTTTACTTTTAAAAATAGTTTTTAGTCCTTTCTTTATAGTTCTTCACTTTGGGGTTTTCATTTACCAGTCTTTTATATCACTGATCTCCTTTCTTTATATGTAACCTGTTTTCAAATCATCTGTTGAGTTCCTAATTTTAAAGATATTCCTTTTTAGTTTTAGAATTTTTATTTGATTCTTTTCTATCAATTCTAGTCATCTGGTAATATTTGCCACTTTTTCCTCTATTTTCCTGAACATATTAATCATGATTATTTTAATGTCACTCTCTGCTACCTCCAATGTATAGTCAATATGGACCTCTTTCTATTTCCTGTTTTTTGTCTTGAGTTTTGTTTATATGATCTTATCTTTTGTCACATCTAGTAATTGTTGATTGAATATGAGACATTAGGTAAGAAGAAATTGTAGAGGTTCAAATAATGATTTATTCCTCCAAAGAGGTTTTACTTTTTCTCTTCCAGGCAGATAGAGTGAAACTGCTTACCTTAATTTAATCAGGGACTGAGATAAGTCAAAGCTAGATTACAGTTTTGGTAAGTTCTTTCTACCTGATTTATTTTAAAACATTTTTTATTTTTTGTTAATTGATGAGTAAATATTGTATTTTTTACTTGTTATGAACAAAATAAACAAAATAAAACAAAAGTTGTACAACATGATGTTTTGATATAGGTATACATTGTGGAAAGGCTAAATTTTCTCACATACTTACCATTTTATTTTGGTGAATGCATTTAAAATCGACTCTCTTAGCAATTTTCTAGTATACTTTGTGTTGTTATTAGCTATAGTTACTCACCATGTTTACAATAGCTCTCTTGAACCTATTCCCCCTGTTTAAGTGAAATTTTGTATCCCTTGACCAACATCTCTCCAATCCTTCCTCCTCCATAACCCCAGGTCCTTGATAACACTGTTCTCTCAATTTCTATGCATTTGACTTTTTAAGGATTCCACATATGAGTAAGATCACTTAGCATTCATTGTTTTGTGCTTGACTTATCTCCTTAGTGGTATGTCCTGCAGGTTTATTCATGTTGTTACAAATGTTAGGCTTTCCTTTTTTTTTTTTTTTAGGCTGAATAGTATTCGATTGTATATCTATATAACACTATGCCACATTTTCTTTAATCATTCATTGATGAACACTAAGATTTAAAAATTTTTATTTAGTTATTTATTTTTTCTCTATTAGCAAGCTTTTTTTTTTAAACTTTTAAGTTCAGGGATATATGTGCAGGATGTGCCGATTTGTTACATACGTAAATGTGGACACTAAGGTTGATTTTCTATCTTGGCTACTGTGAATAATGTTGCAGTAAACATGGGAATGCAGACATCTTTTTGATATACTAATTTTATATCCTTTGGATATATACCCAGAAGTGGAATTGCTGGATCATATGATAGGGTAGTAGTACTACTTTCAATTTCCAAGAAAATTCCATCGAATTTTCCATAAATGCTGTACTAATTTATATTCCCACTAACAGTATATAAGCGTTCCCCTTTCTCTACATCCATATAAATACTATCTCCTGTCTTTTTTATAATAGCCACTCTAACAGGTGTGAGGTGACATCTTATTATGGGCAAAGGGTTTTAAGGTTTTTATGGTTTTAATTTACATTTCCCAGTGATTGGTGATGTTGAGAATGTTTTCTTGTATCTTTTGGCCATTTGTCTTCAGGTCCTTTGCCCATTTCTTTAAAAAAAAAATTAAGTTTGAGACAGGGTCTCACTCTGTCATCCAGGCTGGAATACAGTGACACAATCTCAGCTCACTGCAACCTTTGCCTCCTGAGCTCAAGCGATCCTCTCACCTTAGCTTCCTGAGTAGCTGGGACCACAGGTGCATGCCATAATGCCTAGCAATTTATTTTTATTTTTTTTTATTTTTAGTAGAGAGGAAGTCTTGCCATGTTGCCCCAGTTGGTCTTGAACTCCTGAGCTCAAGTGATCTGCCTGCCTTGACCTCCCAAGTGTTGGGATTACAGGCATAAGCCACTGCACCCAGCCCCTTTGCCCATTTTTTAATTGAGTTAGTTGTTACCTTGCTAAAGACTTACTTGAGTTTCTTATATATTTTGGATATCAACCTTTTATCAGGTGTATGGTTTGCAAACATATTCTTTCATTTTGTAGATTGCCTCTTCACTTTTTGATTGTTATCTTTGCTGTAATAAGCTTTTTAGTTTGATACAATCCCATTTGTTTATTTTTGCTTTTGTTGCCTATGCTTTTGGGGTCATATACAAAAAGTTCTTGCCAAACAAATGTCATAAAGCTTTCCCTCTATGTTTTCTAATAGTTTATATTTCAGGTCTTACATTTAAGTTTTTAATCCATTTTGAGTTGGTTTTGTGTCTGATGTGAGATAAGAGTTTAATTTCATCCTTCTGAATGTGGCTACCTAGTTTTTCTAGCATCATTTATTGAAGAGACTATACCTTTTCCATTTGTGTTCTTCGGGAATCTGTTGAAGATCCCTAGGTTATTATAGAAGATTCCCAAATTATTGCAGTTATTGACTGTAAATGTGTGAACTTATTTCTGGGTTCTCTATTCTGTTCCATTGGTCCATATGTCTGTTTTTATGCCAGTACTATACTGTATTGATTACTATAGCTTTGTAGTATATTCTGAAATAGGGTAGTTGATGCTTGCAGCTTTGTTTTTGTTGTTCAAGATTGCTTTTGCTATTTGGGATATTTTGTGTCTCCATATTAATTTTAAAATTGTAAAATTTGTGTAAAAATGTCATTGGGATTTTTATAGCGATTGCATTGAATCAGTAGATTGCATTGGGTAGCATGGACATTTTAACAATATTAATTATTCCAATCCATGAACATTGGATGTCTTTTCTACCTCTGTTTTAAATCCACTCTTGGGGTGTAGCTCTGCAGATCTTCCAATTTGCTATATTCACTGAGACTCTTTTCACTGGCAAATCCTGAACTTTAATCCCTGCCTTATCAGTACTTTAAGAGCATAAAAATCTACCCTCTCCTCCTTGAAAGATTTCTTCTTAGCTTTTAACTTCCTGCCCCTTGATACTTCAGAACTCATGTCTTAAGGGTAATACCAGATGAGTGTTGGCCTTCTTTTTTCATTTCCCTCTTTTTCACTGTGATTTTGGACTTTCTGTTTGTTACTTTGTTACAATTTTTATCTTCCCAGTATAAGAAGGCTGCCAAAATCTTTGCTGGTTTCTCCTCTGTGTGAGAAGTCTGCATTGCTAACTTCTTGCCCTGCTCTCAGAATTGGCAATGCACTAGGGGAATGCCACTATAGAATGTCAGGTCATTCTCTGCTGTTTCCCTCTTCCTCTCAATCCATTATTTCAACAGTTCTTATGTGTCTTCAAACAGCTTTAAAATTTTTCTTAAAAAATAACCTTTCTAGTTGTTCTTAGCTCTGCTGTAAGCTACTCTGTCATACTCAGAAGTAGAAGTCTCCATTTATGTTAAAGTGAAGGACACTTTTATTCTCATTGGAGAAGACATAGCTCTCCAGCTGGATGAGTCATGCGTGTGTGTGTGTGTGTGTGTGTGCGTGCATGCACACGCACGTGCGTCTATGTGTCTGTGTAGGATCTGGAGTGCAGTACTTTCTATACAGACATTTATAGTTTTCTACTGACATTCTGTCTATCATTCTGTATTCTGCCTCACCTGAATCCCTAAGATTTCCTAGTGTCTTTAATTCCTGAGATTTTCTGGGGCTCCTGGGTTTTCTCTGCTGACTTAAGTGTGGACTTACTTCTCTCTGCCATATCAGTTGTCATTTATCCACTGATTTCCCTGTTACAATTTTTTTTTTAGCCCTTGTGGCCTTTATCATTTTTATCCATTTCTTTATTTTTTTTAGTGGGTTTCAGGAGGGAGTACAATAATATTTAACCACAAGTCCAACATTAATCCCTTTTCTGAAAACAATTGAAATTGTGTTGTTACACTACTTCTTACATAAGTGATACTTGATCATCAGAAATGACATTGTCAAACTGTTAGTCAAAGAAACAGAATGGAATGAGACACTATTTTTCTTTAATTTGATCTCTCAGTTCTTATAGTTTACCAGCTCTTAGAAACTGCAGTGCTAAAGTATTTGCTTTTTAATGAAGCTCAAGACATATTCCATACTTTGCAGGGACATGGATGAAAGTGGAAGCCATCATCCTCAGCAAAGTAACACAGGAGCAGGAAACCAAACACTGCATGCTGGCACTAACAAGTGGGAGCTGAACAATGAGAGCACATGGACACAGGGAGGGGAAAAACACACACTGGGCCTGTCGAGGGTGGAGGGCAAGGGAAAGGAGAACATTAGGACAGATACCTGATGCACGTGGGGCTTAAAACCTACGTGATGGGTTGATAGGTGCAGCAAATTACCATGGCACATGTATACCCATGCAACCAACCTGCACATTCTGCATATGTATTCTGGAATAAAAATATAAATAAATAATAAAAATACAAAGATATTCTGACTTGGAAGGCTGCCACAGGAAATACAGAGAGAAGAGGCTTTCCCCAAAGGACGTAATAGTCTCTTTTGTAGAATTGTTTCTTAGTATATTTTACTCTATTCTGTAATTATTACAACATTTTTTTTTCTCCAGGATCCTAGACTACTAGAGAATGATGACATATGGCTCTCTAGGTACATGCTCCATGTGTCCTAGGAGTATACAAAGGCCTACCAAGAGGTTTGGAGGATGCTATTCAAATTACTAATGGCTGCAGTAAGAATTTGGCTGTGCATTTTTAAAAAAATAATTTTTAATTTTTTTGTGAATTTCCTCGTATTGGCATATTAAAATCTTTAACACTATTTCTCTTTCACTATTTATTCTCCCCAGTACAAAGTGGAAATTCACTACTTTATCACTTGGTAGACTATATTATCTGATATGGTTTGGCGGTGTCCCCACCCAAATCTCATCTTGAATTGTAGTTCTCATAGTCCCCATGTGTCGTGGGAATGGTTGAGTGGGAGGTAATCAAATTATGGGGGCAGTTACCCTCCCCAGGCTCTTCTTATAACAGTGAGTGAGTTCTCATGAAATCTGATGGTTTTATAAGGGGCACTTCCCCAATTGCTTGGCATTTCTTCCTGCTGACATGTGAAGAAGGACGTGTTTGCTTCTCCTTCCACCATGATTGTAGGTTCCCAGAGGCCTCCTTAGCCCTGCATAACTGTGAGTCAATTAAATTTCTTTCCTTTATAAATTACCCAATTTCAGGTTTGTCCTTATAGCAGAATGAGAATGGCCTACTGCATTATCTTACTGACATAATGGAAGGGTCAAAATTTGGAAACAAGTACTTCATGTCAATAGACTCTACTTATCCTAGAAGCCTCTGTTTACTTTTTTATTCACACATAATTATTGAGGTCTTAGTTTCTGCAAAGCCTTGTCTTAGGTGCTGAGGATATAGCAGCGAATTAAATAAAGTTCTTATTTTTGAAGAGCCTTGCATTCTACTGAAGGATGTGGCCATAAATAAATAAAAACATATTATGTTATTAATATGATGTCACACATGCTATAAAGAAAAAGCAGAATAAAAGAATAGGGGGCAGGGTGGTACTTTTTAAAATAGTGTGGTCAAAATAAACTTCCTAAGGAGTAACTATGAGATCCGAACAAAATACAAAAGGACCCAACACATATGCAGTAAAGAAAATGAAAGCCAAAAAGAAGTCAGTAATCCACCCAGATGACTGCTCTGCACTGTTTTCATTTTCCTCATTGGATATATAGTGAGTCATTCTTTTCTTTGTTCAGATCTCCAAGTTACTTGTACTTGGAATTAGAAAAAAAATTTTAACTTGTTTTATTTGGTAACCTAGATCTCAGTTCATCTAGGATGATGTTCTTTAAAAATATATATAGCAGGCCAGATATACTGAATGTACAGATATAATTTAAGTTTGGCATTATTGTATTTACATTGACATTTATTGTACATAAATTCAGTGATGTTTATGATGGAATTTTTGTAGTAAGCAAAATTTAGTTTCCCTTTACCATTTTGTCTATATGAAGAAGTGTGTTAGACTTGGTAGGAGGTATCCTTGAAGTCACTTTTAGAAAAATATTGGCTCTACTGAGTAGAGGTTGGATTAGTTTCCTGAATTTATGTAAACATCCAATGAAAGACCAATAACTTAAAATTACAGAGGCCGCTATGTGGTCTTTTCCAGCAGGCTCATGGAAATGCCTACCCTTCTGACCCAGCCACTAGAGGGATTGTTGTACCACGAAGAAGCATGTTTCCCCCAGTGGTTTGGGAGTGATTCTGCTCAGGGCATTGTCTGGAAAGTATTCATCTTCTTTTCTGAAGAAGTGTTGGAGACAGGTAAGAGACCTCACTTTCCCAGCACGTCTCCTGTTGACTGTGGGCTCTGAGGACATCTCTGAAGTATGTGTGTTCAGCTTTCTCATTCTCTTTGAAGTCTAGCTATTTGCACTCCAAAGAAGTTAGGATACTGAAGACTTTCTAGGCTGAATGTGGTTTTTAAACCAAGTTGTTTTCTTTACTATTCAAAAGCTTTGTCTTTGAGAGCATATTTGCCAATAAACTGCCTAGGAGAACTTGTAATGATAACCTAAAATATTACCAACTCTGTACTTAAATTGCCCTGCTTTTAAAATGTGTTTGTCTTGGCTGTATTATGTTGTTGAAATAAATTAATACGGCAAGTTGACACTTTGAAGTAAAACATATTTCGAGCTATTTTTTTAAAAGACATGCAAATATTTTGGTATCTCTAGAATTAATTATAAGCCTTACCCAATTGATAATAAATGGATGGAAATAAAATTTAAACATGTTCAATCAATTAACTTAGCTATTCAAACATGAAAACATTGAAACCTTTCCTTTGAAAATAGTTTAATGACTTATCCATATTTGTACTGCTTTGTGACTTTATAGTTAGAATTTAATTAATAAATAATGTATGTATTCCATAATTTATAGTATGAACATGGTTCAATTTCTTAAGTAAGGGGAAAAATTACGTAACATACTAAGCTGTACTCACTTAAAAATCAATCCTGTAACTGCTGAGACTCTTTTTTATTTTTGAGATGGAGTCTCACACCATCACCCAGGCTGTAGTGCAGTGGTGTGATCTTGGCTCGCTGCAGTCTCCACCTCCTAGGTTCAAGCAATTCTTCTGCTTCAGCCTCCTGAGTAGCTGGGACTACAGGAGTGTGTCACCATGCCCCTGCTGAGACTCTTTACCCCATGGGCTGTCCTCTGTTCCTCAGGCCCCTATGAAACAGTAATCAAAAGTGTGCTATGTGTTCTGAGTTATTTTCAGTAATGTAATCTGTTTTACATGTCAGATCCATATGTAAACGATAAGTAGACAGAATATAAATACACATTTTTATATCATTTGATTATGTGTCTCAAATTTGCAGTAAAGTTCAGTGTGTATTTTTGTGGAGTTAATTGGTCACACAGGGCTTAGAGTCTGTTTTGACCCATTTGCTTGCTATAGAACCATGTAGAAGCTGCTGGGAACTTTACTTGCCTGATTATGCTCTGGAATGCTACAGTACATTTCCCCAAGGAAATTCCAGGGACTGTATGGAATACATTATTTTCTCTGCATACAAACTCCCTTCTCTGTCCTAAAGAATATTTTTTGCTCACGTGTGTGTGTGTGTGTGTGTGTGTGTGTGTAAGGGATAATCTAGAATTCAGTTTGGCAACCTCATATGTAGAGGCTTTTGTTTTTATTTTGTTGTTGTCTATTAGGGCATCACGGTGTTGCTGCTGATAATCTATGGAAACTTCATCTATGAGTCTGCATGTGTATGTGTGAGTGTGTGTTGAAATCCCAGCTGTATGCTTCAGGGACATTTGCCATCCTTATCCTGAGACTCTCCTGTTTGCTTCATTTTTTCTTAGATCAAACATACACTTGATTTTGTTGGGGATAACAAGAATCTCAAAGTTGCTGCTTAGTTGTTCCCTTATGGGACTCCAGGGAAGGGCCTTATGGACTTTTCCCCTTCCAGGAGAGGATGCCCACCTGCTGATACTTGGTTCTCACCCCGCCTTCTCTTTTCTTTTTGCCCTTTAGCTTCAACACAGCCCCTCATGGCCCTTAGTCAAGTGCCCTGGGGCTGCTTTTGGAATCTTCAGTCTTTTTACTAGAGAAAGAAATGCCCCTCTCACCATTCCTTTGGTCCCTTCTTGGGTCTTAGAAACTGGGGGCCTCACACTTTTTGTGGGTGCTAGAGGAGGCTCTCCTCCCCTCATCAAGAGGAGGATGGGCTTAGACAGCATGAGTGAGAATGAATGTGGGTGTTACTCCAATTCCTATTTTTGCCTATCCAATATTGAATGTTATTGTTGATTCCCTCATGAGTTTCTCAAGAAAGTAAGCACATTATCCTAAGAAGAGAATTTTTTTCCTAATTTCATGTGAGAAAAAGACAGTGTCTTATGTCACATGACTTTGAGTCTTTCTTCCTATAAAATAATCAGTACATGTTCCTGTCCCTGATGATTTTTCCCCTAATAGAATGTAAACTCTATAAGAGCAAGAGTGTTTGTTTTATTCACTGCTCGATTTCAATACCTCGAACAATGCCTAGCACATACTATATGATCAATATGTATCTGTTGAATAAGTGAATATTGTAAGGATTGCATACTACCTCACATGGCTTCCTTTTTGGGGCTGTGTGTGTATAAAGAGATTATCAACTTGGATTAGTTGCTATTTTATTATAATTTTCACCCCCACATCCAGAAGAAGCTTCTAATTTGCTCCCCACTTCAGTGCTGATGGTAATAAAAATTGACTAAAGCAAAGAAACTGAAGGACAGATGATATTAGTAACCTACTTTACTAACAGGAGGCTGGTCAGTTTGTAGCACAGTTTGAAGTCCAAGGACTTACCTACGTTAGATTGATCTGGTTTAAATGGGTTATACTATGCACTCAGGATCATAACAGCCATTTGCTGAGTGGATATAAGATTTGTCTCTTAAAGTTAATATGTAATTTTAGAAGTATCCATAGCACTAATATATAAGCATTATATGTGTAACTATTTTTCAGGTTCAAAGCTTATAGGATACTTCAGAATGTTAAGCATCTGATTTTGTTTAAAGCAAGAGTGTTTAATGAGTAGATAGAAATAGGAAAGAAATAGGAAAGACGCTGGCCCTGGTTTACAGACACTCAGCAGAAGCCAGTCATCCTTTGCAGCATGTGGACTTCACATTGGGTGTTGAAACTGTGTTGTGCTGGACAAATCAAAGGAAATGTGAATATGACACAATCAAAGAATGGAATGAATGTAGGATTCATTCTGATGAGAAAATGAGCCCTTTGAATCAAGCCAGGAAGAGATGAGAGGATTGGGTTAATTTCCTTTCTAGATAATAAATATTGTGGCATAAGGCAGTGAGAGAAAGGACCATTGAGAATGATTACAAAGAAAATTGCTAAGATCCCTATGTCAGTAATTGATCTTAATGGAATTTAATTATTTTATTACCATAATCAGTTACCTCTTATCTTGCTTTTTCTTCCAGTCTACTTTGAGAACTATTAACTCATATTACCTAGCTATGGTCAAGAAAACAACTGCTTGATAGCAAGTTTTCATTCTTATTTCAGTGTAACTTTGGCAAACTCATTTGTGTGTATTCACAGCATTGGAAGAACAAAGTTACTGTAAAGTGAACTGGGCGGGGAAGATTACTGGATAGGCGTATCCTTGTGTGTATCTTTACTCTCAATTCCTGATGAGTGCTCTGAAATCCCCAATCATGTTTGTTTATTTTGCATCCCAGTGTCGCTCATAGTACCTATTAACAAGTAGGTAGCTAACAGATACTCATGGAATAAATAGTAAAAATAACGAACATGATTTTTATTCTTTGTACTATTGTCATTTCTCAGAAGTATGTGCTAGCCCATGTATTTTTACAAATCAAATAGCTCCTTTAATTTATTCTTTATCAACATATATTGTGAGTTCTGTCTTTCAGATGCTGACTTAGCATCTATTAAATGATATCTTTACTATTTCTTAGGGTAGTATACATCTTAAAGATGAGAAAGCTGGGAATGGTGGCTCACACCTGCAATTCCAGCACTTTGAGAGGTCCAGGCAGAAGGGTTGCTTGAGGCCAGGAGTTCAAGACCAGTCTAGGCAACAAGGGGAGACCCCATCTCTACAAAACAAAACAAAAACAAGCAAAAAAAGGTGAGAGCTTATGGCCAAGCAGACTTAGGTTTTGTGCAATTATCAAAGCTGTTGTTTGTTTCTGTTTGGCTTATCTGTGAAAAACTGACATTTTAATAAGATTTTAGATTTGAGGATGGAAAGATTGATAACATTTAGGAAATACTAATATTGTAGTCATTTTCTTTATATGTGTAGTACTCAAAAAGTTATGGATCTTTTTGCTATCTAACTAATTGGATTTTTCTTTTTTGAGATGGCGTTTCGCTCTTGTTGCCCAGGCTGAACTGCAATGGCCCAATCTCAGCTCACTACAACCTCCACCTCCCAGGTTCAAGCAGTTCTCCTACCTCAGCCCCCCAAGTAGCTGGGATTACAGGCATGTGCCACCATGCCTAGCTAATTTTGTATTTTTAGTAGAGATGGGGTTTTACCATGTTGGTTAGGCTGGTCTTGAACTCCTTACCTCAGGTTATCCACCTGACTCAGCCTCCCAAAGTGCTGGGATTAGTGGTGTGAGCCACTGCGCCCAGCTCCTAATTGGATAATTTTGAACAGCCTGTTATTCCCTTCTATATTTTCTTCTTAAAGTTATATACAGATGCTCCTCCAATTATGATGGGGTTACATCATGATAAACCCATCCTAAATTGAAAATATTTTAAGTCAAAAACACACCTTTAACTTAAAGATATTTTCAACTTACAATAGGTTTGTCTGGACTAATTACGAAATGTGTATCACTTTTGCACCATTGTAGAGTCAAAAAATTTTAAGTTGAACTATGGTAAGTTCAAGACTGCCTAGATTTGATATTTAAACTAACTTTTTATTTTGAAATAGCTCAAGACTCACAGACAGTTGCAAAAATAGTACAGAGTTCCTAGTGTACCTTTCACTCAGCTTCCCCGAATGATTGTCAAAGCCAGGAAGTTGATATTCACACAGTATTAACTCAAATATACACCTTATCCATATTTTACCTGTTTTTAAGTGTTTTTAGACATATAGTTCTGTAAAGTTGTACCATATATATGGATTCAAGTAACCAACATCACAATTAGGATACAGAATTGTTCCGGCTCTGCAAAGAAACTTCTTGTGCTAGCTCGTCAATGTCACACCCTTCCCCCGAAACCTGACTTCTGCAATCACTGATCTGTTACATCATCGCTATAATGGTGTCACTTAGAGATTTCTATTTATTGGGAATTATATGATATGGAACACTTTGAAATTGGCTTTTTCCACTTAGCATAATGCCTATGATCTGAGAGACCAAAAAATATGTACTTCTATCAACTAAGATGGATCCTAACATTAAAAAAACAAAAAGTTACCTGTGGGTCAAGGGTTCAGGGCCTAGCAGACACATGGCAGGTTTCTAAATTCTTACAAGAAAAACGCACTGTAGCTAAACTAGCGAACAATACGAGACATTAGGCAAATTATCCTGACTCTGATATACAACTCAGGCCACTACAACTGGGACTGGACAAAGGACCAGCTCTACCAGTATTCTTTTTCGACAAGCAACTGCAGATCTTCAGCCAGGTTCAGCCCACTTATAGAGGCTGGCTGCGTCAAACTTTTTGTCTTATAGTTCACCTTCTGACATAAAGAGCCACATTCTACCTCATTTTAATGCTAAAATTCTGCCCCAAAGTGAGCATGAGATATATGTTACATATATGTTTCCCATTGCTCATATGCTCAGCTCCCCTCATAAATTACATATGGCTTTTCCCTAAGCCTGCTGATTACATGCAGGTTTAGGGAAAATGGGTAATATGGACCCCCTGAAGCATAAAATCCAACCTGTCTTTCCCTCTTCCAAGAGAGCACCTTCAGTTCATGCTAGAAACTTTATCTTCCTGGCTTGCAAACCAATATTGCCAATAATACTCTCTTTCCTACTATCTAGCTATCCTGGTGGTCTTTTGGATGACCTACCCTTGATATCTATTCAAGTTTTTGAATATAGCAGCAGTTTGTTCATATTCATTACCCTATTATTTATTAGCAATATTCCATAAATGTTTGATTTTTGATAACGTTCAAATTCACAGCCATAACATCCAAATGGAAAGTAAAAGTCTCCCCAAAATTATGAACTTAGGGCATGTTATGAATATGGTTTCCAAAGCCAGAGAAAGATACCAGGGATGAACAAGACATTTTTTCTCAGTATTCCTTGTATATTCTGAACTTTCTTACAAACAGATGCCACACAATCCAGCTCTCCTTTATTTTATTAATTTCTTTTGTGGTGTTGACACTTCAGGATTTCTGACTGCTTTCCTCAGTTACTTGAGCATTGATTTCTTCTTTGACCATTTATATGAATTCTTTCTAACCTATCTTTTAAATCTCAGTTTTATCAGTGGCCTGAGCTTGAATAGCCCAGATTGTTCCTCTAAGCAATGAAGCAAGCTGCCAACGTCTGTTGACCTATAGGGTAAGCCTGTCAGGCCTCTGTTTGCCTGAGTGACTGAAGATCCTTTCAAGTAAGACATAGTTTGGTTAAGGACAATGGGTTGAGGTTTACAAGAAAGATGTGCCTCTGAGAATAACTCCATGTTTATCATTCAAATTTTACAAGAGAGTTTCAAATAAGACACCTTGAAAATCTACCTGAGCTCTTTTTCTTCTATCTTTGGTGGATATTGAGTACAAGACATTATGACAACCTGTCAGAAGTACTACCCTGATAAGAAATGATATTTAAAGCAGCAGGAGAGGTGATATTATTGGTGTCAACGATAATATTAGTTTAAGGCAAGGTATCTTCTCTAGAACTCCAGACTTTAGTACAAGTTCTCCTTTCACTGAGGTCAACACATGCTCAATCTGTGCCTTGGCGGCCTGGGGCACACATCCACTGGCTTGGCAGGGAGGCAGTGCCTCCTGTGGTCCCTGGCAATCAAGCTACTGTTTTCAACATCTGTATTGAGAGGTGATTTGTGTGTGTATGTGTGCACACTCAATCTTCAATCTCTAGGGTTTCATCGTGCAGAAGAATCACAACTGTTTCCTGTTTTAATTTTACAGAAGAAAAGTGGGAGTTCAAGACTTTGACCTGGCTATTAAACAAAGACAGAATTTTGAATTTCAAAGCTTCTGATGGGTGTTATTTTTGTCATAGATGGACATCCATAGAAAGATGCCTTTTTAGGGGCCTCAGATTATTACTCAGTTCTTAAAAATAATGTTTGATTATCAGAAATACACAGACACACACACACACACACACATACGTATACACACAAACAATATTTTCTCAGGGTGAGGATAAGATGACTAAGAAGGGTAACTGCCACTGCCTTTCAAAATAACAGAAATGCTAATATAATAAGGTGCCATGTAAAGGTAGATAATAATAATTTTCTTTCTTAATATGACTGGAAACTCTGTTCTTCTGAGGACTACCATATTTCCTCAAGATACATATGTATGCATGCATGTGTTCCTGTATTCAGCTAGTAGATGAATCAAGGAAGAACGAGGAGGCACCTCTTACTAAAAGGACACCTCAGAAGAAGCTGTATTTGACTGAATAACTCAGAATTCTAAGGAATATATTTTTCTGGGTTACTGAATTGCATAACGTTCTTGAAGTTGTTGAGACTCAACAGAAAACAATACCTCTAAATGAAGGCCTCAGAAGCAAAAGTTTTTTTCTTTGACTTCTCCTTCTCTCCTGTCTCTCTGTCCCATTCTCCCCCAAGCCTAGCCATGGAAACTAGAATTCTTCTTTCCCAAGGCAGGTCATAGAAACCAGGATTTCCTTTCCCCAAAGCCAGCCATAAAGCCTAAACATATTACCTAACTTCCCCTCAGCCTTTCTGTATAAAAACTGTACATAAAGAAATTATCTGACCTATCTTGTTTGACTGTAGGTCACAAGACACCCATTCCAGAGAGGGTCCTGCCCCACACCCAGAAGGAAGGAATGCTGTAACAGAGAGGCCAAGAAGAATCTAAGCAGACAGGCCTTGCTGGGCTACTCCACTCAGTATGAGCATGAGATCATACCTTTTTTGTTCAATATTCCTACATGGATGATAACACTTTGTTTAACCTAAGCATAAAAATGGATGATTTTCTCTATATCTTTGGGTCTTCATTCTGAAGGCTCTTGTGTACATGTGAAGTAAATTTATATGCCTTTTCTGTAATTAATCTGCCTTTTTTGAGTGAACCTTCGGAGAGCAAAGGGGAAGTTTTCCCTTGGCCTCTATAAGGTGTAGATGGATCTTAAAGGCAGACAGGGTATGAGATTTCCCTCAAATGGGGAACTATGCATGGCTACAGATGCAGTTACCATTGGAAACTATCATGTAGTTACCAAGGAAGTTGAGACCATTGGAAAAATTTACCCCCTGTGGATCTATTTATTTTGGTGTTGTCTCTTCTTTTATATTTGACCCTATTATAAATGCCAAAAATAAAACCTAATGACGACTTTTACTACTAACACCTACCAGGTCTGAAATGGAGTCCCATAGTTCTTTAATCACTTTCTACCAATTCCATGTCCTGCTGCATTTCCCAGCCCAGTG
Organism: Callithrix jacchus; assembly: GCF_049354715.1. NCBI lineage: Eukaryota > Metazoa > Chordata > Mammalia > Primates > Cebidae > Callithrix > Callithrix jacchus. The sequence goes on from NC_133507.1 coordinate 79,327,167, forward strand.
CTCTGAGTTGCAAGGCTCAGCCAGCTGCTTTGTCCTCCATCCTCACTGCCAGAATAAAGGATTGAGTTTTTGACATGCTGAATTTGAGATTTTTATTAGGCAGCCAAGTGGTGATGTCAAACAAGCTGTTTTATGCGGAGTTTAGAGAGAAGGTTTGGACTGTTAAATCTGGTTGTTGCTAGCATACATAATGTGTTTAAAACTAAGAGACTACGTAGGATAATTATAGTCAAGAGAGTCAATGCCCTGGGGCACCTTAATAATTGGGGAAGGTGGGGGTAAAGAGAAGAAAAATAATAAAGATGGAAAATATAAAAAATGGAAAAAGAAATGATTCATTGACGAAGGACAAAAACTTGGAGATTTTGGTATCCTTGAGACAGGGAAAGTCAATGCAAAGATGGCGGTGAATCAGTGCCATCATATACTAGTGATGGGTTAAGTAAGATGAGGCCTGAATATGGACCGGTAGAGATCATTGGTGACTTCATAAGAGCAGATCTGTTTGAATGAGGTGGTCAAAATCGTTTTTGGACTGGATTTAATAGAGAATGGGGGAAGAAAATTTGAAGATATCAGGAAAAGATAGGAGAACAAAGAAATAGGGTGGTAGATGGTAGAGAAGTGGGGTTAAGATAAGGTGATATCTAGATGTGAGTTGTTACTGCATTTAAAAGGTAATAAAATGAGAAGAAAATATTTTAGCCAGCCTGTATCCCCTATTCTCTTTCAATTTCTGTCTCCTTATGTAAAACAGAAAGAAATCTGGTCCAGATTTTGATAGGCTGAAGACAACGCCCCAACCTTCACAGGGACTTCGTCAATTCAGCTGTGCAGTTTCTCCTTTCTTCTTTCAGAACTAGACCTCTCACCCAGGGAAAATTCAGAATTTAACAGGAGAATCTTTATCCCAACCTCTGATGATGACAGTCTCATTCTTCCATGGCACTCTGCTGTTTCTCTGACATGCATGCTTCCACCCACATCCCTCCTTCCAGCTCAAGTAGTAGCACAGCCTGGCTGCCTCCAAAAGATCATCGCTAATTCTCCCCATGCCTCATCCCCTGTGTGCCCATTCTGTCTTTGGGACTACTGAAGTGAAATCCAATGGTTTTGAAAGAACCTGACTGCCTGTCCCAAGCTTTAGCTCCACCATTACAGTCTCCCACTGAATTAATAGTTTGTTGTTTTTTCAATGCGTAATAAAAGAAATAACTAAGATGAAAAAGACCGAAACTTGGTGATATAATTAAAAGTAAACAAGATTTATTCTGTAGTTCATTGTTAAAGTATTGGTTGGAAGAACAATAAATTAGATTTTTTTTTGTTGAATGCTAATAGACTTTTATCTACTATAGCAAACCGCTTTTCTTCTAAAACATAGCATGCAAAACAGTAACATATTCCATGCTCTTATCTGGGGCAGCGATTTAAACTGTAAAAGCACCTCTCTGCCCCGCTCCTTCAGACACAGCATGATTTTAACAGCAGCATTATTATCACGATGATAATAAGGGAGTCATGCCTCTGCTTGCCCCTCTTTCAAGGAGCAAACTGTGATGTCAGCATGTCACTAACATACTAGATATGTATCTCTAGAGGTTGCCATGGCAAATCTGGAACCAGAGCCTCCCTAATGAGCCTTAGCTACTGCTGCCTGACAGACTAAGCATTCTCAGGCATTTCCTGTTAGACTCTGCGTTGGCGTCAGTTATGAAAGCAGTTGCTTACAATTCTGGCAGTAGATTAGCACCGGGTAAGAGTGGGGACAAAGTCTCATCCAGTTGCAAAGTGTCACTTAATCTGACAGAGGAATTTCTGGGGCTGGAAATGTATCAAGTGCAATGGGACACTAAGGAACTATGTTAAAAGCCAGTTTCTGGCAGTTTTGCGATAAATCATTCTACCCCCACCTCAAACAAACAGAGCAACTTTCAAATTAAGAGATTCACTCTTACATCAATGATTGGGCTAAAAAGAATGAAGATGAAAAAGATAATGGGAGAAGAGAAACCAACAATACTAGAGCAAGAAAAGAATTCTCTGAAATTGCATCTTGTGTTCGTTAGTAAGATTAGTTTTCATAGTAGACAACAAATACAATTCTCCTCTGGTAAGGCATCACACATTTTCATAAATCAAACATGCAAGGCTCACCACGGTGATAGTTGCCAGTCACTGCCAAGTATTAAGGCTCTACCCTTCCTTATGATGTTGGGCTCTATCATATTCTTTGTTAACCTTTAAATATTTACAAAGTTTAGAATCTGAAGTAATATCTTTTTTAGTTCATAACAGAGCTGACATTAACATCTGATATGGATTGGCTGTGTCTCCACCCAAATCTCAACTTGAATTGTATCTCCCAGAATTCCCACGTGTTGTGGGAGAGACCCAGGGGGAGGTAATTGAATTATGGGGGCTGCTCTTACCAGTGCTATTCTTGTGACAGTGAATAAGTCTCATGAGATATGATGGGTTTATCAGGGATTTCTGCTTTTACTTCTTCCTCATTTTCTCTTGCCATTGCCATGTAAGAAGTGCCTTTTACCTCCTGCTATGATTCTGAGGTCTCTCCAGCCATGTGGAACTGCAAGTTCAATTAAACCACTTTTTCTTCCCAATCTTAGGTCTTCATCAGCAGCCTGAAAATGGACTGGTATCACATCTTAAGGTAAAATTGAATAACTAGTACTTCAAGTCAAGAAACCAATATGCAAGGTAATAATTTTGATTGTTTTCTTTTGTTATAGTGACACAGTTAAACTCTTTGGGTATTCAACAATATAAGGCAAGTAGGGCAGGGGTTCAGGAAGGAGTATTGCGAAGTCATGGAGGAGATTTGGGAATGTTCATTCGTGGGACTCATGATGAAACAGATAATACTGTGAATTATCAAGAGACAAAGCAGGAAAATCAGAAGGTTCTGGCCTTTACTCTTTTTAGGGATTAATATCAGTGTTCTTGGACTGTGAGAAACATGGGAATGAGAAGACCTCCCAGAGTAGAAGAGACAGATGGGCAGTTCTGTTGCTGGCACAGTAAGTTTCCTAGAGAGCTCGCCACTCTTGCCTGGTTGTGCCACTTGGGGGTGGGAAGTACATCAGCTAGCTTTCCTGGGTATTGCAATGACAACTCATCGTTGTCATTCCAGATCACTGTCTGGAACCTACAGTATGGCAAGGGTGGGGGAAATTTTTGTGACATGCTCTTCCCAATACACATATAACACCTAACATTTGTTAACCCTGTTGGACGACATTACTTTTTGTTTCCATGTCCTGAATAAGGCCTTTGTTCATTGAGGGTACAAGAAAAATACAGAGTCCTTATTCCTACAAGCAATATGCAAACTCACACATCTTAGGGTCTTCGTTGGCTTCCTCACAGAGGTGATGAGTTGGCTTGATGTCCATCCACACTTGGACTTGGACTGGATAACTGCATGCAGGCTGTGGGTTAAGGGTCAGTTTTCAGTCTTGCAACAGGGCAAACTCAGCTGGCTGAGGACAAAATTGAATATGTGTTCTTGGATTTATAGGAAGGATAAACTCATCTCCTGAGTGAACCTGGGAGAGCTGAAGAGCGTTTCAAGCATCAATGACATGCTGTGTAGTAGAGTGCTCGGGGTCCAGGGAAGTTCCGTACTGGGATCCTCGGAGCTGTGAACCCTTGGGGCTGCTGTGCGTTCTGGAATATTTCACTGATTTCAGTTATCTAGTGACATTCCATGTCTATTGGTGAGTATTGAAGAAGTCAGTCTCTATAGCAGACAGATACTCATGTAATATAACCTATTAGAGAAAGAGAACTGCTAGACCTGAACTTTTATTTGAGAAAATTATGACTCATTCAGAAAAGTCTTTCAAGCAGAAGTGTGCTAATGCCAATGGAAACACTCTGCTCAAATATTACCACATTTCCTTTCCCCCGATTATCACAAAATCCTCTTGTTTACTTTCCTTGGGTGCCACAATTTATTTGTCTAACAGGATCAGAGATTGTGGCTATTTCTAAGGAAAATTTTATAATTTTTTTGAGGTAAAGGAATAAACTGGCAGAGTTTAGCACCTTAAGTCTTTCTTTAGATTCTGTGATGTGGTATTCTTTTCCACATCAGCATGAAGGAGCATATAAAATCCACCCCATTTTAGGAATAGAAATTAATTTGAGTCAGAAGAACAGTAAAAGGTAATCCACATGGCATGCCTTTGTCAAAGAGACAGACATTTCCAATGCAATTCTTAAGGGAGGAAGGTGGTTATAATAGAATATAACAGCTCTCTGGAGGGAAGAATACATTTCCTATATGATGAGGATGGCTATGCATTATATCTGCAGCAGTTTTCCCTTGAATCCAGATACCAGATCTGTTAAGGGGATTTGGGAAAAGACCACTGTGTGGTGAAGGAAGGAGGATATATTGGTTCAGATTTGCCCAAAAGTACATTAGAAAACAGAATATTAGCATCCATTAGGTGTTTGTCAGATGGTAGCAATTTCCAGCAACAACATAATGGGGACATATCAGCAACAGATCTGAACTGGTTATCTAGAGATGAAAGGCTCCCCAGACCCTCCTTTCCTCTTGAATTCAGCTTTTGATTGTGTGCTTTGTCCTTTGTATCTCTTTTCTTTACCATCTCATTGGTTCCTTTCTTTTTCTTTTTAGAATCTCAAGCTTATCTTTTAAACTGATTTATCTCAGGCTTTATGCTTAGGGAGCAGCTGAAACTCACAGGAAAAATACAAAGAGCAAACCTGGGTATTTTTTTAAATTATTGTCAGAGAACAGATGCTGTGGCAGGTGCTACTGGTAAGATATTATAATCAAACAGGCAAAAGATATGTAGAATTTTATTTTTCCATCTTAGGACAGGGCTCTCAATATGCTGATTCATTCATGTGGTTAAGGACAAATTAGTATTTCAGAAATTTGCCCACAGTCCATGAGATAGTGATATGTGACAAAATTTTATGTGTATTTCCCTATTGCAGATTCATCTGGGAGAAATGATATTTGCCTCATAATTAAATCCTTCTTACATTACATTTAATGCTGTAGTGAAACAGCAATTGCTCTCTGCTTTTGAAGAAGAGGGGATATTAAATTATTCAAATGAATCTCAGTATCCAAAAAAGTGATTGGTTTTGATAAATTCCTGTGTTGTGATTACAAATAAAATATTTAAGTTTTTTGTTTGTGCACTTGTATTAGGGCTGGTGCAACAATTTCTCCCTAAATTGCTTATATCTCAAATATTCTTTTTGGCTTAGCCTTTTTTGTTATTCTTGGGACCAAAAATATACCCGTAAGTTCCTTTTTAAAGACCCTTTTGACTAATTTTCAAACTCTCAGTTGTCATATTTTAGCAAACTGTTGAGAGTGGGATTTAATCTTGTTCTTCTTCACAGACAATCAGCTGTGTACCAGGCCTTAGTTCTTTCCGTGGGTTGCTCAGGTACCTGGTCTACACTGTGGGCTAGGCCGATATCTGGTCCACATCTGGTCTCTGGGGCTGCCACTGAATCTTCTTGACTTTGGAAAGAAGTATGTCTCAGTTTTTAAAGCAAGACTATTACCTGGAAAGGTTGTTAGAAAATTTTATTGATTTAGAAATGTATTTGGCCAGGCGCAGTGGCTCACTCCTGTAATCCCAGCATTTTGAAGGCCGAGGCTGGAAGATTGCTTGAGCTCAGCTGGCTCAACATCACGGCAAAACCCCGTCTCTACATAACAATATAAAACAATTAGCCGGGCATAGTGGCACAAGCCTGTGCTTCTAGCTACTCAGGAGGCTGAGGCGGGAGAATTGCTTGAGCTGGGACGCAGAGGTTGCAGTGAGCCGAGATTGCACCACTACACTCCAATCTAGGCAACAGAACCCGTCTCAAAATGAAACAAAACAACAAAAAATATAATTTCTAGTATGGCTGAATCAGTGTTCGTTCAGTGAAAGTGCTAAGCATTTTGATGTTAATTTTGAAGGTGTATTCACCTTCATTTTATCCAGGCTTTTATGTTTCAAAGCGTTTCTTTCAGATTTATAGTGGTGATATTTTAAAAGATGAATGATTCTTATGAACAGACTTCATGCTACAGTTCTTGTTCCAAAATGATACCCACAATTTCTCTGGGCCAACTGAATTTGAAGTTGAAGCCTGTTAGTAATTTTCTTTCTTCCAACATGCCTTTGGGTTGATGGAAATGCTCAGGGTGACATCTCCTCAAAAGTGGAGTTGGAGCTCTTCTTGGGGGAACACTGAAATATCTTTGAAGGCGAGGCAATTCCCTCACTTTCATTGGTCCATTTATCTGACTGGAAGAGAGCTAAGAGAAAAACTGATTCAATCATCAGTTATGAAGTAGAAGAAACACAAGGCTTATAATCAAGCTATCCTTATTCAGACATATTTGCCACTTCTTAGCAGTGCAACTTAGACTTTCTGAGACCAACTTTCCTATACCAAAGAATGAAGACCTGGCAGAGTTATTTTTAAATAGTAAGTACAATAACCCGCAAAATCTCTGGCAGTCGTTAAGAAGTGGGAACTTTTACCTATTTTGTTCCTATTCTTTGAGTCTCACCTCATTTATAAAATGGAGAAAATAATAATCGCCTTCTGGGGTTATGGTGAGACTTAAAGGGAATATAGCCTTACCCATGGTTAGAGAGTTATCTAAAAAGTAAGTCTTCCAAAAACAACAACAACAAAAACCTGTTTAGCTGATCCTCCTACTTCCTGCTTCACAGACAAGCACATTGTGGTTGGGCAGAGGTAGGCTTGGACACAGACACACTGACCAGTACTCTTCACTCTGTTCTTTTTACTGACTATTTGCATATTCTAGATATTCTGGCTTGGGGAGTTGACTAAATTTTGAAGCATAAATTGAGCAGAGTGAATATAATACTAGACTTCCACAATGTCAAGACTCATTTGGAAATGGCTCCCTGAACATTCAGATTTACCAGAAGAAAAAAATCAACGTGCTGAATATATTAAACTGGATTTTAACTTAAAAAACATCTTTAAATGTAATTTTAAACAACTGTTTCAAGTTGAACAAAACCATTCTTTTCGGTTATCTTGTTATTTTTTGAGTGTTGTTGGTATTAGTTCATATAAGAATTTTGTCTTAGTGAGTTCTTTACTAAGCATCTCTTTACCCTGAAAAGCCAAATAATACCCTTATTCCATACGCCACCGATACCAAAGTCAGATAAAAGGGGTTTCATTGCAAGGCTAAGAAAGAGCTAATTTTCTAAAATTGGAACATTATCTGTCATGTGTTACTACTCTGTAATTATGACTATTATTCTCATTGGGAAAAAAGAGATATTTCAGGAGGGGAATAGATTTTTATAAGAGGCTTTTAATATAAATGGGCAATTACCTTAAAATACTGACTTTCATACTTAGCCACTATGTTGTAGATACATTATATTATATTTGATTTAAATTTAGTAAATTATATGCATGTGCAAACTTAAAATATATGAGTACTGCTTCCTTAAATGAAAGGCATGAATAGTCTTGTGAAATAGATTTTTGAGAAATGGATTCATAACTTTTATGCTTGCAAAGCTTTTATTGTTAATAATGCATTGTTTTTTCTTTTTTGGTAAAGAATGAATCATTTTCATTTGGCAATGATTCTGACTTTTTTTTTGCAAGAATGATTATGCTTTTTAAATCATTTGTGGGACTGAACAAAGGGCAGTGGTAAAAATAAAAATTATAACCATGATTCATCTTTTTCTAGAAGATGAAGATGGTACTAAATATTATGAAGAATCTTTCAGTTTTGCTTTAAGTGATGTTTTGAAGGAGAATTCACAAGCAAATAGAAAATTTGGACAGGAAAGGAAATAATCACATTTGATCTTTGCTGAATTTAAGAAGTTTACATTGAGTAGATGTGAGGACAAACATTTTCCAAGTATAATTCACCTCAAATGTCACTATCAGCAAAGGAAAATCCAAGATTTGTAGGCCAGAAGTTTATTCAATTTTGGAATTCTTATAAAGAAAAATAAGAGGAGATTAAAAATATATAAGAAGGACCAAAGATGGTATTTATTTGGAATGAGAGGAGTAATTAAACAAAATATAAATTTTATAAAATTCACAAATAGTACAAGTATAATTATATCTGGAAAATATCATAATATTTTAGATTATAACTGCCTGACACATCTTTAGGATACCCTCCTCTTTATGTTTTTGGCTGATTAGATTTTTATCGCTTCTTTATGTGAAATGATTTTATAATATCATTTTCTATGGAAAGACTATGAAGGCAATTCAGTGTTTCATCTAACATGGTTGACTGAAATTTGTTATTTTCAATAGTTGGGGTGCCTAGGCTTGACCACACTGTGTAACGCTGTTGCCCTTTAAACACAGGACTCTAGGGCTGGGTGCAGTGGGTCATGCCTATAATCTTAGAACTTTGGGAGGCCAAACAGGAAGGGTCGCTTGGAGCCAGCAGTTGGAGGTTGCAGTGAACTATGATTGCCCCACTGCATTCCAGCCTGGGGGACAGAGCGAGACCCTGCCTCAAAAATAAAATAATAAACACAGGAGTTTTGAGACATTCAATTCACAGAATTTCCAGAAAAAAACAGTTTATCTATAACTATATACACTGCATTAGTGACTCTTCCCCATAAATGAGAACTTCTGTTTTGGTAAGAATCATAAATGAATCCTCTACTTAGACTTTTACCCATCAGGTGCTTTGAAGAATTCTCCAAAGTCTAGCTTTTGGTTCTATAAAACTAAAAAATTGTTTTTTCTCTATTGCCCATATACTTCTAGAGCTGGGTGCTGTATGAGACAAGTGAATTGCAATATGCCCTCTGTACCGATCCCTCATAGTATGGTTTAGCTGATAATACAAGTATTTCTGGAAGTCATTCCCACGGTGGGACAGACAGTGAGGCATAATTTAATTATATAAAGAAACAGCTGTAAGCCACATAAATATATCCTCTGAACCAAATTAAATGTACCCTAACTTAACTTCTTAGCAGGATTCCAATAATGCCTGTAGCCACTCCGATGCCGCCTGACATGACAGAAGTGTGATAGAGACATCAGAATGGGAAGATCCAGTAGCTTAAACAATTACAGCTAAAAAATCAAAAGCAAAACCAAAAACCTCACTGCTGCCAGTTTTGCAAAAACACATTGCAGCACCTCTCCCAGGCTGTGGCTGGAGGTCTGGGACTTAAGTGTCTCTAAGGATTATGCTCCATTTGCTTTACCACAGCTTTGCCTGGCTCCCAGATGAGGTGGTTGTATGCCAGGGAATGTGTGTGTGTGTCTGTGTGGACAGATGCGAATCATTCCAGGGAGAGCTCCTATTCTAAATTACCTCCTTGGATCACCTGAGGCCAGGAGTTTGAGTCTGTAGTGAGCTATGATGGTGTCATTGCACTCCAGCCTGGGCAACAGAACAAGACTCTGTCTCTAAAAAAATAAAAATAAATGAATCAGTAAATTACCTCCTTTACCAAAGTTTGACTTGGACCATTAACAATTCATATTTTTCCCCTCATCTTTAGCCTTTCCCTTGGTAGAGTCCTCTTTTTAAATGCTACATCCCTTAGGAGAGGTATCATGCACTTACTCCCCTGAGGCTTTGTTTTTCAGGGTGTTTTCTTCTTTGTTTTAAGAAAAGATTAGGATTTATGGGAAGTTGGGGTCTTGGACACGAATAAGCACTCAGCAAAGGAGAACGAGGGCAGAGTGAGCAAGGTGCATGAGGTTTTCCAATGCTGGGGTTGCTGTACCATTATTATACGTATGTGTTAATGTAATTGAGTTGTATGTGTGTGCATTGTTCTATATAGCTGCCCCATTTTCTCTCCCGATTTCATATTTATTAAGAATAAAAACGATGTCTGCTGCCCTTTTACTATTCTCTGAGGAGTGACCATCTACCTACGCGCAGGTCTGCTATTAGACAGAGAGGCTACCTGGCGCTGACTATATTTGGTGATCCTCAATTCACTCATATCTTAGCTTGTTTCTTCTTCTTTGGACCCACCCACCCTTCATGGCTTCTATTCCCCTGATGTTTTTTGCATGGTGCTGAGTATTCAAACAATGCATATGTTTTTAAGCAGAAATCTTATAAAGATTAAACAGAAGCCTAATTGATAAAACAGATACATGTTAACCTGCCCTGATTGAAGCAGGGGCTGGGTCATAAAGTCCTGGCCATGTGGCCTCCTTCTTTGCAGCAGGTCCCTGAGTGGTTCTCAGAAGCCCTTACAGCGCCTGCTGAACCATGAAAATCCTGGTGTATAAAGGTGACTCCTGGATAGACAATCAGAAAGCCTGGATTTTTATTGTGATTGGCATTTCTAATAGTAGTGTGACAACAGGCAAGTCATCAATTGCTCTATGCCTCAGTTTTTACATTTGTAAAAAGTGGACAATATATTGTGTTGTACAGCCTATATCAAAGTAAGGCTATCAGAACAAATTGAGTTATATATTCAAAAGCCCTTCAAAGTGCTCTACATGTAGGAATTACAATATCACCCCCTAAGTCTTTCTGACAAAATCACCTTATAGATTATTCAAGTCATGCAGTCATAAATAAGAACATCTGAAAGGGTTACCGATGCTACCCTGTGTCCTTTATAATATCCCAGGTCAGGTAAGTGGCCACCTCCTCTCTGTATATATTGTCAAGGAAACCAGGAAAATGAGAGTGACATTTCCCATGTATAGTGGGACCAGAAGCCCAAATACAAAGACAGAAAGGGCAATGACTAAGCACTACATGAAAGAAATAAAAAACTTACCAGGTGTTGGCAAATTTCTGCTGTGGCTCGTGAAGTCAGTATAATGCTGTTGCTATGCAGAAACGGAATATTTGGAAGTGACAAATTAATCTTATTTTCAGGTTCTGCCCCAGTATGCCTGTTTGCAGAATGTGCTGTGTACATTGACAAGATATAAGAAGATCTTAAGGGAACCAGAGAAAAACAGAACAGACGGGAAAATGAATGTAAAATACTTGGGCTATTTAACTTAAAGAAAAAAACTAAAGATTACTCAGTTTTAGATTACTGAAGTGATCTAATAATTGACTTTTAGGAAAACAGAGATTTATTATGTAGAGTACAGTAAGTTGGCACTCAACGAAGAACCCACAAGTCTGTTAGAGTTCATGGATACTGGCCTTTAGGGAGAGTTACAGAAAACTGAAGGAGGGTGCCCTATCAGGAACATTGGCCCCTCTGCCATCAAGTCCATTTGGTATCTAAATCATTTCAAAGAGATGAAGACATTTCTCATTTTTAGAGACATAATTGATCCTAGATGGGATTAAGGATGGAATGACATGGAAGAGGTGGATCTGAAGCATGCTCTTGGAGAAGAGCTGATGACTGACACCAGGAAAATTCAGAGCCAGGAGGCAGGGAGAGGTAACTGCTTAGCAGTTCTTAAGCCTTCAGAGATGACAGGATCTGCTTCTGTTGCCTGAAGAGATTGCCCTCCACATTAGACAGATAAGGATGGAAAAAACATAATAAGCAGCTTTTCTTAATTCACATGTGGGATGAAACTGGCAGGCAGAGGAGCTCAACCTACACATCAAGATAAGCTTGGCCTGTGGTCAGGCTGAAGGACTTGTCTTGAGTTGTTTCAAGTTAGTAGGAATGACTTCCAGGCTGAAAAGCACTGTAAGGGAAAAAAGATGTACAAAACACTGAATGTCTTCTATGGGTTTGTGGACAGACTTTCTACATTGTTAGTGCAAAAGATTTGTTACATTTTATAGAGTGAATACACATGGAATGAATCAGTGTTCATACTTCTCAAGGTCAGAGTCCCATATACTGTTCACCTGAATCTCATAGACTAAGTAGCAGGTTAGAAATAGCTTCACCAAGCAGGCCAGATCAGTTGCAGGTCTCTTAGAACATGGACAGATTTCCCATGTCTGACACTGTCATCTGCCCTCGTTAGCCATTAGACACAGGCCCGACTACCTTCTAACTTACTAAACTCATTTGAGAATAGAACATAATACAAAGAATTAAAGGGGTAAGATAGGAGACTTAGCAGTTGCCATATTTTCCTATATTTTCTATTTGTTTTTCTTTTGGGAAAGATTTTAGTTGTTATATGGTCTAGTTAAAAAGAAATTTTACAGAACCTGTTAATACATAAAACTGGAGAACATTTTTCTTAATTATTTTAAACTATAAGACAGTCTGAGCAGCTGTTATACTTTATATAGTGAATTGTTAGAGGTCTTTTGAAAACAAAGAGTTATAGTCACGTTGACTTTATTTCATTTTTTCCTTGCTATACCTGATGATAAATCACTGCTTGGCGGGCTCTAATGTACACTTGTGTCTCAATTTCATGTTTGTACTTCATTTATACGGAAAACATTCTCCTTTACAGATTGAAGTCAATGTACATCACCACTTAGCCCTGGAAAAGGTTTGCTTTTCTGGAATTTGGTTCTGCTCTATATCAAGATTTCAATGTAAAAAGGTTAGATTTCTGCAGGTGGCTTTGCATTAGTCAGAACTGAAATCAGAGTCTATTACTTATAAGAGGTCACGGAGAACAACTAATTCAAGACACATGGGGGTCTTGCCCAACATGATACATCTAGTTAATGGAAAAACTAGCACCAGAATGTGTTGAGTGTTCTTTCCATGTAACATATCCCAGTAACTTTTGACGTGGCTGTGTCTGGATAATCCCTGAATGGAACTAGATGCAGAGGAGTAGAATTGGGATGCACGTGAAGCTATCAGACACAAGGTGGCATCTGTCTCTTTTTGAGTCTGATGGGTAGATAGTGTTTCCATTGGACTCGTACATTGAGGCGGAGTGGACAATAATTTGCAATCTATGATATTTGTTCTTTTATAGATTTTTGTGAACCAAGCTGACACCAATGACTCGTAAACTAATTTCAGCATTGCAAATGAGAGGTAGCAAGTCCTTGGGAGTTACAAATAATCCTTGTGCGTACAGCAATTCTAAAACATATCATTTACCTAACCTTCTCAGCTTGGGCATTTAATATCTAGAGAGTTTTAAAACTTCATGACTTTATGAAAATTATAAAAATGATTGACAGTTTTTATAAAATTAAGCCATTTTATAGAATGATAATTATGTTATTATACTACACAAATGATAAAAATTGGAAGTGTGATATTAATTTCCAATGCTTCATGAGTATAAGTTGGTAAACCTATGTAATCAGGCATAGTTAAGTGAATAATTCCTGTTCTAAATTAGTCTGGTTTTCTCAAATTTTTAGGTTCTAGGGCTCCTACTATGAAGTTCTAGAAAAAAATAATCTTTTCTTCAACTCTCATAAGTTCTTTGTTGAAACGGACCCCTGTGCCAATAGACAGATTAATGAGAGAAAAATAAACAGAAATTTAATAGCATGGATATTTTGTAAATACATGGGAAACACCCAGGAAATGAATAGTCTTAAAGCAGTGGCTTTAAATTCCAGATTATATAGCATCTGCAACAAAGAACAGTGAAATTTTAAAGAAGTGACAAGGCAAAAGAGAAGACTGAATCTTCAGTGGCAGCAAATGGTGGGAAGGCAAATAAAGGTGAGTTAGTAAAGCTTGTTAATGTAGATTCCTCTGATCCCGTCTTCAGGCTTACAGGTGTCCAAAGCTGTCTTCAGCAGTTAACTTTTTCTCTCCCTGGTAGAGAAGGGGGTCAGGATACCTTTTATCCTTGTAAATCTACTTCCTGCTTTTAGGCAAATAGAGGGAGGGCAGAGAGTTGTTTTGATTCTGCTTATTCTTTATTGCCTTCAGCTTAACAATCCTTCATATTCTGGTGGCATATTCTGGTCTCCTGCCATGTATCAGTACTTTTCTCTTCTGTGCTTAAGATGCAGCTGTGTTCTGAAGTCAAGAGTCTCTGCTTCTCTGTAAGGGCTCCTTTAAATCTCTGCTCTTGGTTACGTTGCCCTGGAAGTGGCTTTTTTTCTCTCCTACCGCTTTGTAGCTTTCTGTGTCTTTACTCAGAGTACACTGTTTACCTGGTTGTCTGCTTCTCTTATTTGGTCCCTTGGTGGCAGGGTAATATGGAATTTAAACTTTGCTCATTTTGGTAGAACTTTGTAAATGTCCAGATACAAGCTGAAAACTTGCCTCCTATTTTATAGAAATGTAGATGTTACATTTTGCTTCCAAGGAGAGTAAGTCTGTAGACAGATCTTACATAGTTGGGCACAGGAGCTGTGGTGAAATATGGGAGCACTATTGACTAGTCCCTCTAATGGTCTCTTAGCCTTGCTTTGTTCCTGAATTTTCATCATGGTCTTATTTACTGCCATGGACCAAGTTATTGTCTCCCCTTACTCTCCATTCATATGCTGACATCCTAACTCCCAATGTGATGTTATTTAGAGATGGGGCCTTTGGGAGGTAACTAGGTTTAGATGAGGTCATGTGGTTGGGTCCTCATGATGGGATCATGTTCCTACAAAGAGACACCAGAGAGTTTGTTCTCTCTCTGTCTCTGCCATGTGAGGACACAATGAGAAAATGGCTGTCCACAGGCCAGTAAGAGAGCCTTTACTGGGCACTGAATCAGCCAGTACATCGATCTTGGACTTTCTCGTCTCCAGACCTATGGGAAATACATTCCTTTTGTTTAACTCATCCAGTCCATGGCATTTTGTTACTATAGCCCAAGCAGACCAATTCAGTAACCATCATGTCATAGTATTTCTTTAAGGGGGAAAAAACAGCACACTTACGTGTTGCTTAATGACAGAGATATATTCTGAGAAATGTGTTAGGCAATTTCATTATTGTGTGAACCTCACAGAGTGTATTTACTCACCTAAATGGTATATATATATATATTTCATGTGAAAAACCAAATATCCTAGCACCATTACTGAATATTAATCATTTCCCTTACTTGACCTGAAATGTCAATGTCAACTACTGTATATCAGGTTTCTATGTATGCTCCAATATAATCTTCTGGGACCACTGTTTTATCTGCAGTCCACCACTGATGGAAGTGTTACATGGTGCATGACTGTACTTTTTAAAATTGTGGTCAACATGAGTGTCAGACTCTCTTGCTAACAACCCAGCCATCTTTCTGCAATTACAAGCATCTCAGGTATTTTACTCCTTAATAGTTTCATTTTATACAAAGGCCAACCGCAAGAATCTCTCTTTGCAAGCCCCAGCCAGACACCAAGAATGATTGTTTAGGTTGTGGGTATTAGTGATGGTGGGTATAGTAGGAGGATGGGTTTCATGCTGATATTGGCAGAGGGTGCAATTTGGCTCATTTAACATGTATAATGGTTTGCATCCTGCATTAAGGATGGTGTACTTTAAAACTGAGACATTGAGGTAAATAAATTAATGAATACGGATAAAATATTGAGGCAGCAAATTTTAACATCTTAATGTAAATTTCTATTTGTGGTCACCCTGTACAACTTTAGAGACAGAATCTTATATTAGAATGTTAGTTTCACAGAGACTTATGAGAACATATGAATACCACCTATATAAAGAAAATCTGAAAAATCCTTGACAAAATCACCAAATGCCAAATGCATTTACAACGCTCTGTAAGAAAAGGGAAAAGCATGAAGAAAATCTCATATAAAACAGGGAAGGGCAAACAAAGGCTTGCTAACATTCTCATTGCTGTTATCAATCTTCTTTTCTAGGGCTAATGGCTCTATATAAGACATAGGCATTCATCTACCAATGACATCTGGGCAGAGCATGGAACAGCATAGATTTGTAATTGCTTGCTACCCTGAGCTAGGGAAAATGAACTTCTGACATTCTCGAGGAAACAGACTTTGCTTCCTTGGCAAAGTGAGGTTACCCTTGCTGCTTAATGTTCTGAGTTATTTTGCAGACAAATAAAATAATTGGAGAAACTATATGTCTATTACTATTATATTACTTATAGAAGCAGAAAAATTATTTTCAAAAACATATTTGGTGTATAAATATGCTTTCTAGGAAGGGCTCCAATTGCAAGTTTATAAGCACTTAATGTGCTGGCAGATACAAAACTACTGGAATTCTCAAGGTTTTATTGTGCATTAAGGAGGAGATGAATAGACTTTGATATCAGTCTTTCAATGAAGAAAATTATATTCAATACTATGCTGGGATAATCAAATCCTTAATCAATGAATGACTTTGAGGACCCTGAAAACGTGTAAACTGTGAACCCAAGCTCTTACTGGTATTTCTGATATAGCTTATCCTTCCTTATCCTTGAAAGCCATGCTCCCTCTCCAAGCAATACCTTAAGTTCATACCCTTTTTATGGCCCTGTATCAGTGATTGTTCTGATCAGGGAGCAAATACTGTTTTTTTTCACTCTGTGACCCTGGTGAAAGCTCAGGAGTTATACTAAAAATGAAATGTTGGTGACCTCAGATGAAATGTGTCTCTTGGTCTGCTTTTGAAAATTGTAGTTAATGCATTTGCCTAGTGTTCCATTATTGGAATGCTAAGTTTGTGGGAATTATTTATATCCTACTGCTCAAGGTCATCTCTAAGGTCTGATTTTCCACACAAATAATTTGCAATGTCTGGCATGAATGGATTAATCAGTGTGATGATGCGGCATTTGTCCGTGTGTTTTCTGGACTTTTCGTGACATGTATTTCCTCACAAAGATGAATGCCTCCAATAACAATAAGAGAATAACTGGCATAATGTACAGTATTACAGTGTACCAGTATCAACCAGGGTACATTATTGGCTGCCTGCAGACTCTCCAGTGAAAAAAAATGCATTCAATAATAATGTAACAGATATTATTGAGCACTTACTTTATTCCAGGAACTGCATACACAGTGGAGAAGAAAACAGAAAAAGGTATGGCGTGATGAAGCTTACATTCAGACAGACAAGTAAGTAAACAAATACATAAGGTATAAATAAAGCACTACTCAGTGTTTTATTTATTTCAATTATCTATTTTTATATAATAAGCCACCCCCAAATTTAGTGCCTTAGAGCAACTGTTTTATTTTGCTCTTTGATTTTGTAAGTCAGGAATGTTGACAGGGTGTGGTTGGGTGGTGAGCTCCAATCGCAACATCAGCTAGGATGGTGGGTGGGAAGGATCCACCTCTAAGATGTTTACCACACTGGCACATCCAGTATTGGCAGTATTGGCCCCTTTCTCTTGGGGTCTCATCTTCTAGGGCCTCTCCAGGTGGCTTGGATTTCTCAAAAAATGGTTGCTCAGGGTGGCCATACTTTTTACATGATGTCTGGCTTCCAAAAGTCACAAAGCAAAAGTTGTCAAAATAGTGAAGGTTGATTCTGGCAGTGGTACATTGGCATTTCTCATGTAATCAGTCTCAGGGTACCTAAATTCAAGAAGGGGTTGAAAAATAGATTCCACCCTTAAATGGGAGGTTAGGGGAGGTAGCAAATTTACACTGCAGAACAGCAGGTGGGATGGGAAACATTTTCTTGTCTATCTTTGGAAAATACAATCTACCACATGTATGAAGAAGATGTAATATGAAGAGGAGTGGATTGCAGGGTTGCAGAGTGCCCTTATTTTAGTTATGGTACCAGCCATGAAAAGGAGTAGAGGAAGTTCTAGTTTGAGCAAGTCGAAATACAAATGGTCAATTGACATTCACATAATGTGCCTTTAACGATACTGAGGACGATGGTTGGATGAGAAGTGGCAAGCCAAGAAACAAATTCAACTAGTCTTGTTTATCCCTGTCTGAGCATTTGCTTTAGTTCATTCTTAATCATTTACACTTTTATGCCTAATTGTTTGCTGGAGGTGATACATTGCAATAGTGACTGCTTAGATATGGTTGTGGTGCCAGGTTCTTAAATCCAGTTCAAGCAAATGCAGACATGTTATCAAGATGGATGTTGCCTATAAAATCTTATGTTCCATATAACTAGAGCAGAGCTTGGTGTTGGCAGCACTGTGAGATGGAGCAGAGAACACATCAATACCTTTTGTAATGATGTCTATGACAATCAAGGCGTATTTTGTCCCTTAATGTTTTTGTAAAATCAATATGGATTATTGATCCCAACTCCTTAAAGGCTTCTTGGGAAGTTGTGTATACCATTAGCAATTTATGAGGTAATTCAACAGTTGGGACATTATTTAGTTTTCCAGGATTAGAATCCCTTCTAAATCACCAGTTCTTGTTCTACCTAATGCTTTCAGGTAAATAATCCTATGATGTGCTGCACAGCATCTGTTGTATCAGTGGCTTTCGTTTTTTTTTCTTTTGGTGCATAAATGTTTCTGGAGGTATTTGAAAAATGTTGACTTCCAGATTTCACATTCAAAGAATTAGATTTAGTCTGGAGTAAGACCTGAACATCTGTATTTGGAATACATGCTGGATAATGCTGAGGTAGATGCTCAAAATATTTACCGCTTTGAGTTGGTAGGTTTATGATGGCTGGTGTCCATATGGATCTAGTAAATTTCTGCATCAGGCAAAGAGAAAAAAACATCATCTACCTATACGTCCTTTACCCCTGTTTTAGTCCATTTCTTGATGCTATAACAGAATGCCAGAGGCTGGGTAATTTACAAAGAAAAGAGTTTGTTTTTGTTTTTTTAAGTTCATGATTCTGGTGAATGGAAAGTCCAAGATCATGGCACTGGCATTTGCTCAGCTTCTGGTGAGGGCCACGTGCTGTGTCAAGACATGGTAGAGGCAAGGACAGGTGAGTGGGTGTATAAATAAATCAAACACGTGGAGGAATAACCTGCTCTCGTGGTAACTGGTCTAGTTCCATGGGAGTGAAAACTCATTCTTGTGAGATAACATTAATCTATTCATGAGAAATCTGCCCCATGACTCACCTTCCACTAGGCCCCACCTCCCAATGCTGCTACATTAGGAATCAAATTTCAGCATAAGATTTGGCAGGGGCATACTACATTCAAACCACAGCAACTCTTTGTCTTTCTTCTCTGTCTATACTAACAGCGTTTAAGCCCTGTATGAGGGGTAAACTGTAGAATACATGCCTTAAAATGAAGGTAGTTTTATAATTCTGACAAAATAATAATACCACAAGTAACATAATAATAAAATACTTACTATTTCTGTTATTTTACTTTAGTTCCCATCCTCACATTATCTGATTTAAACCAAAGAAGCAACAACAAATCAAAGCTTGGATTAAGAAAAGGATTGATCTGAAGGGACCAAGAGCCAACTCATTTACATTCACGGAGCGTTCTTTTAGTGTACTTGCTTTTACAGATAGACTGGTCCATCTGCAGTGAATCAGCAGGCCTGTTTACTTAGCTCTTGGCTTTCTTATAGTTCTAGAGAAATATCAGTGGTTGAGATAATTATACAGTGAGACTACAGTTATTGTGGAGAAATTGCCTTGTCAAAGATGGGTGTGCAATAATGCAGTCTCTGCAAAAAGCCATGCCACAGCCTTTTCATCACTTTATTATTAACTCCTTAGCTACCAATTTATCATGGTAATTAAGGTAAATTTTAAAAAACATGAAAAGGTAAAAAAAGACCTCAATAATTATGCAACCTCAATGTTACAAATTTTTATATTATTTAGATGCAAATTATTTTAAATGTTTAGTATGTCTGTATAATTTTAGCTCTTTCCCCTTCCTTTTCATTTTTCGTATGTAGCCATGTTTGCCAATCGTTTGCTCATACCATGAGATATAGTTGGAGGTGGCTGGGTAAGGTAATCTGAATTATAGAGGCAGGGAAGGTAAGAAATTTCCTTTTTCTTTCTTGGATCTTGTATATGTGTCACTTAGATCTTGTATATGTTTCAGCATGTATCTTTTTGAATACAGTTATTTACCAGAATGGTGATGACTAAGAAACACTTGGTTTCTGGCCAGGCACAGTGGCTCACACCTGTAATCTCAGCACTTTGGGACATCCACAAGGTGGGTGGATCACTTGAGGCTGGGAGTTAGAGACCAGCCTGGCTAACATGGTGAAACCCTGTTTCTACTAAAAATATAAAAATTAGTCTGGCATGGTGGTTTATGCCTGTAATCCCAGCTGGTTGGGAGGCTAAGGCATGAGAATTACTTGAACCTGGGAGATGGAGGTTGCAGTGAGCTGAAATCATGCCATTGCATTCCAGCCTGGGTGATAGAGACTCTATCTAAAAAAAAAAAAGAAAGACTTGGTTTCTGTGAATTGCTCACAGTCTAGTGGGGGAAGGGGAGAAACTGAAATGTAAAAATGATCAGCACAAATGTTGTGAAAAATGCTAGATAAATGCAGACTTGGGTACTATGGGAATTAAGGGGAGGGAATACCTACAGAATAAATCATGCAATCAACCTTGTCCATGGCTTCTCTGTGAATGACTTCTAGGCCTCAGTGGTTCAATTGTCTTGTGAAGTTTGTGCAACAAGACAGTTAGTCTCACATCTGTGCCAAGAAGTACTATAAATTCCCATTGCTTGAAAAAATATATTCTCCATGATTGGCTGAGAATTCGTGATTACATAACTAGGTATAAATAAGTATAATCTATTCATATGAAAATATAAGTAATTGTGGGAGACATAATGTTTTTAGCTGTATAAATTCTTTAGCCTTAAATGTATACATGCTTTTTGGAAAGTAGGTTCAGGTGGAGGAGAGGAAAGAAAGTCTGAGGCCATCAAGTACCTTGTTAAATGGATAAGTGGATGCTTATACAGCAAAATAAGGATAAAGATAACCAAGAAAGGGAAATACACAAAAGCTCACCCTATTTCACAACTTTGCATAAGAATCTCCCTCACACTACATGTAAGCTCTGGCAAACAAAGACTATTGCTGCTTAAAGTTAAGGGTGACATGGCCATAGAGAGGAACAGCCAAAGCAAACCACATGGATAACTCATTGGCCCCTTGCACTGTTAAGAACTGTGACATCCCTTCACTGTGATGTGATATTTGTCTTCTGACCTCATTCTCCTAAAATGGTTGCTTTTCCATTGGCTTTCAGGCTTCACTCCCTCTCAGTTTGGTATCAATGCACACGGACAGCTTTCTGACTCAACCAGGGCTTATTTCTAGTGTTTTCTTTCAGAATACCCTTTGGTAGATAACCTAATTATGGGAAAGGTAGCAGTGATTCTAGGACCCCAGAAACAAAGCACGCTTGAGATTCTAGCTCCTAGGAATCATAATATTAATCATTCATTAGATTAAGATCCTGTTTTCATAATTCCTTTGGGACCCTTGTATCAGAAATTACCTGGTGGGCTGAATACAACTGTAGATTCCTGACTCTATTCCAGAAGAGAATATCTAAGTGTGGACCCTGGGGATTGATAGGCTTGCTCAAGTTTGAGAATCTCTGGGATAGCTAAAACAGCAAAGTTCCATAGGACTATAGTGTGTGAAAAATTATTGACAAACAATAGGACCCTCTAAAGGCTCAAGAGGGTCAAAAAAAAAAAAAGAACTTCAAGGGTCTATTGAAGCATAGGAAGAAGAATGTAGTCTGTTGGAAATCTACTGGGCTAGAGGAGCCTTTTCAGAAGATAGGGAGACCAGGGCAGATACTATATATTGAAGCCACCGTCCCAACAAATGACAGTTTATACACGTGCACTGAGTGGCTGCTGATTCCACATCAGAACTGATTTTTTGTTCCATTCCTTTGGTGTTTTCTGCACACTACTCTGTACTTATCAGAGATTGCTATGGAGGGGCAGAGAAATTTGCCAGGGCTTTGTCCTAAAGAAACTTGTGATCTAGTTGGGGATCCACTTGGAAAGGAGTCCAAAATGGCAAATAGGTGCTAAGATAGCCTTCAATTAAGTGGAGTAAAAAAATGAAGTGAGAAAGTGCATATGTGAGTATTTTTACAAACAGTGATTATGGTTATGATCATCACTACAGGTTCTTAAAGGAAAGGTTCAACTTCCCCCTCATGCCAGGATCACTTGTCAGAAGTGTTGTCTTTTATGCAGTTCTACTGTGTTTGCTTCTGCAGACCTGTGGGTATGTATGTTGCCAGGAATACTGGCAATGGTAGGGCAGTCTCATGAAGCTTCCTTTGTCTAATTCTTTCTTTGCATTGTTGAAGGGCAAAACGAGTCTTGTGCAACCTGCCAAAATGAATTACAATTCCCCTTGGACTCCGCTCAAATTAAATTTCTACTTAGTTAATTAATTTGTTGCTGTCCTTGTTCTACCTCTTGCCACTGACTTTGTCCAGATGGTGCTGGGTTATAGCATCTAGGAATCAGACACAGGAATGCCAGGCACTTAGTGAGATCTCAGTAAAACGGTGTTGTTACCTCTATTATTGTTCTCATCTTCCTTTTCCTAAATATGCAAAGTTATATAAAAATACAAAGTCATATTTCTTCTCATGGAATTTTAGGGTTGGAGGAATTTCAAAAGTCACCTAATTAAATGTAATTGATTTAATATTGGAATCCTCTCCACTGTATTTCTGACAAATATCCAATTAGGTGTCCAATCAATCCTTCAGTCCTTTCTACCATATTCCTGTTTTCTGGGTCAGCTCAGAACACTACTAGAGAACATGAAGAAAGCATGCAGCTTGGTGTCCCAGGGCTTGGTGTGAGTTCAAGTTCCCACAGACTTCTTCATACTGAGGGCCTGGGACCTTGGTTTCTTCTCAAATGTGAAGCTACCCATGGCAGTCTTGTTATACCATGGCTCAATTTCTTCCTGCCAGAAGCTGGAGTCTAGCACTAGAGCTGGACCATGCTGTTTTTGTAGCAAATCTCATTTCCCTGTAAATTTCCCTTCTGCAGCAGTACTTGGAGCAGGTCTTCAGTGACTCCTCAAATACACTTCTGCTTCATGCTTTTGGATATCTCATCTGGAGTGTGTGTGGGGACGGGGATTTGTAGAAGCAGAAACTGAAATTCACAGGCCCAGAACCATTGGCCTGGAGTCAGAACATCTAGATTCACATCTCAGCTCCGACTTGCTGGTGGCCTTAGGTTGCTCACTTAAGATGCTTGAGCCTCAGTCTTCTCATCTGTAAAGTGGGAACAATAGTAATAATTAAGCAGTTTCAGGGAGGATTAAAAGAGATGGTGTGTGTTGAGTGCTTAGCACTGCACCTGCCTCTCATAAGGAGGTCTTTTTAATCCCTTATGAACTAAGACTTCCCCCCGGCTCGGCTGGGGTTGTGAAGTAGGGAGACCATGATGAGAATCATGAGCAGTTGTTTCAGCAAGAATGCGGGGAATGGATGTGAACTAGAAGTTTGCCTCTAAAGTCTCATCACCTCAAGTATTATCTTGCACAAGGGGGTGAAGATAGGGGTGAGGAGGAGGGCGAGAAGAAATTCTGGACCTGGACAACACTGTGAAGAGGATCTTTTTCCTTTCCTTCATCTCATGCACACCTGTTGTTCCTTCACTGCCTGGGACAGCCTCTTCCTCATTCTGGTATTTCTCTTGAGCCTATTTACTGCCTTAAATGTACAGTCTCTTTGGATATGACAGAAAATAACAAAACAATGTCACTTTCTATTCCCTATCATATGGCCTTAGATCCTTTCATAGCATAGAATAGTGGGCTTTGGGGTGGGGAGGGACCCCGTAGCTGCATTTACTGCCCCCACCCGAGTGCAAAGCTGCCAGTATCCATCTTGTCACACTGTGTTTGTTTCTCACTCCTGAGCCCACAGGGGCCAGGGTGAGTATTTGCATTAATGTCAGACACGGCCAGGTTCAATGTGAATTCTTGCGTGTCAAGCTGCTAATGACCTGCATCTTCACCCAAAAGGCTTTTCCAATTTATTTTCCTCTTTTCTTTGGAAAGAGAATTCCACCTGTTTGTAAACCTGATATTGAATAGCCTGCAGACAGAGAATCCTTGTTTTCCTAAATGGGACAAAATTTGAAATGTTGACATTAGTCAAGAGAGGAGGGGATGACAGGTCAAGACACACTTTTTAATATGTTAATGCTCTGCCTTAGACAGGTGGGAGAAAGCAGTTATATAGTTTACATCCATTAGAAGACACAATAGATGGAAAGTTTTTGTGTCTAAGAGTGAGACCTCAGAAAAATTTCCTTTATGAGAAAATAAAGAAATGTGTCTTTACATTTGTCTGACAGAATGATAGCACAGAATATGTCTGTTGAAACGCATACCATTTTTGTCTGCACTCAAACACAAAACACTTCTTTGAACAGATGTGTGGGCTTTTTCCCACACATCATTTCTCCGGTGGACACCAACTGGGTATGCTATAATTTGATTTAATTCTGACACTGTCTACCTGGAGATAGTGTCAGATCCCACAGGGTAAAGGCTCAGGCCAAGAATGCCCCACTTCAGATGCCAGTTGCAAGTCTGGGCCCTTCATACTTCTGACTGGCTATAAATTAGGGATTCCCATGACCATCTCCTAATTTGCTTAAATTGTTACCCTAAAGGGGTCCTGATCCAGACCCCAGGAGAGGGTTCTTGGATCTCATGCAAGAAATAATTTGAGGCAAATCCATAAAGTGAAAGCAAGTTTATTAGCGAAGTCAATAAACCAAAGAATGGCTACTCCATAGGCAGAGGGTTGGCTATTTTATGGTTGTTTCTTGATTATATGCTAAGCAAGGGGTGGATTATTCATGAGTCTTCTGGGAAAGGGGTGGAACTGAGGGTTCCACCCCCTTTAGACCACAAAGGGTAACTTTCTGACTTGGCCATGGCATCTGTAAATGTAATGGCAATGGTGGGATGTCTTTTAGTAGCTAATGCATTATAATGAGCGTATAATGAGCAGAAGCAGAGGTCACTCTCATCATCATCTTGGTTTTGGTGGGATTTGGCCAGCTTTGTTACTGCCTGCTAAGGTCTTTGTGACCTGTATCTTGTGCTGACCTCCTATCTCATCCTGGGACTAAGAATGCCTACCCCTCCCCACCCAGGAATGCAGCCCAGTAGGTCTCAGCCTCATTTTACCCAGCCCCTATTCAAGATGTAGTCTCTCTGGTTAAATGCTTCTCACATTTACCAGTTAATTGTAAAGGGTACAGCTCAGATGGAAAAGATTCACGGGCCAAGTTATGGACGGGGAAAGGGCAGGAAGCTTCTGTGCCTACTCCGGGCATACCACCCTCCCTGCTCCTTGGTGTGTTCCACAACCTGGAAACTCATCAAATCTCATTGTTCAGAATTTTTATAGAATTTGATCTCAAGTCTCCTACTCCCCTTCCTGGAGGTTGGTGGGTAGGGCTGAAAGTTTTAGCCTTCGAATCCTATGCGCACTGCATCTTTCAGGTGCCTGTCCTCATCCTGAGGCTGTCTGGGGGCTCCCATCCTAAGTGACCTAATTAGCCCAAACCCAGATGATAGAAAGTGGCTCCTTATCAATAGCAAAAGATACCTGAATCATTCAGGAAATTCCAAGGGTTTTAGGTGCTCTGTGACAAGAACAGAACAAAGCTCAAACATGTATCTCATTATCCACAATGTGCTATCCCTGATACAGCCTCAGCCAAAGGAAATGAATGAACTTGAGAACCAGACAGATGCTTTTAAATCTTGACTCTGACACTTTGTGACCTCGACTAAATTACTCATGTTTCTGGACCTCAGGAATACCACCTGTAAAATGGTGTGTGTGTATGTCGCCATATGGGGCTTTGAGATTAAGTAGCCAGGGGCAGTGGCTCACACTTGTAGTCCCAGCTACTTGGGTGGCTGTGGCAGGAGTATCGCTAGAGCCCAGTAGGTTAAGGCAGCAGTGAGCTACAATCCTTCCAGTGCACTCTAGCCTGGGCCACAAAATGAGATTCCATCTCTTTTAAGAGGCCCTTGGCCCTCTGGAAGTTCACTGAAAGTCACTGACATGAGGCATACACATTAATGTAAGATGTATACACAGGAGCCTTCAGAATAAAGACCCAACTCCCTGGTAAGCTTCAGAAGCTTATATACCATCTTGAGATTAGGGACAGAAAGCGAGCCCAGAGCATGGCCAAAAACAGAAGATGGTGGTAAATCAGATTTCAGTAGCAAGACAGGTTACGGGAGGGAGAAAAGAGGATGCTTGGCTTGCAAAGGTGGTCTTGTTGTATAGATGAAGACTTACTGGTAGCAGCCCTCAGAGACAATAGATGGTAAATGTTTCTTTTCAGACCTTTTACTGTGTCAGACTCTCAGTTAGTCTCTCTTAGATCCAGAAAAGGCCTAGAAAGTGAAGGCTTGGCTTGCATTAATGGAGATTCTCCACAGATGCAAATTATCCCCCCTCAGTCTGCTGGCTCTGCAGCAGCCATTTCAAAATATGTCAAAGAAATATATTTGGGGGTAAAATATTTTGATCTCCTTCACTTCCAAAGTCGTCTTGATGTCTAAATCAGTCTTACACACTGGCAGGAAAAGCAGCCACCTTCATCAAGCTATTTGAAAGGAACTAAGAAGCCTGCCTACTCAAAACTGTATCTGCCTTTTTTCTTTTCTTTTTTTTTTTGAGATGGAATTTCGCTCTTGTTCCCCAGGCTAGAGTGCAATGGCGCGATCTCAGCTCACCGCAACCTCTGCCTCCTGGGTTCAGGTAATTCTCCTGCCTCAGCCTACCGAGCAGCTGGGACTACAGGCACGTGCCACCATGCCCAGCTAATTTTTTGTATTTTAAGTAGAGATGGGGTTTCACCATGTTGACCAGGATGGTCTCGATCTCTTGACCTCGTGATCCACCCGCCTTGGCCTCCCAAAGTGCTGGGATTACAGGCGTGAGCCACCGTGCCCGGCCCCTGCCTTTTTTCTTTTTTACTTAAAATTCTATTTTTTTTATTGTTAAACATTAAAAACAATTTTTTTGAGACAAAGTCTCACTCTGTCACCCAGGCTTGAGTGCAGTAGTACAATCCCAGCTCACCGTGGCCTCGACTTCTCAGGCTCAGGAGATCCTCCTACCTCAGCCTCCTGAGTAGCTAGGACTACAGGTACCTACCACTGCACCCAGGTAATTTTTGTATTTTTTGTAGAGACTGGGTTTTGCCATGTTTCCCAGGCTGGTCTTAAACTCCTGAGCTTAAGCAATCTACCTGCCTTGGCCTCTCAAAGTGGTAGGGTTATAGCATGAGCCACCGCACCCAGCTGTACTTAATTGTTTTTCAATAGATGTAGAGAATACAAGTGCTGTTTTGTTACATGGATATCTTTTGTGGTGATGAAGCCTGGGCTTTCAGTGTACCCATGAGCTGAATATTTACGTTGCACCCATTAAATAATTTCTCATCCTTCACTCTCTCCCACCTTCACACCTGTCTGGGTCTTTAATGTCTCAGTCTTTAATTATTTCACACTCTATGTCCATATGTATACATTATTTAGCTCCCACTTATAAGTGAGAATATGTATTTGACTTTCTATTTTTGAGTTATTTAACTTAAGATAATGGCCTTCAGTTCCATAGTTGCTGCAGAAACATGATTTTATTCTTTTTTATGACTGAGCACCACATTTTCTTTATCTAATCATCTGTTGATGGATATTTAGGTTGAGTCCATATTTTTGCTATTGTGAATAGGGCTGTGATTGTTTTGCAAGCATGTCTGGTTTCAAAGAAGGAAAGGAATACAGGTCTTTGGCAACTTAGCATGGGTTAATCTATTTGAAGGGGCAAGAAAGAAATGGGGCACAGAAAAGACATGCTCGGTGGATGAGAAGAGGTAAGGAAAGGAGCAGAGGATGGAGGCCTACCTGGGAGGAGAGCTCTGGGAGAAGCCACAGGGGAGCCTCACAGACACCATGGCATTACTATGAGGAAGGGGAATCCAGGTAGCCATGCAGAGGACGTGGAGCCAGCAGCACACTGATGGGCCCGCTGTGGACAGAAGTTTATGTTTTATCTTGTGCTTATATTCCTATGTTTATGTTTTCGTTGCTGAAAATGTAAATAGAGATAAAGAGGCTGAAGTTTTGTTTTTTCTTTCTTTCCTTTCTTTTTTTTTTTAAACACCAAAGGTTACCTTTTGGTGAATGATGACTACTTAATGGCACCATAGTGTCCAATTCAGACCATTAGAATGAACGGTATTTCCCCAGGAGAACGCCATTCCCTCTGACTTGATGGCATTAGGAAATAATTTCAGCTTCTAGGCAGTATATATTCCCCTCCCCCATCTCCTTTATTGCCGTAAATATCGATGCAAGAATTTAAACAACAAATCTGGGGCTATTTTATTTTGCTCATCATTATTCATATATACAAATACACACCTCATACTATATTATACCAAAAATAAAAGATGATAGTGAACAGTTACGTATTAACATATTTTCACAGAGTGTTGGCATACTCTAAAAACATAGGTTTTAGGTTAATAAAGCATGAATGTTCTGAGAAATATTAAAAATGTTCTAGACAGCTTCTTGTTAATGTCTGAAATTATTTCTGCATCTTATTTTCATTAGGAAAAGAAAGATGTAACAATTTAGGATTTAATGGTCAAATGATGCTGTAACTTCCCAGATACTGTCATTTCTGCACCATGACTATGCTGATGGATCTTTCCAATTTTGTCAGTTCCTTCTGTATCATTACTCCTTCAGCTGGTTAGTTTCTGGCTTTCACATCAGCCCCAAAGAAAAACAGTTAAGAGTGCTCACATTTCTGTTGCTAATCTTTTGCCTATTAGATCTTTTCTTATAATTGCATTTCAGGGGCTCTGCTGAGCTGCTGGAATAGTTGGTGTGTGTCAGGTATTATTGTAAGACTTGGGGAAGGTAATCCTGGGCTTTACAAGGTAAGACAAACGTGGTATCGGAGAAAAATACATTGTTGATGGTGAGGCTTACTAAGGAACATTTGTTTTCCTTCCAGCCTTTGTTGTTAAATTAAATTATGACTTTGAGGAACAGGAACTCTAAATTCTTTCTTCCTGACTTACAAGCATATTCAGCTAGGATTTTATGCTGGGTCCTTTCCCTCACTCTGTCAGTGGCTGGTACCCTGATGAAGCCTGCTGTCAGCTTAAGATAAATTAAATTTCAAACATATTTTTTTTTTCAGATTGGGCAGCCAAAATTAGTGCAAAGAATGTCAGTCCATTGCCAGATCTGTCAATATAAAGTTTAGATCACAGTTAACTGGTGCCAGTTTAGTTAACTACCTGACAAAAAAGGCTCATAATATGCCATGAAGAATGATTTCATTCTTAGAATGATAGATGCTCAAAGCCAGCAGGGATGCTGAAACTGACACTGGCCCTTTTAAAAAGGACTTGATAGCATTATGGAGTAATGAAAAGAAGGAAAGATTGACCTGGAAATAGATGAAGATTGAGAAATCCTACCCTTATTTTATACAACTTATCTGTAATATTAAAAAAAACACTCACTTGGAGCCATATATAGATTGTCATGTGATAAAATAGTCTCTTGGTTAATTCAATGTGCTTCTAAGAATTTTGTTGATATTTCAAATTCCGGAAGGACAGAGTTCAGACTCCAGATGGTTTAAAGATAGATATGTTTAGTGGTATTTGTTAGAGTAGGCTCATCTGTGTTAACAAATAGAAGCAAAAAAATGTGATGGCTTAGACACAGCTTCTTTCCAAGTCTTCCATGAATCCAAGGCAGATGTTTCTGGTCAGCTGGTGGCTTTCTTCCATGTGGTGGTTCAGGGACTCATGCTCTTTTCATCTGGCAGCTCTAGCATCCTGTCACCAGTGTAGACCAGTGGTTCTCAAGTTTCAGTGCATATATGAATCGTCTTGGGGAGCTTGTTGAAGTGCAGATTCTGTTTTAGGAGGTCTGGAATAGGACCTAAGATTTTGCACCTTGAATAAGCACCAAGTGATGCCACATGGCTGGTTCATGGACTAGACTTTGAAAAGCAAGAATCCATAGGAACTCATCATCAACTGCCTCTAGCTAGTGGAAGAGAAAAAAGCATGAAGCACATGGGGGCTTTCTGTTGGGCTGGTGCGGAAGTGGCAATTTGCTATCCTTCTCTGTAAATGATGATACCTGGCATCTATAAATAATTCTTCTTTTGAGAAGTCTGAAATAGCTTTTGAGCATGGTCTCATTAATCTTGTGAGTTAGAAATGAGTTTGGGTCACATTTCCATCCCTAGAACACTTAGGTATGCAGAACAGATGTGTTCTCCATGTGGCAGATAAGAGTACCTGCAATGCAGTGTGGTGTTGCCAATATCAGCCTTTTCCTGGAGCCCTCTGTGGTTTTATCTCACCGCAGCTCCCACGGCCCGTCTCCTGGCTCCTCTGTTCTTTTTGTGAGGTTCACCTTATCCCTTAATGGAATAGTTTTCTTACAGCCCTGTGCTGTGTTTGTATTCATATGGTGCATTTGTCCTCAGAGGATTCGAGATCCATTTAGTCCATGTAATTCATTTTAAATAGCTTAGTAAAAATTTAGTTCAACTCAAGCTCCAAGGCAATTTCCAGCAAATGTATATGTTATTGGAAGTGATCTTTAAACAGGTAGTGAGGGGAATATCTGAGGTCAGTGGGTGAGATCCTTGTTTGATTGCACTTGTGGTCATCACAGCATAATTTATAATTATCTTATGATATCTAAGCTGTAGGTGGGGATAATATGGAGAGTTACCTTATTCCTACTATTTTGTGCCAGACTGGGGGTGGGGGAGAAACCTCAAAGCTTTCATTAGGTTTTTATAGGTTTTGCAATCATACTTTCCCAACTTAGAAGTGGTCTGCAAGCTAAACGAAGTTACTGCAATTGGCAGTTTTTCAAGCCTAATATATATGTTTGGCTTTTAAAGCCTGTCCTAGTAAAATAATTTTTTTTTGTTGCTGTTATGCCTGTTTTTTTTTTTCCCTTATACACCTGGAGGAAATCATTGAGTCAGCCCCCAACATATTGATAACAAAGAAAGTTTAGTGTTCCATTAATCAACTGGTAATTTCTTCTCTCTGCTCCCTAGATGTCCTGTTTTGTGGTGCTTTTGTACAAATTTGATCTTAGAATGTATGTTACAAACTTGGGGCAACATTTTTTTTGAGAGCTTATAGGAAGTACAAAGCCTTTTATCTCAAGGTACCCAGTCTAAATCTGCCTAATGTTTAAAGCTCCTGCAACCCCGTATGTCAGTTTCTGTCTTTAGTTTTTGCTTTCCTGGCATATAAATTTGTACAAATGAGAGTGAGTCTCACCTTAGCTCTTGAATCATCCGCTGTGCCTGGTTCTTCCAGGCTAGTTCTACCTTGTTGGTCTCAGTTCCACTGCTGCCCACCATTTACTTTGCTTCTGGTCATTGCCTTGGATTCTTGGACTAGAGGCCTCTCAAAAGGGAAGTTGGTTATAATTCCCAAAGACACAGTCCTGGATGCATAATCCCCAAAAATCAAAATTCCTAAAATCTAAAATCATGAAAATTGCAATCCTGAAATATCAAAATCCCAGAAATATAATTCTAGAAAAAATAATTTTAAATTTCTTTAAAAGATATTAATTTACATTTTTAAAAGATTTATTTCTGGTGCCATTTCCCCAGAACAGCACCACCTGTCAGCAGGAAGCAGTTAAGATTGGTCTTCCTCCTTAGTTTTATTTTATTTTTTTAATTTTTAATTTTTATTTTACTTTAGGTGTATACTATATCTGGCATTTCTCCCCATGTTATCCCTCCCCACCCTCCCCACCCCTTGCTGTCCCTCCCCTACACCCCCTGCAACTGCTCCCAGTGTGTGATGCTCCTCTCCCTGAGTCCATGTGTTCTCATTGTTCAACACCCACCTATTGAGTGAGAACATGCAGTGTTTGGTTTTCTGTTCTTGTGTCAGTTTGCTGAGAATGATGGTTTCCAGATTCATCCAAGTCCCTACACAGGACACAAACTCATCATTTTTTATGGCTGCATAGTATTCCCTGGTGTATATGTGCCACATTTTCTTTGTCCAGTCTATCATTGATGGGCATTTGGGTTGGTTCCAGGTCTTTGCTATTGTACACAGGGCTGCAATGAACATATGTATGCATATGTCTTTATAGAAGAATGATTTATAGTTCTTTGGGTATATACACAGTAATGGGATTGCTGGGTCAAATGGAATTTCTATTTCTAGAGCCTTAAGAAATCACCACACTGATTCCACAATGGTTGAACTAATTTACGCTCCCACCAACTGTGTAGGAGTGTTCCTATTTCTCCACATCCTCTCCAGCATCTGTTATCTCCAGATTTTTTAATGATTGCCATTCTAACTGGCATGAGATGGTGTCTCAGTGTGGTTTTGATTTGCATTTCTCTAATGACCAGTAATGATGAGCATTTTTTCATATGTTTGTTGGCCTCATATATGTCTTCTTTTGAAAAGTGTCTGTTCATATCCTTTGCCCACTTTTGAATGGGGTTGTTTGTTTTTTCTTTGTAAATCTGTTTTAGTTCTTTGTAGATTCTGGATATTAGCCCTTTGTCAGATGGGTAGATTGCAAAAATTTTTTCCCATTCTATTGGTTGCTGATTAACTATAATGACTGTTTCTTTTGCTGTGCAGAAGCTGTGGAGTTTGATTAGGTCACATTTGTCTATCTTGGCTTTTGTTGCCAATGCATTTGGTGTTTTAGTCATGAAGTCCTTGCCTATGCCTATGTCTTGGATGGTTTCACCTACATTTTCTTCTAGTGTTTTTATGGTATTAGGTTGTATGTTTAAATCTTTAATCCATCTGGAGTTAATTTTAGTATAAGGTGACACTAAAGGAAGGGGTCCAGTTTCTGCTTTCTGCACATTACTAACTAGTGTACCATTTATTAAACATGGAATCCTTCCCCCATTGCTTGTTTTTGTCAGATTTATCAAAGGTCAGTTCGTTGTAGATGTGTGGTGTTGCTTCTGGGGCCTCTGTTCTGTTCCATTGGTCTATATCTCTGTTTTGGTACCAGTACCATGCTGTTTTGATTACTGCAGCCTTGTAGTATAGTTTGAAGTCCAGCAGTGTGATGCCTCCAGCTTTGTTCTTTTTGCTTAGGATTGTCTTGGCTATGTTGGCTCTCTTGTGATTCCATATGAAGTTTAAAGTGTTTTTTTCCAGTTCTGTGAAGAAGGTCATTAGTAGCTTGATGGGGATAGTGTTGAATCTTTAAATTACTTTGGGCAGTGTGGCCATTTTTACAATATTAATACTTCCTAACCATGAGTGTGGAATGTTTTTCCATCTGTTTGTGTCCTCTCTTATTTCATTGAGCAGTGGTTTGTAGTTCTCCTTGAACAGGTCCTTTACATCCTTTGTTAGTTGTATTCCTAGGTATTTTATTCTCTTTGTAGTAATTGTGAATGGGAGTTCGCTCCTGGTTTGGCTCTCTGTTTGTCTGTTATTGGTGTATAGGAATGCTGGTGATTTTTGCACATTGATTTTGTATCTTGAGACTTTGCTGAAGTTGTTTATCAGTTTGAGAAGATTCTGGGCTGAGACAATGGGTTCTTCAAGATATACAATCATGTTATCTGCAAATAGAGACAGTTTGACTTCCTCCTTTCCTAATTGAATACCCTTTATTTCTTTTTCTTGCCTGATTTCTCTGTCTAGAACTTCCAATACTATATTAAATAGGAGTGGTGAGAGAGGGCATCCTTGTCTAGTGCCTGATTTCAAAGGGAATTCTTCCAGCTTTTGCTCTTTCAGATGATATTGGCTGCAGGTTTCTCATAAATGGCTTTTGTCATTTTATGATACATTCTGTCGATACTTAGTTTATTGAGAGTTTTTAACATGAAAGGCTGTTGAATTTTATTGAAGGCCTTCTCTGCATCTATTGAGATAATCATGTGGTTTTTGTCTTTGGTTCCGTTTATGTGATGGATTACGTTTATGGATTTGCTTATGTTGAACCAGCCTTGCATACCCGGGATGAAGCCTGCTTGATTGTGATGGATAAGCTTTTTGATGTGCTGTTGTAATCAGTTTGCCAGTATTTTATTGAAGATTTTTGCATCAATGTTCATCATGAATATTGGCCTGAAGTTTTCTTTTTTAGTTGAGTCTCTGCCTGGTTTTGGTATCAGGATGATGTCGGTCTCATAAAATGAGTTAGGGAGGATTCCCTCCTTTTGTATTGTTTGATACAGTTTCAGAAGGAATGGAACCAGCTTCTCTTTGTATGTCTGGTAGAATTCGGCTGTGAACCCGTCTGGACCTGGACTTTTTTTGGTTGGTAGGCGATTGATTGCTGCCTCTACTTCAGCCGTTCCCATTGGTCTATTCAGGGTTTCCTCCTGGTTTAGTCTTGGTAGAGTACAAGTGTCCAGGAATTTATCATTTCTTCCTGGTTTACTGGTTTATGTGCATAGAGCTGTTTGTAGTAATCTCTGATGGTAGTTTGCATTTCTGTGGGATCAGTGGTGATGTCCCCTTTATCTTTTTTTTTATTGCATCTATTTGAGTCTTCTCTCTTTTCTTTTTTATTAGTCTGGCTAGTGGTCTGTACATTTTGTGGATCTTTTCAAAAAACTAGCTCCTGGATTTATTGAGTTTTTTGAAGGCTTTTTTTTTTTTTTTTTTGTGTGTGTGTGTGTGTGTGTTTATCTCCTTCAGTTCAGCTCTGATCTTAGTTATTTCTTGTCTTCTGCTAGCTTTTGAATTTTTTTGATCTTCCTCCTCTATCTCTTTCAATTTTGATGATAGGGTGTCAATTTTAGATCTTTCCTTGTTTCTCATGTGGGCATTTATTGCTATAAATTTCCCTCTCGACACTGCTTTAAAGGTATCCCAGAGAGTCTGGTAAGTTGTGTCTTCATTCTGATTGGTTTCGAAGAACATCTTTATTTCTGCCTTCATTTCATTGTTTATCCAGTCAACACTCAGAAGCAAGTTGTTCAGTTTCCAAGTGGTTGTGAGGGTTTGAGTGTGTTTCTTAATCCTGAGTTCTAGTTTGATTGTGTTGTGGTCTGATAGACTGTTTGTTATGATTTTCTTTCTTTTGCATTCGCTGAGGAGTGATTTGCTTCCAATGATGTGGTCAATTTTAAAGTAAGTGCAATGTGGTACTGAGAAAAATGTATATTCTGTGGATTTGGGGTGAAGTGTTCTGTATATGTCTATTAGGTCCACTTGGTCCAGCTCTGCATTCAAGTCCTGGATGTCCGTGTTAATTTTCTGTCTCATTGATCTGTCTAATATTGGCAGTGGAGGGTTGAAGTCTCCCACTATTATTGTATGGGAGTCTAAATCTCATTTTAGGTCGTTAAGAACTTACTTTATGTATCTGGGTGCTCCTATGTTGGGTGTGTATATATTTAGGATAGTTAGCTCTTCTTGTTGGATTGATCCTTTTACCATTATATATCCTTCTTTGTCTCTTTTGATCTTTGTTGGTTTGAAGTCCATTTTATCAGAGATTAGGATTGCAAACCCTGCTTTCTTTTGTTCTCCATTTGCTTGGTAAATCTTCTTCCATCCCTTTATTTTGAGTCTATGTGTGTGTGAGATGGGTTTCCTGAATATAGCACACCAGTGGGTCTTGACTTTTTATCCAGTTTGCCAATCTGTGTCTTTTGATTGGGGCATTTAGGCCATTTACATTAAATGTTAATATTGTTATGTGTGAATTTGATCCTGCCATTCTGTTACTGGCTGGTTTTCTTTCCTGTTAGTTGATGCATTTTCTTCATTGCATTTTTGGTCTTTGCCAACTGGTTTTTGCAGTGGCTGGTACTTGTTCCTTTCTGTGCTTAGTGTTTCTTTAAGGAGCTCTTGTAGGGCAGGTCTAGTGGTGATGAAATCTCTCAGTAATTGCTTCTCTGTGAAGGATTTTATTTCTCCTTCACTTATGAAGCTTAGTTTGGCTGGATACGAAATTCTGGGTTGAAAGTTCTTTTCTTTAAAGATGTTGAATAATGGCCCCCACTCTATTCTGGCTTGTAGGGTTTCTGCTGAGATATCTGCTGTGAGTCTGATTGGCTTTCCTCTGTGGATGACTTGACCTTTCTCTCTGGCTGCCCTTAGTATTTTTTCCTTCATTTCAACCCTGGTGAATCTGACGACTATGTGCATTGGGTTTGCTCTTCTTGAGGAATATCTTTGTGCAGTTCTCTATATTTCTTGAATTTGAATGTTGGACTGCCTTTCTAGGCTTGGGAAGTTCTCCTGGATAATATCCTGGAGCGTGTTTACCAGCTTGGATTCATTCTTTCCATCATATTCAGGTACACCGATTAAGCGTAGATTAGGTATTTTCACATAATCTCATATTTCTTGGAGGCTTTGTTTATTTCTTTTCACTCTTTTTTCTCTTGTCTTGCCTTCTCTTTTTGTTTCATTGAGTTGATCATCAATCTTTGATATCCTTTCTTCTGCTTGATAGATTTGGCTATTAAAACTTGTGTTTGTGTCATGTAGTTCTCATGCTGTGTTTTTCAACTCCATCAAGTTATTTATGTTCTTCTCTAAGCTAATTATTCTAGGTAGTGTTTCATCTAACCTTTTATCAAGGTTTTTTTTTTTTTTTTTTTTTGCATTGAGTTAGAATGTGTTCCTTTAGCTGAGAAAAGTTTGTTATTATCCACCTTCTGAAGCCTGTTTCTGTCAATTCATCACACTCTTTCTCAGTCATGTTGTATTCCCATGTTGTTGAGGAGTTGTGATCCCTGAAGGAGAAGAGGTGTTCTAGTCTTTGATGGTTTTATCTTTTCTGTGCTTTTCCCCCCCATCTTTGTGGATTTACCTGGCTGTGGTCTCAGGGAGCTGCTTGATGAGGTCACTTGTCTGCCTGTTGTGGTGCCTCTGGGTTTCTAGGGACTCCTTTAGGTTACTAAGGAAGCTTCCTGTGTCTTTTTAGTTTCCACTGAGATTAGGCCCGCCTCTTCTGCTGACCTGTAGATGCTGCTGTGTGGTCAAGAATGCTGCCCTGTTGCTTCCTGTGTTTTTTATTAAAACATGTAGCCCAGTCCCTCCCCTCCAATGGTGGGTTGTGCCCTTCCTCCACTGGGCTGGATCATTCAGGGTTCAGCTCAGACTGTGGCATTGGCTGCACAACCCACTAGAGTCAGAGCTTCAGCCCTCTGTTGTTTGTGGGGGTGGGTAGCGACCCACTGTCTCCCCCTTTCAGCTTCCCCTCTCTCTCTGGTCATGGGGTAGGGGCCCACTGAGCTGCTTCGTCCATCCTCCCACTTACAGCTCCCTCTCTCTCTGGGCGGGAGAGGGGTGATAGCTCTGTCTGCAGGCTCTCCCCGCCAGCTTTTGGGCTTAGGCATCTGTTTAGGTCTGTGCACCAATCTGGGACACGGTCCTGGATTATTATTCAACTCGTGATTGTAATTCCCGGCACTTGACTGGCAAAGATCTCCTGTTCTATGTATTGCTGAGGCTTTGGGGAAGCACTGTATCTGGGCCAGAGTGCCAGAGTGGGAGCCTCTGACTCGCTGGTCAGATGCACTTTCTGGGTGAAGCAGCACCCCTCCTCGCCTTATTCTGCCTTGCCTGGGCTTTGCTCACCATCAGACTAGACTGGTTGAAATGTACCTGGTACCTCGATTGGAGCTAGATCTCTGGATTTCTGCATCTCTCTTGCTGGGTGTTGTGTGCCGGAGTTGAGTCTATCTGGTCATCCTCAGTTTTATTCTAATGGAAATTAGATGTACTTCTGTAGAGTGGGAATGAGACAGCCAGGGGTGTGGGGGTCCCTGGAACAACTCCAGCCATCCTGCTCATTGGGATGAATGTGCACTGGGGTGGCTGAGCCTCAGGAAGTTCATGCTCTTTGTAGCAGGGAGGAGCCTGACACCTCCTCTTCATGTGTGGAATGTGGGGTTGAAGCTGTGAATGGGAAGCACTCTAGCAAGGGACTCTGGCTTTGCAGAGGATCCTTGTTTCCCCTTGTTCCCCCTTTTCACCCAGTGAAACCCTGCTTTACTCATGCCTCAAACTGTCTGTGAGCCTAAATTTTCATGGCGATGGTATGGACAAGGACTCCATCTTTAGTTGAACAAAGGAAACATCCTGCAACAAAAACATACTTATTTTTGCAAGCATAAGCACTCACATAAGGACATGGCAATAACAGTTACGAGCAGATAAACTGCATTCATAAAGAAATAGGTCAAAAAGTGAAATGTATGAATGCCTATCACTGGTTGGTTATTGTGTGCATCCATCTTTATAACTTGGTCATCTAAAATAACTTGACTGACAACCTATCTTTTGACGAGATTGAGGAAAAATCTTGATGAGTCACCACTGTAAATACAGGTAGCAAAGAACCGAGATCTCGCAAAATTTTATCTCTCTCAAATGTAGATGTACAAAGAAGACACCTCTTTATTTACTGAAGAAGTTCCAGTGTTTTTATGTGCACTCACAGTGTTTCCAGCCAGTCAACATTGCATCAAACCTGCTCAAGGGTGCATATGACAAATTAGAACTCTCTAAAAGTCTTTACACAATTTTTATCTGCAGTATTTGAAATAATGCAAAGATGAAATATATAGCATAGAAAAATTAAAAAAAGATGCTCACAATTTAAAACAGTGGGAAAAAAGCTAAGAAAAGAAAAAAAAGACTAAAAAAATCTAACAAGAAAATTTGACACATGAAAAGTGGAGGTAGTCCATAAGAACTGGCTGTATTTCATAATTTCATTATCATTAACCAGTTTCTGAAGTCTTGCATTGAGACGAATAACTTTTTTTTTCTTTTCTTTTAGGGTATGGCTTTCATTTAAGAATACATTCACATTTATTTTCTATGGGTCACTGCTCCTTTTGAAACTCTTCTATGATTCTATATACACCAACATGAGCATTCCTTATTACATTTTCCCATCTTTTGTGCCTGCTTCTATGATGTTTGAGTACTCAGAAATCCATTCCACATGCACTCATACATAGACCGCAAATTTGGTGGAAACAATACTGTTGATTGAACCGCAATCAGGTTGCATAAGTGTCTTCCATGCACATCATTATTCTTGGACTAGTTAGCTTCTTTGCTGGCTTCTTCAGACAAATGTCCCTTTAATTCACTAACATCTCCTAGAATTTCATGAACTGGAAGGAATGCCAATGTATACAAATGATGCATTTTTAAAATGGAAGTTTTCATCTTGTTCGTGTCACATGGCCAATCTACTCATCTGAATTTTCTTCCAAATGCATATGAAGTCAACCACAAGATAATGGTTCCACATACTAACATGATGTAAATATTACGCATACAACCAGAAATGCACTAATGCCTTCCCTTGAATTTGGATTTCAATGTTCAGGATTTTAATCTTACAGAATTGTAATTTTCAGAATCTTAGATTTTAGGGATTTAGGATTTAGGGATTTTGAACTTTGAGAATTTTGTCTTTTGGGATTATGATCCAAACCTCTCAAAAGGTTTTCTGTTGTGGTTGGCTGGTTTGTTTCTGTTTTTCTTCCAGTGTAAGCACCAACAGAAAGGTAATTGGTCCAGACCACACTTCCTCATCCTGTCCTTCTCCTTGGTTTTTTGTCCTACCAAATACACACAATATAGGAATTTGCTACTTTACTAAAATGTTCAGGAACTGAAGGTAACTAGGTTGTAGGAGGAAAAAACCATTTCATTTCTGTTTCTCATGTGACAGTTTTATCATTCAATGAAACACATGAAGGCATGCCCCAGTTCCTTCCCATTTTGCTCCCTGATCTTACATCCACTCTCTTTAGGAAAGAACACTTATTTCTTGAGAACTCTATGTACTGTTTCTTCATTTCCTGTGAGGCTCTAGGAGATCCTTTTCTTCTTATCTGGTAGCAGGACCCAAGCAATCCACTTTCCTACCTTTGAGACTTCAAGTCTTCTATAACATGCAGTGGAAGGGATTGGAATGGGCTCGGCAGGAGAGTTTAGGATGAACCTTGGCAATCTTAGTCCAGTAGAAACATCCAGAGTAGATTTAGAAACTTCCAGTCTGATTCTCTTCTAACATCTATGCCAAGAGAAATGGAGATTGAGAATTTTTCTTTATCATCCAATTGGCAACTATAGAATAGAACACACATGTATACTCATAAAACTCACTCATTCCCCAAACAAATATTAGTTTTCAAAAACGGTAGTGTCTAGATCCATATTAAGTAGAAAAATATTTTGTGGAACACAATCAAATCTGTACTGACTCCTGAATGATACATGGTTGTAGATTCAGGCGTGATTTCTCCCTGACTTTAGCTTTTTCCATCCTCTAGGTCCAGGGTCGGCTCTTGAATCTCCTGCTTATAAAATACATGAGAAGCTGAGTCTGTTATCCTGACAACTATGCAAATACTCAGGAAAAGATTGGAAATAAGCATTATTTTGAATTTTAGGACAGATCATATTCTTAGGACATCCCCATTCCTTTTAAGTTTAAAGGAAGCTGTCCATATTCGGGTTGTGGTTGGGAGGTTTAAGGCAATGTCACCTCTTTCTCTCTCTCTTTTTTTTTTTGTGACAGGGCTTCACTCTGTTGCCTAGGCTGAAGTACGGTGGCATGATCATGGCTCACTGCAGTTTTGGCCTCCTGGGCTCAAGTAATCCTCCCATGCCAGCCTCTGAAGTAGCTAGGACCTCAGGTATGTGCCACCATACCTGGCTAATTAAAAAATTTGGTTTTGGCATAAATGGAATCTTGCTTTGTTACCAAGACTGGTCTCGAACTTCTGAGCTTAAGTAATCCTCCTGCCTCAGCCTCCCAAAGTGCTGGGATTATAGGCATGAGCCACTGTGCCCAGCCAGTGCCACCTCTTTCAATGGGTTTCTTTTGTGCTAACCTGTATAGGGAATATTAGTCATTGTTTCCTTGTGGAATTATTAGGGTTTTTTAATTTTGTTTTTGCAATGTCAGAGTTACTTAAAATCAATACATTTAGAGACTCCTTCATCCCATGCTTATATATGGATTTCTCAGTCAAGCTTAGAGAATATTGGCACCATGCGTTTTCCTAACCACATGAATCACATATGTATTTAATGGACTGGAGTGGGCTATTCTCTGCTCTAATAACAACGTAGTTATGAGGGTCTTTAGTTTTGTGGGCCCAACACTAATTATATTAGTGTTGAGTTTTTTTACCTTGTATTTTTTCTTTGAAGTAAGAGACAGGAAGTAAAACTCAAACTTTGAGAAAGTCAAATGAATCATAGCATCTGAGTTTTAGAAGAACTCTTTGTAATTGTCTGGAAACCAAAAATAGAAACCAGGGGTCAGAAAGATTAGATTAAGTGACTCCATTACACGTCATTTAAAAAGAGTTATAATGTGAAAAGAACAGCAGTGCAGCAACCACCTCTATGCACTACTGAGTCCCGAGTCCATCAGTTGAGGAGGGACAAAGCAGGGGAATTCTGAAACAGTGTTAGCAAAAGAATGGGTTAGCAATGTGCTGGCTAACGTTGTGTACAGATTTGAAGCCTGCTAAGCAGTGGGAACACAAGTGAACCCTGCTCCAATTATCAACATTACAGACTACCTCACTTGCGAGGTTGTTATTGGCTACAACTCCTTTATTGTACAGAGTAGGCCAGAGCCCTTGAGTGGTCTGTCCAATGTCATTGAGGTTCTTGGGGGCAGATGCAGTGTTGCAACTCAGGCCTTCAGGATCTTTACACAGTGGTCTTCTAACTGATGATTTCTAGACTTTTATGGAGGTGCTTTAGAAGCAA
This sequence comes from Callithrix jacchus, assembly GCF_049354715.1. Taxonomy (NCBI): domain Eukaryota; kingdom Metazoa; phylum Chordata; class Mammalia; order Primates; family Cebidae; genus Callithrix; species Callithrix jacchus. The sequence continues at coordinate 79,368,792 of NC_133507.1, forward strand.
TTTTTTTTTTTTGAGATGAATTCTTGCTCTGTTGTCCATGCTGAAATGCAATGGCACCATCTCAGCTCATTGCAACCTCTGCCTCCCAGGTTCAAACCATTCTCCTGCCTTAGCCTCCCTAGTAGTTGGGATTACAAGCACCTGCCACCATGCCTGGCTTTTTTATTTTTAGTAGAGACGGGGTTTCACCATGTTGGCCAGGCTGGTCTTAAACTCCTGGCCTCAGGTGATCTGCCCGCCTTGGTCTTCCAAAATGCTGGGACTACAGGCTCGAGTCACCACACACGGCCTAGAAGCAATTTTATGGGGTGAGGGAAAGGCTGAGCCTTTAGCACTGGGACCTTTAGCACTGCAAAATGCATCTGCACTTGTAATTGTTTTAATTATTGAGTTTCTAAGATTTCACTTAAGTTGGCTTTCATTATTTCAAAAAGTGCTTGAAAATGTCTGTACTTACAATACATTCCCATTTATAGACTGCAAACTATTTGGCTTGAAAAATATAAATTTTTAATGCTCAATTTATATGGCTCTTTTCCTTGTAGTTTTTCTTATGTTTTGTTCATGATATCCTAAGTAATTAGGCTTATAAACCTCAGATACAATATATTTCCCTATAAATACAGGTTATGTCACCATGAATTTAGGTGAAAATAGAAACTTTTGCTTAATTACTTCTTGATTCTAACAAGAATCTGTTAAAATATTTAAGACTGAATAGTTTAACAGCTCATCAAATCCATGGATAACTTTCATTTAGTGTTTTCTGATTTTCTTTAGGTTCTGGACACCAGGTTTTTATCTTTTCAAATGAGCTTTTACTAATAAAGTACGTGAGACAAAATTCATACACTGTGAATTGAGCAAGAATGCAAAATCTACAAAATTTGAAAAATTGTCAGTGAACACAATACTCTTGTATTCCCTCATAGGCGACAAAGATTCTGTTGGGACCCTTCAATGCAGTATTAATTTTATACCCAGTTTCCTCTGGCTCAGCAATTATGAGTGATTTTTCTGTCATCATCCATAGAAGATAGAGCCCTTTAAGAGAATGAGAAATCAAAGACGGAAGAATATAGCATAGAGAGAGTTTGTGGGAATTCGTGTTCAGCAAAGTATTTTATCTTAATATTTAGGACTCAGGCTCTCATAAGGATGATTCTAGAAGACAGCAAAAAAAGGGAAGAATGAAAAGGAGAAAAGAAGGCATTACCCTATTGTCGTTTTCATTGTATCTGTGAAGACAAATATTTGCTTTTTATCAGCACGATTTTTATTAATAGTCTCTAGATTTTAAAATGTCATCAGATATAAAATGAGATCCCTCTAAACAGTGGTGATTAGTACATTAGCCACTTCAAAGGGGGAAAATAAAACATATTTATCAAATTTCAGAATGTATATGAGAGACATGTATCCATTCCTAAGGATATTTGCACAGCTTAAACAATAAGTTTTACACAGTAACCAGCCCTGGGACTGAAACAGGAAAATCCTGACAATTGATTATCAACAGCTTGTCAATAGATTTTGATTTTTTTGTCTTATTAAGCAAAACAATATTTAATCAATACCGCTTATGGAATTACTTATAGAATACTCATTGAATTTGGGTTTAAATCTCTGTAACTTAAAAAAAGGTTTGTAGTTTTACCTGGTGTATGTTCATGCACCACACATTGTATTAAAGTATTTCAACTTGTTCCCCTTTCTAAGGCAACTTTTCCTTTTTGGGTTGGAGGAGAGGGTCAGGAGATTTCTTAATGCAAAGTTGAACATTGAAATCTTGAGGGACTTTACATGATTGAAGACAGGATCTTCACTCTGACAGTTTAATGCATTTTACATTATGATGGCATTGCATGCTTCACAGTTCCTGAAAAAGAGCTTACATTAGTCTCAAAGTAGCCTCTTTTTCTCCCTGTAGTTCCTGATTATTTCCTTTGCTCACATCAGATCCCAGAAGGGAACCATTTGTGAAGGGGAGATAATATTGCCACTTGGGAAGGATGCATATGGTTCTCTGCCTCAGGTAAAATTGGTTACAGAAAGTGAGAAAGTTACAGAAAGTACTGAGAGTGTTTTGTCCAGGCATAGAATAGTCTAGAAGATTAGCCCCTTTACTACATCCTGGTTCTTGTAGAAATACTATGTGCAAGAGATTCTTCAGTTTTCCTAATGCTGGAAGCATGGAAATGGATAGTGACATCAGATTTCAGTCTGCCTGTCTCTCCCATTTCTTCCTGGTGTGTGAAAGACCGCAAAGACATATATATATATATATATATATATATATATATATATATATATATATATATATTATTTAAAACTTATTTTAATAAGGTCTAGGAAAACGATCTGAATTTTAGCCTGGACACTTTATTTGTGGTAAAACTTTGGAGAAATAATCTAACATCTGAATTTCAATGTCCTTATCTTATCAGAGAGAAATTACAGTATTTTATTTAGTTTTTGCTACATATCTTAATTGATTTTTGTTCTTCCATTTAGTTAATTTATTTATTTACCTGGGAAATAAATATTACGAGTTCCATATTACTGATGAGAATCTAAGGCCCAGAGAAGTTAGTTGAATTGCTTATTGTCTTATAGCTGGTGAAGGTCTTAGATTTCTTAAAAAAGTATTTCTTTTTTGCTTTTATTATTTTTTATTGACATATAACAATTGTACATATTTATGGGGTACAGTGTGACATTTTGATACATGAATACCATGTGTAATTATATGAGGCTAATTATCCTATCCATCATCTCAAACATTTACCATTTCTTTGTGTTGGAAACATTCAAAATGTTCCCTTCTAGCTATTTGAAATATACAATAAATTCTTGTTAATTGTAGTCACCCTATAGTGCTATGCAATACTAGAACCCATTTCTCTTTTCTAGCTGTTAATTTGAAACTATTAACTAACCGACCTGTCACTATCTGCATTCCCTTCTACCCTTGCCAGCCTTAGTAACCACGATTCTACCCTCTGTGTGTATAAAATCAACTTTTCAAGCTTTCACATGAGCGAGAACATATGATATTTACCTTTCTATGCCTTATTTTACTGAACATGTTGTTTTTCAAGATCTATTGTTGCCATGAATGACAGGATTTCATTTATTTTATGGCTGAATACTATTCCATTGTGTATATACACTACATTTTGTTTATGTGTTCAGCTGTTGATGGGCAAATCAACCTGTTTATGTTCATTTTATATCTTTGCTATCATGAATGGTACTGCAATAAACATGAGAGTACAGATATCTCTTCAACATACCAATTTTCTTTCCTTTGAATATATATCCAGTAGTGCGGTTGCTGAATTATATGGTAGTTTAGTTATCATTTTTTGAGACTGTCCATATTGTTTTTCATAATGGCTATACTAATGTACATTCCTACCAACAGTGTGTAAGAGCTCCCCTTTCTCTGTATCCTCATAGCACTTTTTAGTTTTTGTCTTTTTGATAATGATAATGGTCATTTTTACTGGGGTAAAATGATATCTCATCATGGTTTTAGTTTGTATTTCCATGATGGTTGGTGATGTTGAACATTTTTTCAAATATCTGTTGGCTATCTCTATGTTTTCTTTTGAGAGATGTTCATTCAGCTCATTTGCACATTCTTAAATTGGATTTTTCTTTTCTTTTTTTTTTTTTGGTGTTGAGTTGTTTGAGTTCATTGTATATTCTACATATTACTTCCTCAACAGATGACTAGATTGCAAACATTTTTCTCATTCTTTGGGTTGTCTCTTCTTTCTGTTGATTGTTTCCCATGCAGAAACTTTTAAATTTGACGTTATTCCATTTGTCTATTTTTGCTTTTGTTGCCTGTGCTTTTGAGGTCTGCTCCACATAATCGTTGCCCAGACCAATGTCCTGAAACATTTTCCCTATGTTTGTCTAGTAGTTTTACAGTTTCTAGTCTTACATTTTGAGTTGATTTTTTTTTTGTATATGGTAAGATCTAGGGTCTAGTTTCATTCTTCTGCATATGGATATCTAGTTTTCCCAGCACCATTTATTGAAGAGACTGTCTTTTCTCCTATGAATGTTCTTAGTGCCTTTGTAAAAAGTCAGTTGGCTGTAAGTATGTGGATTTAAACCTGGACTTTCTATTCTGTTCCATGGCTACATGTGTCTGTTTTTGTGCAATAACAATGTTGTCTTGGTTACCATAGCTTTGTAATGTATTTTAAATCAGGTAGTGTGATACTTCTGGCTTCTTTCTTTCTTTCTTTCTTTTTTTTTTGACTACTGGGGATCTTTTGTGATTCCATCTGAATTTCAGGAGATTTTTTTCAAAATTTATGTAAAAGATGATTATTGGTATTTTGATAGGGATTGTTTGGCTTCTTTTGAGCCTAGTTAATGTCTGACTTCAAAACCAATGTTCTTTTTTACTCTGCCTTGCAGCAGCTAGAAAATGCAACTGCTGTGCTCTATATTATTCTGTAAAAGTGCAATTGGGTATTCTAGACTACAGAATGCTATACAAAGACAAATCATTTTATGATTTACTAACTTAACAGTGTTACTTTAATTAATAATACTCTGATAGGACTAAAAATTAAATATGTTTTAGTCCCAACTTCCAGCCTACTTGAGTGGCACAGAGAGCCTATCTTAGAAGTGCTCTGTGTAATGTAACTAAAATTATGCAGAATTTTGGCAAATGTAACTGGATGTTCTTGTCCCTCACACATCCTGGGAGAAACAGGATCCAGATTTTGTTCCCTGACTCATAGCTGCTGCTTGTTAGGTTAGGGCCAGATGGGGAGAGACAGGGCACAGAGGACCTGTCTCCCCGGCCACTCTCGCCTATGGGTCTAGTGTGTGATCTACAGAACATGCTCCATGAGCCCCTGCCTCATCTCACTGTCATTACTAATAAACACCATACACAGTAAAAAAAAAAAATGTAACAACACCAGGCATTCATTCGTGTCTTTGACTTTGGTTGCTAACCTCTTCTGGGATAGCTCATGATAAGTAATATTTTTAGTCCAAGTTAGATTATCTATTTGATAACTGGCAAAAAAAAATGGACATTGTGCGAGGCAACCTTTTAACATTCTAGAGAAATTATTTTAACCTTCTGGATATTTCCAAGAAGTTGGGGAATCCTAGTTATAAACATGAAAAGAAAAGTAATACAGTAACAACCTTTATGCACTGCCAAAATCCTAAGTCAGCCAGTTTAGGAGAGCTAAAGGTGAAACTGATGATATTTTAAAGGTTATAATGAGTATGATAGAATTAGAATATTGGGCTGTTGACAATTTAACTGCAGTTCCAAATTCTGCATATTTCACATTTTATCTCCGAGTACTAAATAATATGTAGGGGAGGAATTAAATTTATTGTGATATCTTCTGACTTTTTGATCTGAGACAGTGAAGTCCATCATAATTTGCATGAATTACCTCTGCAACCTGTCTGTGTCAGGGTCGTGAAGAATTTGTACTAGTGTGATAAGAGGAGATTGAAACATAGTGACATAACAGCTACTCCCTCCCATAGGATTTAGAACACTAGGCTCAACCAGACTTCCTCTTTGGGAGGGAGGAATTGAGGGACATAGGTTCAAAAGGGCAGAACATTATTGACAAATTCAAATTCCAGTTTTAATAGGAAATATCCCCACCATGGCAGTGACAGTGCCTTCTTCTGAATTCCAAAGGTACAAATTATACATAACACAAGAGAGTATATTATTATTATGTTGTGTTTTTAATCTTTGCCTTTTCAGTGAGATTATAAGTAACATGGATGCCATTTCCCATTTCCATATATCTCTGTGTATGACACTTAGTACTGGCAGTACCAAATGCACATTTATTTTAAAACATAGATTGCTTAATTATTTAACAATTTTTTTCTTTCAAAAAAATATAGGTTCAATTCTGTATATGATGCCAGTAATACCTCTGGAAAAATAATTTTGTTTTTGGTAAAAATCTTCACAGATATAACTTTAAAGTGTTGATCTTAAACCAAACTAAGCCAAACAATGATAACTAGTAGATTTCCCTCCTTAAATTAACAGATAAGAATACAATTTATATTATATGTGAATAAAGATTCTGAAAGAACTTAGAGTACTTGAGAATAGATGACTGTGAATTTTTTTAATCTTAAAAAATGCTTTAAAAGTTACAAAACTAGTATTTGCTTATATTAAGAAAAAAGTCCAAGTAATAGAGAAATATTTATTATAAGAAGAAAATCCTTCTTCACATTCATCCCCCATGTGGCAGACAGAACTTTGGCCCCATAACCTTCCTTCCCTGGTGTTACACATGTGATTGTATTACTTTACATGGCAAATTCTTAATTATATCTGTAAATATATACTCTACTTTGAAAATATAATTAAGACTACTAATCAGCTAACTTTAAAACAGGGAGACTATCCTGGATCATCCAGATGTGCCCAAAGTAATCATGTGGATCCTTAAAACCAAGCTTCCTTGGTTGGCTGACAACAGAAGAGAAAGCCAGAGATATTTGAAGAGTCAGTAGACTTGATATGCTATTGTTGGCTTGAAGACAGAGAAGGTCATTTACAAGGAGGAACAGAGAGAGATCTTTCTGGGCTAAGAATAGTCCTGGATATTAGCTGCAAAGAAACAGGAGCCTCAGTCCTGCAAGGGCCTGAGTTTAGCCACCATCTTGAATAATTATGGAAGTGGATTCATTGCCAGAGTTTCCAGAAAAGGAAACACCCCTGCTAATACCTTGTTTTTAGCCTTGCGATATCCTAAACAGGGGGATCAGATGAGCTATGCTGTGACTGGGCTGCTGATTTCCAGAACTACAAGATAATAAATGGGTGTTGTTTTAAGCTGCTAAATTTATGATAAATTTTTACAGCAGCAAAGTAATAAAAACTAGTATATATTACACCAATTCCCAAGGAGTTAATGGTTTGACGTGGTCCTTCATATTGTTCAATGTATTGAGACATTTCCAACTAAAAGTCGTTGTACCATGATTAACATAACAGCCATAAAAACGAACAAGACCATGTTCTTTGCAGGGATATGGATAGAATTGGAAGCCATTATCCTCAGCAAACTAACTCAGGAACAGGAAAATAAACACTGCATGTTTTCACTTACGAGCAGGAACTCAGTGATGAGAACACGGGGACACATGAAAGGGAACAGCAAACCCTGGGATCTGTTGGGACGGGGGCGAAGAGAGGGAGAGCATGAGGAAGAAGAGCTTAATACCTGGGTGAAGGGATGATCTGTGCAGCAAACCACCCTGGCACACATTTTCCTATGTAATAAACCTGCACATCCTGCACATGTACCCCCGAACTTAAAAAGTTGAAGAAAAAAAAGAAGTGATGACCATCGAAGCGGGGGAATAATTTTAAAAATTATTTATTTATTAAAATTGACAAATAAAAATTATATATGTTTATCATTTACAACATATTTTCTTGGAGCGTGTATACATTATGGAATGTCTAAATCAAGCTAATTAACACATGCATTATACACTTAACGTTTTTTTTTTTGAGTGTGGTGAGACACGGTTAACCTTGATTATCATTATGAGGCAAGATTTACCAAACAAAGCTAGACTTCTGCCATGATAATGCTGAGTCTTCACAATTTCCGATTTTGAATGCATAAATTCACATCCTAAACTAGTCCCAAGAATGAGAATTTTAACTGTGTTCAACTTTAAAAATCAGATGGGAACCTGAGTCATTTATCATTGTCTATCTTGGATCTCTGCTACGCAATTCACAACTCCTTTTATAAATGAGCATTTTGAGCCATTTTACTTCTATTCCAACTGTCTTCTGGCTTCCATGGTGACAGAAACTTTGACTTAAGGCAAGGAGCTTTCAATCAGGGTTAGAAGGATGAACTTCTGTTAATGGCTCCAGTGACAATGTAACCTTTCATACAGTTCATTCCAGCTTTCTGCAGAAATGCAGACTTTATTGAGGAATATCTAAGTAGAATGACTAAAAATATAGTTTTTTTCCATAATGGAGACAAGAAGTAAGTTTATTATAGTATCTTAAAATTTGCTTTCTTCCCTGTGATTTGAAAATGCAGAGCAAGCTTCTGTGTTAAATTTAGGCAGCATTTCCACAGTCATTAAGCTAAAGTGGCTGTTGACCTGTCTATTCATCCACCCATGTGTGGCTACAGGGTTTATCACTACAGGTTAGCACCACAGTGACTGATGGGCTGGACTCTGAACTCCAGACTCCATTTGACCCAATTGCAAGAATAACGGTAATGGAAATTTAGTTAGTAGAAAGATACCATCAAGGGCTGAGACTCAGCAAATATATCAAAATGTTCTTCTATCTCAAGGCATTTTTAAATTTTGACTTTGTTTTTGTAAATAAATAAGCAGGAGGGAAAGGATAGAAATGCCTAGTTTAAAGGTAATAAAGATTTATCTAGGTCAGTCTGGTGAACTGAGTAACAAATGAGGGTTGAAGAGCCTTCTGGAAGAGAATACAAGCCGAGACTGGAAGGACTCAAGTTGATGATTTTGACCTAATTAAGAAGAACCTAGCTACCAAAGGGCGATGGAGAGTCTGAGTGAAGAGAAGATCCCTTGGCTCCACAGCAAATGCTGTCTGGTTTCTTCAGTGCTCCATTTCTTCAGTGGCAATTCCTGATGCAGCAGCAATCTTGAGTAGGAGAATGGTGCTGTGCAGCAGTGGGGCAGGCTCTCTAGAAAGCTGCAAAAATGCTGGGGAAGAAGAGAGACTTTTAGGAGCTTTGAATGTTTAGTCAGTGATTGGGGCATGAACTGGTGAAGTTTGAAATATTGATGCGGCTTTGACCTGCAAGGAAGTGAGACCTGGGGAGAGTCCATTACCCATTGTGGTAGCCAGGCTCCAAGTGACCCCACAATGGCCTCTGCCTTCCTGGTATTTATGCTCTTATGTAGCTTCCTCCCACATTAAAAAAGGCTGACCTATGAAATCAACAAGGTTACTTTGGAAATAATAACATGGGTCTTTAAGGGAAGGCCATAAAGGAAACAGCTGCTTCCACATTTCCATTTTCTCACTTCACTTGCTGTGGGGAGAGCAGCTGCCATGTTGTGAGGATGCTCAATAACTGCGTGCAGAGGCCAATGTGGCAAGCAGTGAGGCCTCCTGCCATCTGCTGTGTGTGCGAGGCATCACAAAAGCAGATCTTGCTGCCCTAATCAAGCCTTTAGATGACTGCAGTCCTCACTCAGATCCCAACATCAACTTTATGAAAGATCTGGCTCAGAAGAGCTAAGTCACTCCCAAATTCACAACCCACAGAAACTGTGAAATAATAAATGTGTGCTGGTTTAGGCTACTAAGCTTTAGGGTAACTTGTTATGCAGCAACACAGCATGTTAGAAGTACGCAAAATCCCATTCTTCAGTACATTCTCAGATGCTAGTTCTTTGAGGAAAGCATCCATATCTGATTCATCTTTTTGGTCTTTGCAGTTCCAAACACAGTTCCTAACAAATTCTTAATATCTAGACTTTTTTCAAATAAAAATAAGTTGCAGGTGGGCATAGTGTCCCACACCCGTAAACCTAGTACTTGGGAAGGCTGAGGTGGGAGGATTGCTTGAGCCCAGGAGTTTGAGACCAGCATGGGCAACATAATGAGACCCAGCCTCTACAAAAAAAGATTGGCCGGGTGTGGTGGTGTGCACATATAGTCCTAGCTACTCGGGAGGCTGAGGCAGGAGGATCACTTGAACACAGGAAGTCAAGGCTGCAATGAGCTATGATCACGCTACTTCACTCCAGCCTGGGCCACAAAGCAAGATCCTGTCTCAAAAAAGGAAAAAGAAGTTGGCTTGTACAAATCTAAAATTTCCCAATCTCTGTTAAATAGTATAAAAAATGTTTTGTCATAGTAATTATTGCTACCAGAAGAACCTTCAGTGATATATGGACATCCAAAAGAATGGAGTGAAACTGAGGCAAGGAGGCATAGGGATGAAGAAGGAAAATCAGGGTAGTGATGGTCTTTTACTCACATCTCTCCCTTGTTTCTGCTGCTCTTGTAGGTATAGTTAAGGCTGCTAGCCACGGGATCAAGATAATTGTGGTTGTGGTGAAAACAGAAGATAGATAGATAGATGTATACATACATCAATACATGGATATTCAGATACTGAAGATCAGATCATTGTACTCACTGCCATACGCATAGTTTTCTTCATCAGTAACACACTGGTGACAAGAAGTTTTGAGCTTTCCCTTTAAGCACCTTATTAATATTTGTCTCTTGGTTTATGTGTTTATCTACCAGTCACATAGTTATAACTGATAGCAGCTTTCCAAAACAAGAGACTTCACATGGGTTTTTTGGGTGTGATTTTTGGTGAAAAATGAGAGATCAGAAGTGAAAATTATTATTATTTGTTAAATACTATGTTTCTGAAATTCAATATCCACAAAATGTTTTTTAAAACAATTTTATTAATAAGGAACCAGAAGTCTAGCGTGGTTTTGAGCCTTTTCCAAAGGCTCACAGTGAGTTGAAGAGTAAAGCGTGATTAGAACCTAGACTTTTTAACTGCTAAGCCAAAAATATTACAGATAGGCCATTTTGAAGCTTCTTTTTTACTTCTTATTTTAACATACAACAGCAATTATATACATATCCAAGAAGAAAAACTTAAGCAAGGCTTATTACATATATTTTTTTCTCAAATACACAACATCAATTATGTTTATTTTTAAAGAAGAAAAATGCTGTTAGGCCTTTTAAATATGGGAATTCTTCTAGAAATGTTTTTATATTGAAAAATGAGATGGAGGAGTACATCTAATTTTCCTCAATGTGGTCTGATATATAGCAAATGTCACTAATAGACTCCAGTTTATCATTATCATTATCATCAACATAATGATGATGATGATAATGATGGGATAATAGCAATAATGGTAATAGATATAATGGAAAGAAATCCAATCTGAGCCAAATCAGTGTTTACCCATGTATTCAGACATGTCTGGAATGTCTGGAAGGGGTAGTGTCTATTTATGTGAGTGATCATGAAGCCTTCAGCAAGAGAAGACACCTTCCAGGAAGACAAATGGATAAACAAAATTGGTTCAAAGATGATGGGCAAATGAGAAAAGGAAAGTGACTTTGGATGACACCTGGTATATTATTGTGAGGCTGAAGTGGCTGCAACGTGGAGAGTGATGACTCCAGGAACCTGTGTGCCTGTGCTCTTTGAGGACCAGAGGATGTGCCGGGGGCACCCACTCTAGTGCTGGCAGCTCCTCAGGAATCTTGATGCTGGAAGAGCAGGCACTTGGAGGTCTCTGCACAGACCTTGTGAAAGTTACAGTGACATAGGTCCCTACACCTGGTGTCTATAGCAGCAGTGGTGCCCTCAGGGACATCAGCAGGACAGCAGACATGGAGGGAATGGCCACAGAGGGCTGGAAAAGAGTAGAGAAAATGGCCTGTGCCATAGAGAAGTAGTGCCTGGCTATCCTCAGAATGATTTAGAAGGGATTTAAGGGAATTAGAGACTAAAATTAGTGACAGCTGTAAAATTGGAGAAATACTGTTTTTCTGACTCTTAGTGTGATACTATTTTTAAAATTAAGGTGGTGTAGACCTACTGTAGAATCCAAAGTCGTCATGAGAGAAATCGTCATCATCCATTCTATATCCCTTCATATTCTCAATTTGGAATGGCATACCAGCTACTGAAAATGCATTCACTTCCAAAGTCTTCAATCATTAAAATAATTATATTACAAGTTACACAAGTAAAAACAACAATCTGATATTTCCTGTTAACTCAATAAATACATTATACTTTTTTGAGACAGAGTTTCACTTTGTTGCCCAAGATGGGGTGCAGTGGTGCGATCTTGGCTCACTGCAACCTCCTGAGTTCCAGTAATTCTCGTGCCTCAGCCTCCTGAGTAGCTGGGATTACAGGCACCTGCCACCACGCCCTGCTGATGTTTTTGTGTTTTAGTAGACATGGGGTTTCACCATCTTGCCAAAGCTGGTCTCAAACTCCTGAGCTCAGGCAATTCACCTGTCTCGGCCTCCCAAATTGCTAGGATTACAGGCATGAGCCACTGTGCCCAGCCCAATAAATACATTTTAAGTCTGATAATATCACCCATTATAATTGTGTAAGATAATCTATTTCCTGCCTCTTGGCATGCTGATGTCTCTTTGGCTCGCTTCCCAGTGCGTGCTTTCCAGGTGAAGCCTGCGTGGATCTCCTGATATGATTTAAAAACTGAAAAAGTTCCCAACCTTAGGGTCTAAATCATATCCTTTCCTAGATCAGTAAGGGCAAATGTACCATAGGGTGACAAGTGAAAAAGCAACCACATCCAACCTCTCTATTAAGCTACAGTAGAGGGAGAATGTGATTTGTGTGGTGGAGCTGGACACACCCTCCTTTCCCTGGTGGATGTTCCTCAGGTGACTATCAGCTGAATCTGCAGCCATCCCAAGTCCAGTTTGCTCATCTCTGGGGTCACAGTGAGCATTGGATTGATGGAAGCTATTCGTGCACTGCCCATGTTAGTGGTGGCTACGACATGGCTCATTTGGTTGTGTTGAGATTACTTTTCTATGACTTCCTGAAGGGTAGAGGCCATTCCAGTGTAATAATTAAGAACACGGCCTTTGTTGACTCAAATCTTAGCCCTGTTACTTACGAGCCATGTGACCTTAGGTAAGTGGGCAAGTCACTGTGCTTCAGTTTCCTCATCTCTAAAATCAAGATGTTTATGTTATCTACCTCTTAAGCTTGTTATAAAGATTGAGTGAAACAATATAGATGAAGCTCTTAGAACACTGATGTTTCATCATGAATGCCCAATAAATGTTAGTTTTATTACTATTTCAATCATTATTTGTTGGCTAGGCCAGCATGGTTTGATATTGATGAAAACTATGTCTCAGAGAGGAGAGGCTTATTATAGTTTTCAGGATTGCAGTGGCAGGAATTTGTGAATATTCTCATGGAGGCAGGGATCCTTCAATTCAAAAGTCCAATCATTTCCAGTTTCTGTGTCTTTGCTTTCCTTATGCAAATGCAATATAAAATGTAAAATGACCTAACTTAGATTGACTATCTACTCTTAGCTTGTTTTAGTTAGAATCAGGAAGCAGAGATGTGATGTTGGGGCCCATCTATTCCCTGTGGGGCCAGGCTCAGAGGGTAAGCTGGTGGCCGCCACATCCATATCTGTTACAATAGCCCAGCAGTAGCACTGGTACTCTGTGTTTCTGTGAGTGTGTGTGTGTGTGTGTGTGTGTGTGCCTGCCTACATGCTCCTGTGTGTGAAGTGTCAAATAATACAAACAACCTTCTGTAACTAATGTTTGATATTTAATAAAAGTACTTGTTGGATTAAAAACTTATACAGCCTTTGAAGGAGCAATTTCTTAATTTCTAGCAGTAACCTTATAATTTTATGTAAATTTTAACCTAAACACTTTACTTCTAAAAATGTGTTCTTAAAGAAAAAAAGATTTTTGTTAAAGGTTATTATAAAGGTACTATAATAAAGATATTCATCAGAACATATCACAACACAAAAATGGAAAGAACATAAATAATTATAAGGGGATAGTGGAATGATGTTGGCACATTGATGGAATGTTTATTCTCAACAGTCATTAAAAATGTTGCAGCAGGATATTTAATAATATGTAATTTTTTCACAGTAAACTATCAATAAAATGAGCAACTAGCAGAGATATGCAATATGATTCTATTTTTATAAAAGACTACAAGGACATATCATAGGAATAAAGCTCTAAAAATTAACAAAATAACAGTGATCATCTTGGAATAGTGAGAATACAAGTAATTTTTATGTTCTTTTTTCTTAACAGAATTTACCATCTTTCTTTAATAATTATGTTTTCTTTTTGTATAAGAAAAAATGCAAAGAGTAATTTAATGTGAATCTGTGAGCCACTGCTTTGGCTGTAAGATTTCTAGCAGCCAACACAACAAAAGGAACATTACCAGGTCTCTGATTCACTGCATCCATAAAAAACAAAAACAAGTCCAATTGCCTTGGGGGAAACCCAGCTCTTTCTGGCAATAAGACCTACAAGAAATTTATCCTAGAAGTTCTCTTAAAGAGGTTACCAAGTAATACAAGAAACGATATACTTGATGACACCCTTAGAGTAAAATAAATATATTCCGAGTATTAGGATTCTGTTTTCATATTGTCTCACAAAATATGCTGATGAGAAACTGCTAAAGCACATTGAGAAAAAAGTGATTTAACTAGGAAACCAAAATGGTGCCTTCCAATTACATAATTTGTTTTATAAGGCTTGATCCAGTAAAGATTTTTGAATAGCTAAAGGAATAGATGGATTGCATATTCTTCTGTCTTCTATTGAGAAACAAAGAATTCAAGGTCATTTTCTCTGACAGGTAGTTGGGCTTTGCAATTAATCTTTTCTGTTACCGTGTATAGATTTATTTTCTATCAGTTGGCTGAGACAGATCTGTGATGATAGGGATGACTGTCACTTCTTTATGAAAGTTAGAAGCCTGACAGGGAGACATGCCCAGCTGAAGGTCCTGGGCAAATCCTGACCAAGAAAATCCACCGATGTCAAGTTTTGAACCATTTTAGTTCATATACATGGGGACAAATCAGGCTTGAATGTTTTTTCATATAACAGAGCCACAGTACAGGTGGCCTAGATGTTTATGTTTTGTTTTGCTTTTTACAATAGGTACAACCAAATACTCACCTAATCTATAAGACCAAACAGAGCCAAATAATAACAACAGCTTTATTAAGAGTCCACAGAACACTGATGTGAGCAATATAATTTCTTGGTACATACTTCAAGTAAAAACGATTGCATATCTGGTTTAAAAGAAATGTGTGCTTAGGGAACAGAACAAGTTAATTATTTAATTTTGAGTCAATTAGATGATAGAGGACATGCACTGAAAAGGATGACCTGTTTCAAAATGGTTTATTTAGGGTCCTCCTTTTTGGCATTAACTAGATAGTTGCTATGGCAGCTATCAAGAGAGTTCCCAGTTTCTCACCATAACAGTATGCAATAGACTAAATGTCTATTCCCCACCAAATTCATATGTTAAATGGTATCACAAGATGGGACCTTTGGGAGGTAATTAGGTCATGAGGCTAGAGCCTTTATGAATGGAATTGGTGCTTTTGTAAAAGGGATCCCAGAGAGCTCCTTTATTCTCTTTCTACCATGAGATGATATAAGAAATCACCTGGGGCTGGGCGCGGTGGCTCATGCCTGTAATCCCAGCACTTTGGGAGGCTAAGGTGGGCAGATCACCTGAGGCCCAGCATGACCAACATGGAGAAACCCCATTCCTACTAAAAATATAAAAATTAGCTGGGCTGGTTGGCACATTCCTGTAATTCCAGCTACTCAGGAGGCTGAGGCAGGAGAATCTCTCGAACCTGGGAGGTGGAGGTTGTGGTGAGCTAAGATCACGCCATTGCACTCTAGCCTGGGCAACAAGAGTGAAACTCTGTCTCAAAAAAAAAAAAAAAAATATATATATATATATCTGTCTGCAACCTGGAAGAGGGCCCTTACCAGAACCTGATCATGCTGGCACTCCAATCTCAGACTTTTAAGCCTCTAGAACTGTGAGAAATAAATATGTGTTGTTTGTAAGCCACTCAGTCTGTAGTACTTTGTTATAGCAGCTTGAATGGACCAAGACACACCCTGCGATCTGCTGGGAAGAGAACTCTGATCTCTGTGAGCTGGTGGTGGCAGTGCTGGTGGTGCAGTAAAAGGTTGTGTGTTGTAACCATGAGGAAACATTACCTGCTGCATTTCTCGTCTGTCTTTTTCTGCCAGTCAAAAATAGTTTTATATTACACAGGGAGATCTGTGCTATTTCTTGACCAAAAATGTAAACTCCCAATGAAGTAACCTTTAAATTAATTCTCATCCACCAATCAGGTTTAAACAAAGACGGTAGCAAAAATGCCTGCTGATTTTGCCTGTGGTCAAAAAAATGTGGGGAAAGAAATATGATACTCCTTGTTAGTGGGTTTTCTTGGATATATGTTTTAGATGTTTGTCCTCCTCAGTGCTTATCAATTAAGTATAGTAATTATATCTGTTACAAAAGTAAAAATACTTGCAGTATTGATTAACCACATGAATCATGAATTGCAGCAACACTTGGAAACTCAGTGAAGTTCTCCGTGATAGTCATGGCTGAAATGCTAGAATGGCAGCAGGTATGTTAAAAATTCAGATGTTAGATGAGGCAGTCTGGCATTAGGACACTACGAGGCCCCCCACTGATATGGAGTAGTTGTATATTTTCACTTAAATTTCACTTAAATTTTACTTATGGAGAGGGTGAAAGCTGGTAGATATGTATTTGACTTGTAACTTGGCAAATTATATTTGTTTGCAATATATGAATATACGTCTCCTATCACACCACCTATTGAAACTTGCCTGGATTATTGGCAATGCTAATAAGTTAGTTACCCTACTAAGTTATTAATTTAGCTACTAATACTACTAAGGCTTAACCAACTACTAAGGCTACTAAGTAGTCTCCCAGTTCCCTGTCTCTTGTAACTAAATGACCCTTTCAGTTGTGAAGGGTCATTTGAAAATGTAAATTCTGGCCAGGTATTGTGGTTTATGCCTGTAATCCCAGCACTTTGGGAGGCCGAGAT
This sequence comes from Callithrix jacchus, assembly GCF_049354715.1. Taxonomy (NCBI): domain Eukaryota; kingdom Metazoa; phylum Chordata; class Mammalia; order Primates; family Cebidae; genus Callithrix; species Callithrix jacchus. The sequence continues at coordinate 79,385,529 of NC_133507.1, forward strand.
AGGTAAATCACCTGAGGTCAGGAGTTTGAGGTCAGCCTGCACCACAGTAAAACCCAATCTCTAGTAAAAATACAAAAATTAGTTAGGTGTGGTTGTGGAGCGGGCAGCTACTTGGGAGGCTGAGGCAGGAGAATCTTTTGAACCTGGGAGGTAGAGGTTGCAGTGATCTGAGATTATACCACTGCACTCCAGCCTGGGCAACAGAGCGAGACTCTGTCTCAAAAAAGAAAAAAAAGAAAATGCAAATTCTGATTTTCTTTCAGTGACTTGCCGTTGCCCTTGGGCTTATAGGGGTGATCTCCCTCACTGTCTTAAAAGGCCTGTCCTGACCGGCTTCTGCTCACATCTGAGTCTCACCTCTCACTTTCAGTTCTGGCCCATCTCTTCTCATGCTTTTCCCATGCTTTGACACTACAGTGCTCTCTCACTCCTGGCGTTTTCAAAGCTATTTCTGTACTTGTAACTATCACCAGTTTATTCTCCTGTCTAAATGCTTGCAGTTTGGTCTTTGTTAGAGTTCTCTGATCTTAAAGTCTGGATTAGGAGCCTTACCAATATCTCCTACCCCAGCCCAAGAGCCGAAGGTCCACTGTGGGACTATAGTCACTGCTTTTTCAGTAGTTCTTCCTGTTTAGTTCCCTGTGAATAGGTTTGAAGTCAGCTTTGCTCGTAGTTATATTTCCAGTACTTGAGTGCCTGGCACATATTTGTAACCAATCCAGTAACTTATTGGATGAATATTTGGTGGAAAGGTGGAGGAAATGCACCAAAAAAGCAAGCCAGTGTTCTTGGCTGGAGGAGCATCTGAAGTAAGATGCACGTGCATGTCAGGTAATATAAGGTAGAATGGGATTGTGCAACAGGGTGCTCTTGGTTTTCAGAGAAGGGAGAAAGTACAACTGTGGGCATTAGAAAGGGCTTCAAGGCAAAGGAGGTTTTCAAATTGGGTTTTGGATGGCAAACTATTTGAATGGGGGGAAATGTAGTTGAGGAAGTATGAAATGCTAAGTAAGGCAGAGAGCTAAGGAAAGCATCAGTGTTTGCAGAGAAATGGTGTACAGTTGAGTCTGATGGAATTTAAAGTGAGTGAAGGGATTCTTGGAGAATGTGCTAGGAAAGCAGATCGTACACAGAATGTGGAGGCCAAGAAAGCTGGCTTATAAAAAACATGGACTGCAAACATAGTCAATGGCAATCTTTGCATTTATTTTAAAAGATTAAACATTAATAGAAGACAAAAGAATTGTGGGCCTTTTCATTCTTTCGTGTCATTTGCCATCACTTTTAGGGACATGTGTGGGTTTAAGTGCCAGTAGTAGTATTTTAATAGAAAGATTTATAAAATATTTATTTATGGAATTGATAGAAAACAATTTTTGTGTTTTTGCTGGAATCATTCCTTGTATATTGCTGATTCTTAGTACATTTTAAATAATACTATCAAAAATCTCTAGAGTAAGGTAGAATAAAAACAAGTAAAATACTTAATATTATGCAATTACTGAATGACAAAGGGAACATATCTAGAAAACTTGTATTCCTAGTTTTTAGAGTGAGTTCTTGTCAGTAATGATGGCCGTTGAGCTTCTCTGATTCTGCAATAGCCAGCTTGTTACTAGAGACGTGCAAAGAGTTTGAAACTGCATCTGAAGACAGATGCAGAGTGTAGAGTTTGGATGATTTCCAGAGAAAAGCAATAAAAATGATTAATAGCTTGGAAAATAAGACCTCAGAGGGATATTTAAAGAAATTGAGAACCTTAATCAATATAAAAGAATAGCTTCAGTGTCTTGAATCACATTGTAGCTGCTTTTTTCTTCCTTTTCACAGAGACACAGAGAATACATGAAGAAGTAGGCTCAACTCAGGGCAAGCAAATTCTCATTGGAGCAAACAGGAAAATACTAACATTGGCTTAACACTAACAGGAACAGACTGAAGCTATGAACTCTTCATTTAGGATAGAGTAGATACTTGGTCTGGGACATTTTAGGCAAAGTAATTGGTTCTTCCACCAGGATTTTTGTTGTTGCTGTTATTGTGGCTTAATAAGATACATCTCTTAAACATTTTTTATGTATTACAATTTAGGTTCTCTGGAAGCAGACATTGTGGCTGGTAGGAGTGCAAACTATTTATTGGGGAGTACACGTGGGAACAGAAAAGGAAGGGAGCAGGACTGGACAGGGGTACTGTCAGTCGTGATGCTAGCCTGACCTAGCCTATGCCAGCCCAGTGGGGAGCTCAGGAACACATCTGCCCATGAGAGGAATCTGCGTTGGGTGGAAGTGGCTGGGCATTGCCTCACGCCCTGTTCAGTCATTGGCAGGAGGCTGCTGCAAGAACAGGCTCTTGGCTACCACCACCCAACTCAGTCATTGGCCAGGGGCCACTGCACAGCTAACAGTGCTCATGTGTGAAATGTGTGGAAAGCTGAAGCAGATGCTGAAGGACTAACAGCTGGAGGCTGGGAGCAAACCACACTCCTCACAGCTGGGCAGCGAGTCTTTTCTTGAAGGCGGATGTGAGCAGCACTTCTCTGTGACTGTCACATTATGAGTAGCACACTGCTCCTTAGTCATAATTAAAGAAATACAAAATAGCAAGATTTTTATGTGCAAGTGGAATCTACAAATTAACATTGAAAATTGCCCTTTTTTCCCTTCGACACAAAGCTGCATGAAGTAGCCAAACCCACCTAACTATGGTCTCTTAGATTCACCTAATGAAAGACCATAGCCTAGAAATAGCAGTAACATTCAAAATCAGATACTTTGTTCTTATTATTTATACCTTCACAACGACATTGCAAGAAGGGTATTATGCTTCAATTTTTCAGTTGAGGAAGCTGTAGGTGACATTATTTGGGAGGTTTTTTTTTCCTAGCCCTGTGACCAATACGGGGCAAAGCCAAGATGTTATATATTTGTATTAGTCTAAAGGCACTTTGCATTCTACCAGAATGGCTGATATGTAAAAGGAATTTTCACTTTTCCTTTTTGTAAGGAAATAAAAATTCCTTGCAAAAAGGATATGAGTGTCCAGCCTGTATTTTGTCAAAATAATTCAATTCTTAGGTACTTTGATCCAGATTCCAGGATGTTTGATATAGTCTTTGTTGTCTTAAAATAAAATATTACAGCTTTTGGTGTACATTCAACAGGGTAGAGTTAACTTTTGCCTGGATTCTTTGTAATGCGTGGGTAATTGTAGCTTATATATGTATATGTGTTAACTTACACATTTGCCGAGAGTTATGACTTCTTTTTATAAGACCTTGGGGTTTACAGATTCCCTTTTCATTTCTAGCTTTATGCATAGTTTTCCTAATCTGTTTTTAAAATAAAATAATATCATGGTCAAAATGTAAAGTTCGATTATTATGACATCAACTATTAAAAACTCATAAAAGCCATCCTCCCACTTGTACCTTTTTCAGTGTTTTATACACTAGAATATGTGGCAAGCATCTCAGTAACACTACTTCTCTAATTTTTAACTGATGAAGTTTATTTCTTTCTTTTATTTAGAAGCCCTTGGCATCAGCTGCATAGTCAAACATGGACTTCTAAGGCTGGAAAAGTGGCATTACCTTGTTCAGATATTTACTGATGGGTAAATTCAGCACCAGGGCGCTTCATCAGCTCACCCTTAACTTATTCACATTTCATAAGAAGTAGCCTCTGATCCGATTAAAATTGGTTTATTAAAGTAATCAAGTAAAGAAATTGGAAGAAGTAGGCAATTTAATTATTTAAAAGAACATCTTTTTTTGTTTGTGTTAAAGACAGAATCTGTGTTGCCCAGGGTGGACTAAAACTCTTGGGCTCAAGCAATCCTCCCACCTCAACCTCCCGAGTAGCTGGGGCCACACGTGCATGCCACTGCACCCAGCTTCAAAGGCAAATTCTTTCAAAGAGTTTTAACAAGTTACTTTGCTAATGCTGCCACTTAACAGCTGCCTTCTTTTTATTAAGATGGTGAGACTATCACATACATATCTATTTTAATTTCACCTTAGGAAGCACTGATTTCTAAAATGCTACTTGTCCCTGAAATAATTTCCAAAACCACTACAATGTGTGTGTGTGTGTGTGTGTGTGTGTGTCTAGACAATCCAGTATGCTGTTATTATGTTGGAGCCCACGAGAACTAGAACTGTGAAGAACTAGTCTGTGAAGATTGCCAACAGCCACCCAGGAACTATGAGAGAGGCATAGCAGGGATTCTCCCCCAGAGACTCCAGAAGAAAACAACTCTGACAACACCTTGATTTCAGACTTGTGGCCTTCAGAACTGAGAAAATACATTTTGGTTGCTTTAAGCTCCTGTGTTTATAATAATTTGTTACAGCAGCCCTGGAAATGAGTCCACCTGTTCACTCCAATGCTTTATTCTGAGTTCAGTATACCAGGTCAGGGAGTTCATCAGTTCTGAGGACAAGCAGTTACTTGTGAGGCCATCCTTCCATATGGGTATCTCAGCTCCACATACTTCCTATATTTTTCTACCATAAATATAGGAAATGGAAAATTAAGATGCCTTTTCTCCAGACAGTGGCAGTTAGGGAGCTCCCTTTATACAGGGAGTTTAAGTATATATTTAACATTGCTTTCTGACACTTTTTTTTTTTTTTTTTGAGACTGAGTTTCGCTCTTGTTACCCAGGCTGGAGTGCAATGGCACAATCTCGGTTGACTGCAACCTCCACCTCCTGGGTTCAGGCAATTCTCCTGCCTCAGCCTCCTGAGTAGCTGGGATTACAAGTACGCACCACCATGCCCAGCTAATTTTTTGTATTTTTAGTAGAGACGGGGTTTCACCATGTTGACCAGGATGGTCTCGATCTGTTGACCTCGTGATCCACCCACCTCGTCCTCCCAAAGTACTGGGATTACAGGCTTCAGCCACCACGCCCGGCCTCTGACACGTTTTTATTCAGTCATTCATTCACTCATAGTAAACAACTAAATTTCACTAATGTACTCTGTGATGTTCAGAGTATAAATAGTCACAAAGATAGAAATAAACCAGCATAGAGATTCCTAAAAGTGAGAATCTTCTTATGTCTCATTTCTTGGACTTTGGGGATTACCTCAAGTTCCAGAATCCCATAAATGTCCAGGTGCTGCCACAGAAGTGGCCGTGAAACCAGGGTTACCCCATCAAAGAGAACCTTTCTGAGAGGGCCCTGCATACTGTGATGTGACCTCTCTGCCATTTAGGTTGTGCCCTGACAAATAGTTTTAACTAAAATGACTGAGAAAATGCAAGTGGTTGGGCTGGATCTGTTGGCAAACAAAAACAAGTGTACTTCCTGAATACTAAAATATAAGTTTTATAGTAGCTTCAGGTTCTTTCTAGGAAATGCTTGAGGAGCTACAGGGTAAAGATCAGCAGACAAGCAGGAACTGGGAGAAATCTATAGTGGTGTAGTGTTAGGATGAGCGTCATCAGCATCTCTGCAGCCTGTGGGCTCTCATCCACAGCTACATGAGGAGTATTCATTAAAAAATAAAAAGTTAGAAATTTGTCATGATCTGGGAGGATTTGAAAGGAAGAGAATGCTGAGTCCTAGTGTGAATGTGTGTTCAGGTAATCCTGTGACCTTAGGACTGTACAGCAATGCTGGAGATTGCTAACAGTGCTCCACTTTCCAGAAACATACACCCCATTGGTGGAGGGACATTTGCAACCTGTGATGAAGTGTTGGTACAAGAAGAAATTCTCCATGAGTTTCCTTTAGGTCTACCTTGGTCAGATAGTAAAGGTCTCCCTTGATGCCCTTGTCCCCACCCAAGGTAACTAAATCCCTTACCCTTGTTCGGGGGCGTTCACGTGTCCAGCATACCTGGAAAGCACTTTGTCCACTCATTCGATGTCCAGACCGTCAAACGAGTCTGCTGTGAAAGTGGAGGGCTCATTTCTCTCCAGGACAGCCATGGGTCAGAGACAGTGCCTTCATTCTGCTCTCCGGGGAGATGGTTCACTGTTTGCTTCCCTGTCCATGACCTTAAACTGTCCTTTTTCTAACAAAGCTGCTACTTGGTTTGCTTTTTCTATTTCCTTAAAACCCTATCTTTTCTAGACTCTTCATGGGAAAAACCAACCTGTGGTTTTGCCTCTTAGGAATATTGCAGTAACTATCAACTTCCTCTCCTGCCTGCTCCCTAGTCTGTTTTGTGTAAGTCTTGAGTTTCTGACCTAGGTGGGGTAAGGCTCTGGTGAAGTCCTTTCCCTTGGAGAGTAGGCCTTTCTGATGGAGAATGCTCATGGTGTATTCAGAATAATTACTTTTCACCTCCCTTTGCCAGAGCTATGAGGAGATACTTCTTGGCTCTTTCCTGTGTGAACCTGGTAGGGCTTGCAGAGATAGGCCCAAGAAAGCATGAAGGTCTTCTTAATCCCCCAGGAGTTTCTCACTGTCATGCTGGTCCACACTAACGCTTCCAGCCATTTGTTAAAATTACCACGCAGGTGTTCCTGCCAGTTTCTGGCTCCAGCTTCTACTTGAGATAAGCAGATCTTGACTGTGATCTCTATATTCTTCTGGGTCTCCAGATTTCAGGGTTGTTCTTTGCCTTGTGATCTTAGTTCTCTGATCAGTTCAGGAAAAGTTGTTAATTTTTAGTTTGTTCTACTTTTTTCTTGTTTTAGGGATGGGAGTGATGACTTTCAAGCTTTACATGTTAGAGCTCAATCAAAAGTCTCCTTGTAGCCTATTTTAGACACAACAGTCTGAGAAATTCCTGTAATATACAAGACAAATCATGTTGCTCTTCTGCTTACAGCCTGTTTTGGAGTAAAAGCCAAAGCCCTTCTATTGGTGCACAAGACCCCCTCAATCCACCCATTCTTTGATCATTGGCCTCTTGTGCTCTTATTCTCCCTCCACTTCCTCTGATCCAGTCACATTAGCTTCCTGGATGTTCCTTGAATACACTGGCAAGCATCTGCCACAAGACCTTTGCACTTGCCTGGAATGATTCTTGTCCACATGTCCATTTGTTTCTGCACAAAAGTCACTGATACCTAGTGAGGCTTTCCCTGACCACCCTGTTTAAAATAACAACTCCACAGTTCACTCCCATCCCCTCATTTTCTCTCCCTTTCTCACCTTTATTTGTTTCCATAGCACTTTTCACCACATGACATACTTCATGCAGTATTTTTTTTTCTTTTCTTGTTTGTTTTTCAGACAGAGTCTCACTCTGTCACCAAGGCTGGAGTGCAGTGGTATGATCTTGGCTCACTGCAATCTCTGCCTTCCAGGCTCAAGCCATCCTCCCGCCTCAGCCTCCCAAGTGGCTGGGAGTACAGGCGCGAGCCATCACACCCAGCTAATTTTTGTGTTTTTTTGTAGAGATGGGGTTTCACAAGTTTACCCAGGCTGGTCTCAAACTCCTGAGCTCAAATGATCCATCCACCTCCACCTCCCAAAGTACTAGGATTACAGTTGTGAGTCACTGTGCCCGCCTTTATACAGTAGTTTTCTAATTTTTAAGTCTATCATCTCTCTTTCTTACTGGCTGGTAAACTCTGTGAGAGCAAGGATTTTTGTTTGTTTTGTTCCTTGCTATATATCAGTACAGTAAAAAAATTACAAATTCAGGATGATCAATGGTATTAAAATTATTTAGTAAATGGGCTACACTATAATGCTGAAGTAGCATTACACAGATGACTTTCTGATTGCAAAGGGAAAAACATCATTATTAAATAGAGAAATCTAACAGTTGCCATCCTAATATAGTGGTTAATTCAGTATCATTAATGGTGGGACAACCAGATATTATGTCTTTTCTTTAGTGAAGCAACATGAAGTTGATAACATCACTTGAAATATTATCTTGCCAAATATGCTTAACTCAAATCCATAGAACCTTTAGACATAACTCTCAGTTTACAGAGTAAAGAGTAAGTTAAAATTTACTACAAGGAAGCCACCAGACAAAATCAGAAGGTGGCATATCCTGTAGGATGGTGCAAGGTCATGATAAAGGGTCTGTTTTGGATGAGAAGAGACATAAGGGATATGGGAGCTAGGTGCATAGGATTGGCTATGATTTGTGCAAATGAGTTTTAAAGAAAGTATTAGAATTCATAGGGGAAAATCTAAGTTCTAATATTAGGTGAAATGAACATTTTCTGAAATAAAATTGGTATATGTGAACTGGAAAAATTAGCTTTCAAAAGAATATTTACAAATATGTACAACTACAACCATCAGTTAGAATATACAGAATATGATCTCATTTAGGTAAAAAATGGAAACCATACTTCTCTGTTTAGTAAAATATTTTAAAACAGTATGTACAGTCTAATATAAAAAATATATAATTTTTCTTGTATTTTGTCTTAATATAATTTATTTGTATTAAGTCTGACACTTAGCTTATAGATTTTTTTGATTTTTTGTTTCTAGATGGGTGGAGAAAAAATGGCTCTATCTGGCCCTTACACAGAGACCAATCCACATGGTAGTTCAATATATAAACCTGCTACACACATGAAGATAAACATCTGTAGATACAGAGTACTTTACAATTGCATGCTTTCAAGTTATTAAAATTTCTGGATTTGTTTAATTCAAATTTACCTCACTCTAATTAATAGTGAATTTTAAAAAAACATATCAAATCCAGCGCATTTGTTCATAAGATAAGGAATTCAAAAAGCCTGAAAATTTCTCCTTTAATCTGTTTTGTTTGTTTTTGAAGGAAGGATCTGGACATTTTATTACTGACAGATTAAAAACGCAATACAATTTTTGGTGTATTTAGACTGTGATTATTCATATAGTTAGATTAATATTTACCATACTTGTAACCGTTTTCTATTCCTAGCTCTTGTTCTTTACTTCATTTTGTTGTCTTCCTCTCTTCTTCCACCTTCTCTAGTTTTAACTGAGCATTTTATATCATTCTCTTTTCTCTCGTCTTTGTATTATCAATTACACTTTGTTTAATTTTTTAAGTGGTTGCCCTCAAGTTTGCAATATACATTTATAATTCTTTCAAGTCCATTTTAAAATTCTTTGATGCTATACTACTTCATAGATAGTCTGCGTATCCTGTAACAGAGTATTCTCAGTTCTTCCCTTTGATCCCTTATAACATTTCTGTCATTCATTTCACTTACACATAAGTTATAATGACCGAATAGATTGTTGTTATTATTAATATATTTTTAAATTAAATGACTTTGTACAGAAAGTTAAAATATCAGTGATTTGATCTAAAGAAAAACATCCTTAAATGTTTTTCTATCCTCCTTGCCTCCCTTCTTTTGTCTCTCCCCCATGCTCTTCCTCTTTTCTCTTTTTCTTTCCATCACCCACTAATACCATATTTGTTTCTGATTATTTCTTTTAAGAAAAGTGTTTAAGGGCTTTCTCTAACAGAACTCTCTATGATTTCATTCTTATCTTGTCCCTCTTCAAAGAGAAACACTATTCTGATTTTGCTTTTTTTATATGCATGATATACACAC